>NC_090449.1:359509398-359814598 GCF_031143425.1 Pleurodeles waltl | reverse complement strand
ACCTGCATGTCTTGGCCTTCTACCCCTTCTTTAATCCCTAGAATTCGTAAGTGTTAGAAATGGGGTTTTTGGTTGGCAGTCAGGTTGCCCTCTGTCCAAGCAAGAACCCTCACTCTAGTCAGGGTAAGTCACACACAATCCAAAATCAGCCTGTGCTCACCCTCCGGTAGCTTGGCACGAGCAGTCAGGCTTAACTTAGAAGGCAATGTGTAAAGCATTTGTGCAATAAATCATACAACACCATAGTATAACACCACAAAAATACACCACACAGTGTTTAGAAAAATATAGAATATTTATCTGGGTAATTGTAGGTCAAAACGATCAAAGTTGCAATACGAATTTATAAAGATATCACTGAAAAGTGATATTAAGTGTCTTTAAGTCTTTAAAAAGCAATAAAGTGTCTTTCAAGCACAGAGTACCTGGTTTCTGGTGGGAAATCTCCTCAGACGGCCACAGGAGAAGAGATGCGTGGAAAAAGGGGTGTGTGCGTCGATTTCTCCTCAGCACACACAGACTTGCGTCGTTCTTTTCCACGCGGGGAAGTCGGGCGTCGTTTTCCGGCGCGCAGACAGTCTCTTTTTGTGGATCGCGGGGATTACCAGATGTCCCGGGTCTGTGCGTGGATTCTCCTGCTTATTTTCCGGCTGCGCGTCGTACTGCGGGGCTGCGCGTCGAAGTTTCGATCTCACGGTAGGCGTCGCGTCGATTTCTCCTTGGAAGTCCGGCGGCGTTGTCCTTGCGAGGCCGTGCGTCGAAATTTTGGTCTCACGGCAGGCGTCGCGTCGATTTCTCCTTGGAAGTCGGGCGGCGTTGTCCTTGCGAGGCCGTGCGTCAAAGTTTCGCGCTCACGGTAAGCGTCGCGTCGATTTCTCCTGGAAAGTCGGGCGGCTTTGTCCTTGCGAGGTTGTGCGTCGAAGTCTCGATCGTCCCGAGGGCGTCGCGTCGATCAGCGTCGGTGTGCGGCGTTTTTCTTGCCGCAAAACAAGCTGTGCGTCAAAAATTTTCGGCGCACGGAGCGTCCAAGTGAAAGGAAGAAGTCTTTTTGGTCCTGGGACTTCAAGGAACAGGAGGCAAGCTCTATCCAAGCCCTTGGAGAGCACTTTCACAGCCAGACAAGAGTTCAGCAAGGCAGCAGGGCAACAGCAAGACAGCAGTCCTTTGTAGAAAGCAGACAGGTGAGTCCTTTGAGCAGCCAGGCAGTTCTTCTTGGCAGGATGTAGTTTCTGGTTCAGGTTTCTTCTCCAGCAAGTGTCTGATGAGGTAGGGCAGAGGCCCTGTTTTATACTAAGTTGTGCCTTTGAAGTGGGGTGACTTCAAAGAGTGTCTAAGAAATGCACCAAGCCTCCTTTCAGTTCAATCCTGTCTGCCAGAGTCCCAGTAGGGGGTGTGGCAGTCCTTTGTGTGAGGGCAGGCCCTCCACCCTCCCAGCCCAGGAAGACCCATTCAAAATGCAGATGTATGCAAGTGAGGCTGAGTACCCTGTGTTTGGGGTGTGTCTGAGTGAATGCACAAGGAGCTGTCAACTAAACCTAGCCAGACGTGGATTGAAGGGCACAACAAGTTTTTAGTGCAAAGAAATGCTCACTTTCTAAAAGTGGCATTTCTAGAATAGTAATATTAAATCCGACTTCACCAGTCAGCAGGATTTTATATTACCATTCTGGCCATACTAAATATGACCTTCCTGCTCCTTTCAGATCAGCAGCTTCCACTTCAACGGTGTATGAGGGCAGCCCCAATGTTAGCCTATGAAGGGAGCAGGCCTCACAGTAGTGTAAAAACGAATTTAGGAGTTTTACACTACCAGGACATATAACTACACAGGTACATGTCCTGCTTTTACCTACACAGCACCCTGCTCTAGGGGTTACCTAGGGCACACATTAGGGATGACTTATATGTAGAAAAAGGGGAGTTCTAGGCTTGGCAAGTACTTTTAAATGCCAAGTCGAAGTGGCAGTGAAACTGCACACACAGGCCTTGCAATGGCAGGCCTGAGACAAGGTTAAGGGGCTACTGAGGTGGGTGGCACAACCAGTGCTGCAGGCCCACTAGTAGCATTTAATCTACATGCCCTAGGCACATGTAGTGCACTCTACTAGGGACTTACAGGTAAATTAAATAGTCAATCATGGATAAACCAATCAATAGTACAATTTACACAGAGAGCATATGCACTTTAGCACTGGTTAGCAGTGGTAAAGTGCTCAGAGGTCAAAAGCCAACAACAATAGGTCAGAAAAAATAGGAGGAAGGAGGCAAAAAGTTTGGGGATGTCCCTGTCAAAAAGCCAGGTCCAACATGACCCCCCACCAGCCTAAAGCCAGGGGAGAACAATCACTATCCTGATGTACTTCCCTGTTTGAGGCGACAGAACAAGGACCCAGGCCCACAACAGCAGGGGCATGCTCCAGTTCTTCGCCTTCCTGACTCCAATTGGATCCCTCTGTCCATACTCTCAGGGCCCACTAAGCCCATCCATGGGGAACCTTTCTCCTTTGCTGCGGATCCCATCTGTGCAGCACCTAACCTTACTTTGCTCACAGATGTATCCCAGGAGCAGGATAGTACCACCAGGACCAACACAGTGGTGTTGCCCATTCTATCCCCGGGGTGTGACACTTGTCCCCTCCCCAGGGATAACTCTGTCCACCCGGACATCAAGCCACAGTGGTTACTGACAGTTGTCAGGGATGAGAGCCAGGCCCCAGGCCTCTCAAAGCTCTCCCACCACTGTGGCTGTGGAGAGTGGGGGGCGGTAGCCCCAGGTGCTGGGCACCCTTTAACCACTCTCCCTTCTACCAGGTCAGGGATGACAGCCTGAACCTGGCCCTCCCCTCTAGGGCTCTGTACCCTCCCTCCTGGAGCGGTACCCCCAGAGTCCACCATGGTCAGGGTGCTTATAGAAGTCGCCCTGTACCATTCCTCCACCAGTGCAGGGCTGTTAACCTGCAACTGGCCCTCCAACCTGGGGTCTGTACCTTCAGGTTGGACTAGGGCCCGGGGTGAGGCTTCCCTCCCCCTGCCCTCCCTTCTGGGGTCCAGCACCCTCCAACTAGGAGTGGCCTCCTCAGAAGACAATAGGGTAGGGGCACTGTTATCAGTAGCCCCTCTCTCCAGGTCCGGGGGGACACCCTGAACCTTGTCTTCCAGCCCAGGGTCTGTACCCTCAGACTGGATCACTGCCTGGCAAACCAGGACTTTCTGGGAGGCACACCTACCCCCCACCAGGTCAGAGTTTAACCTCTGCACCTGACCATTCAACTCAGAGTCGCCACCCTGAAGTTGAACAATTGCCTGGCACGCCAGGACTTCCTGGAGGGCACACTGACCCTCCACCAGGTCAGAGTTTAACCTCTGAACTGGGCCATTCAACTCAGAGTCACCACCCTGAAGTTGAACAATTGCCTGGCACACCAGGACTTCCTGGAGGGCACACTGACCCTCCACCAGGTCAGAGTTTAACCTCTGAACCTGGTTCTCCAACCTAGGGTCACCATCCTGAGGTTGGACAACTGCCTGGTACACCAGGGCTTTCTGGGGGGCACACCTACCCCCCACCAGGTCAGAGGTTAACCTCTGAACCTGGATATCCAACCCAGAGTCACCACCCTGAGGTTGAACCATTGCCTGGCAGGCCAGGACTTTCAGGGAGGCACACCTACCTCCCACCAGGTCAGAGTTTAACCTCTGAGCCTGGTTCTCCAACCCAGGGTCACCACCCTGAGGTTGAACCATTGCCTGGTATACCAGGACTTTCTGGGGGGCACACCTACCCCCCACCAGGTCAGAGTTTGACCTCTGAACCTGGTTAGCCAACCCAGAGTCACCACCCTGAGGTTGGGCAATTGCCTGGCACCCCAGGACTTTCTGGGAGGCACACCTACCTCCCACCAGGTCAGAGTTTAACCTCTGAACCTGGCCATCCAACCCAGAGTCGACACCCTGAGGTTGGACAATTGCCTGGCACAGCAGGACTTCTTGGGAGGCACACCTACCTCCCACCCGGACAGAGTTTGACCTCTTCACCTGGTAAGCCAACCCAGAGTCACCACCCTGAGGTTGAACCATTGCCTGGCATTCCAGGACTTTCTGGGGGGCACATCTACCCCCCACCAGGTCAAAGTTTAACCTCTGAACCCGGTTATCCAACCCAGAGTCACCACCCTGAGGTTGAATCTTTGCCTGGCATGCCAGGACTTCCTGGGGGGCACTCTCACCCCCCACAAGGGACACGCCGTCCCCAAGGGCCACACAAGAGTCTGGTTGGCGCAGGTCTCCCGACCTCTGCCCATCCGGCAGAGTCTGGGTTTCCCCCCAACCAGAAACGGTCTCACCTGGGTCATTCCTGGGGGGCTCTGCTCTCAGAGCTGACCCCTGACTTTCAAAATCCTCCACTGGGGTCTGCCACCCCCTCTCAACCCTATGTCTGGACTTCTGCACCCCCTCACTAGGAGTGGTACTGCCAGACACCAGAACTGTTGGGATGCTGTCTACAGTCATCCCCCCAAGTTCTTCGGACACTGCGGGGCTTCCCTCAAAAGGTGGCCCTACGGTACAGGTTAGGCTCTGAGACCTACCTGGGACACTACAATCCTCTCCCACCTCACTTGGTCGGGAACCACCTAGACCACTCCCTTCAGGAGCACCCCCAAATGCCTCTTCAGACTCTCTGGTACTCACCCAAAAGTCTGCCTCCACTGTAAGTTCCCTGGGGTCAGAGAACTCACACTCCACCTGGTGTTGGCGTAGCTCTGGAAAATAAGGACCAGACATATGCTCTCCAGCAATTACATCACTCTGCCCTTCACATGTATTAACCACAGTACCCTTCACCCAACCACCCGGTAACTCAGCCTTGGAAAAGCACTCTATGTCACCCTCTTGAGACTGGTGAGACAGTATCTGCCTGTCCCTGACACTCAACCCATACTCTTCTGGGATGTCTCTACACTCTATATCCAGGACGTCCACCAGGGGGGAACCCTTTTCTCTGTCACTCTCTGCTAGAGTCAGTAAAGTGTCCCTCCCCCCAGTAGGAATATGACTCCCTGTGCCAGTTCCCCAATCCTTCTCAGGGACCCTGTGCATAACGGGAACTACCTCATACTCTTGAACCACCTGGGGTGTGTCAACTCCCTTCTTCAAGTTGGGCACCACATCTCGGGGCTTGTGCCCTTCTTCAGCAGTACTGGATGCAAGATTTTTGCTGCCACCATCTGAACTGGACTCAGCCCTTCCGGCCTCCAGTTTCAGCTCTTTACAGCTCAGCTCCTGAGCTGCAATCTTTTCTTCTTCCAGGGCTAAGAGACTTGTTGCCTCAGCCCTTTCAAGAAACTCATCTAGTTCTTCCACCCACCGCTCTCGAGCTCGGAGCCATTCTGCTCTCACTGGATCTCTTTCCTCATCTGAGTCGTCATCCTCCTCATTTGAGTAGTCCCCCTCCTCATCTGAGGGGTATTTAGTCATTTGGTTTTTTTCTGCCTCTCTCTCTGCCCAGACTACGTAGGCATGTAGCATTTCCATCTTAGTAGATTTCCTTGATACAGGAAGGCCCCATTTTCTGCAAAGCCTCCTTAAGTCAGCCTTAGTGAGGTGGTCAGTAGGCACAAAGAGTGAGTAGGTAAGCAATCTCATTGCTGACAAGGTCTTACCGGCAAAAACCAAAATCCAAAGTCCAAAATATCAATAGTATATCCAGGAGGACATCAGAGAACCAAAAGCAAAAAAAAAAAAAGATGAAAGATCAAGTTGACCTTCAACTGTGGGTAGGTAGTGAAATACTTAGCTACTGTATGTCACTGCACAAACACAAGTCCTATCCTCACCGCTGATCACCAATGTTAGAAATGGGGTTTTTGGTTGGCAGTCAGGTTGCCCTCTGTCCAAGCAAGAACCCTCACTCTAGTCAGGGTATGTCACACACAATCCAAAATCAGCCTGTGCTCACCCTCCGGTAGCTTGGCACGAGCAGTCAGGCTTAACTTAAAAGGTAATGTGTAAAGCATTTGTGCAATAAATCATACAACACCATAGTATAACACCACAAAAATACACCACACAGTGTTTAGAAAAATATGGAATATTTATCTGGGTAATTGTAGGTCAAAACGATCAAAGTTGCAATACGAATTTATAAAGATATCACTGAAAAGTGATATTAAGTGTCTTTAAGTCTTTAAAAAGCAATAAAGTGTCTTTCAAGCACAGAGTACCTGGTTTCTGGTGGGAAATCTCCTCAGACGGCCACAGGAGAAGAGATGCGTGGAAAAAGGGGTGTGTGCGTCGATTTCTCCTCAGCACACACAGACTTGCGTCGTTCTTTTCCACGCGGGGAAGTCGGGCGTCGTTTTCCGGCGCGCAGACAGTCTCTTTTTGTGGATCGCGGGGATTACCAGATGTCCCGGGTCTGTGCGTGGATTCTCCTGCTTATTTTCCGGCTGCGCGTCGTTCTGCGGGGCTGCGCGTCGAAGTTTCGATCTCACGGTAGGCGTCGCGTCGATTTCTCCTTGGAAGTCGGGCGGCGTTGTCCTTGCGAGGCCGTGCGTCGAAATTTTGGTCTCACGGCAGGCGTTGCGTCGATTTCTCCTTGGAAGTCGGGCGGCGTTGTCCTTGCGAGGCCGTGCGTCAAAGTTTCGCGCTCACGGTAGGCGTCGCGTCGATTTCTCCTGGAAAGTCGGGCGGCTTTGTCCTTGCGAGGTTGTGCGTCGAAGTCTCGATCGTCCCGAGGGCGTCGCGTCGATCAGCGTCGGTGTGCGGCGTTTTTCTTGCCGCGAAACAAGCTGTGCGTCAAAAATTTTCGCCGCACAGAGCGTCCAAGTGAAAGGAAGAAGTCTTTTTGGTCCTGAGACTTCAAGGAACAGGAGGCAAGCTCTATCCAAGCCCTTGGAGAGCACTTTCACAGCCAGACAAGAGTTCAGCAAGGCAGCAGGGCAACAGCAAGACAGCAGTCCTTTGTAGAAAGCAGACAGGTGAGTCCTTTGAGCAGCCAGGCAGTTCTTCTTGGCAGGATGTAGTTTCTGGTTCAGGTTTCTTCTCCAGCAAGTGTCTGATGAGGTAGGGCAGAGGCCCTGTTTTATACTAAGTTGTGCCTTTGAAGTGGGGTGACTTCAAAGAGTGTCTAAGAAATGCACCAAGCCCCCTTTCAGTTCAATCCTGTCTGCCAGAGTCCCAGTAGGGGGTGTGGCAGTCCTTTGTGTGAGGGCAGGCCCTCCACCCTCCCAGCCCAGGAAGACCCATTCAAAATGCAGATGTATGCAAGTGAGGCTGAGTACCCTGTGTTTGGGGTGTGTCTGAGTGAATGCACAAGGAGCTGTCAACTAAACCTAGCCAGACGTGGATTGAAGGGCACAACAAGTTTTTAGTGCAAAGAAATGCTCACTTTCTAAAAGTGGCATTTCTAGAATAGTAATATTAAATCCGACTTCACCAGTCAGCAGGATTTTATATTACCATTCTGGCCATACTAAATATGACCTTCCTGCTCCTTTCAGATCAGCAGCTTCCACTTCAACGGTGTATGAGGGCAGCCCCAATGTTAGCCTATGAAGGGAGCAGGCCTCACAGTAGTGTAAAAACGAATTTAGGAGTTTTACACTACCAGGACATATAACTACACAGGTACATGTCCTGCCTTTTACCTACACAGCACCCTGCTCTAGGGGTTACCTAGGGCACACATTCACATCCAGACAAGAGTTCAGCAAGGCAGCAGGGCAACAGCAAGACAGCAGTCCTTTGTAGAAAGCAGACAGGTGAGTCCTTTGAGCAGCCAGGCAGTTCTTCTTGGCAGGATGTAGTTTCTGGTTCAGGTTTCTTCTCCAGCAAGTGTCTGATGAGGTAGGGCAGAGGCCCTGTTTTATACTAAGTTGTGCCTTTGAAGTGGGGGTGACTTCAAAGAGTGTCTAAGAAATGCACCAAGCCCCCTTTCAGTTCAATCCTGTCTGCCAGAGTCCCAGTAGGGGGTGTGGCAGTCCTTTGTGTGAGGGCAGGCCCTCCACCCTCCCAGCCCAGGAAGACCCATTCAAAATGCAGATGTATGCAAGTGAGGCTGAGTACCCTGTGTTTGGGGTGTGTCTGAGTGAATGCACAAGGAGCTGTCAACTAAACCTAGCCAGGCGTGGATTGAAGGGCACAACAAGTTTTTAGTGCAAAGAAATGCTCACTTTCTAAAAGTGGCATTTCTAGAATAGTAATATTAAATCCGACTTCACCAGTCAGCAGGATTTTATATTACCATTCTGGCCATACTAAATATGACCTTCCTGCTCCTTTCAGATCAGCAGCTTCCACTTCAACAGTGTATGAGGGCAGCCCCAATGTTAGCCTATGAAGGGAGCAGGCCTCACAGTAGTGTAAAAACGAATTTAGGAGTTTTACACTACCAGGACATATAACTACACAGGTACATGTCCTGCCTTTTACCTACACAGCACCCTGCTCTAGGGGTTACCTAGGGCACACATTAGGGATGACTTATATGTAGAAAAAGGGGAGTTCTAGGCTTGGCAAGTACTTTTAAATGCCAAGTCGAAGTGGCAGTGAAACTGCACACACAGGCCTTGCAATGGCAGGCCTGAGACAAGGTTAAGGGGCTACTGAGGTGGGTGGCACAACCAGTGCTGCAGGCCCACTAGTAGCATTTAATCTACATGCCCTAGGCACATGTAGTGCACTCTACTAGGGACTTACAGGTAAATTAAATAGTCAATCATGGATAAACCAATCAATAGTACAATTTACACAGAGAGCATATGCACTTTAGCACTGGTTAGCAGTGGTAAAGTGCTCAGAGGTCAAAAGCCAACAACAACAGGTCAGAAAAAATAGGAGGAAGGAGGCAAAAAGTTTGGGGATGTCCCTGTCAAAAAGCCAGGTCCAACAGTAAGTTATTGCGTCTTTGGCGATTTTCAAAATCTTCCATCTTCCACTGAATATCCATAATCTGTGGCTCATGTATAGCTGATTATTGCACCACTGTGCCCACATAAGTCTCTAATACGCTAGTGCGCATCTCCTTCTTGGCGATACGTTCTCCTATCTCCAAACAAGTCTATGCATTCCTTCTTACTGACACTTGGAGCTGCTTACTAGCAACCCTGGCCTTCCTGCTATCGCTCTGGGTCTGTTTATGTTGTAGCATCATTGTCCAATAGATAGGTTCAGAGAAGGAGATTCAAGGGATTCTTCAAGACCTGAGGCAAAGTCCGTAGGGCCTTTAAGCGGATCAACTGGATTATTGTGAAATTGCTGGGTCACTGTATAATCCCATGACATCGCTCTTGTCCCCCTTGCTGGCTTTTTCTTCTTCTTCTCTCCTTTACCCTTGCCTGTTTTCCCAGAGTCGGCCTTCTTAAATCTTTTTTTGGATGCTGTCTCACTTAACCCCAACATGGAGGCGGTAGAGCTACTATTGAAATCCGGTTCTGTTCAAGAGCTGTAGTCATCTCTATCCCTGGATTAATCTGATAGTGAAAAAAAGTTCTCCACAGCCTCTACCTGTACAGATTCGATTCCCTTGATCAGTCTAATGTCAGTAGTGGCTTCATAACTGCCCCCATATATCCCGGGGCCTTCACCATTGTGCAGCTGTGCAGATACTGCCTTGCTGTATTGATTGTGCCCTCTATGCACTGAAGTGACGGTGTGCTTTTCTTAGATTATGTACATGCCCATATGGGGTTCGGGTCACTCCTTCTCTGGCTAGTGTTGGTGTAGCCCCTGAGTTGGGTTTTAAGATTGAATCACTTGTGCCATCTGGTAGAGACTCCTCTACAGCTACTGACATTTTATCACAAGTATTGGCACTGACCGAAGAAGGGCTGACGTTGATATCAGGCTGCACCGCTGCATCACCACTAGCTCCAACTATGAGGTTAGTATCATCTGTGTCCAAAAGTTTGCGAAGGCCAAACCCACTGTGGTGAAGTAGTCGAGTTGGACGCCCCCTTGCCGACTGGAGGCGCTGAACGTTTCACTTTGTTGGGGTACTTTAAAAATCTCAAGAATAATCGTGCCGTCGCTGTGATGCAAGTTGCCCTTAAATCCGGTCTCCACATTGGCGTCCTCCAGTTGGGCTGGTCCCTTGCTGAGGAGAGACCCCTGGGGTTTAGGGGTCAGCTTCTGTCCGGCATTAGATGCATCCCCGAATGTCAAAGGCTGCCTGCTTTAGTTTGTACCAGCCCCAGGCTTTCCCAGAGTGCTACGGGGGTCTTCGGGCCATACTGAACAGGTGCACTTGGTGACACCTGCTTCCCAAGCCCCTTCACCCGGGGGCGAGTCTCTGCACTGCAAGTCCCTTCCCCTGTCAATGCGTCTGCTTGCCAGTACTCTGGCAGAGCCTCACAGTCCACTGCAGTCACTGTACGCCCTGTACCGTACAAGGACCAGGCTGACCAGCACAGCCACAGCAGAACCCCGCATTCTTGTTAAGGCCACACCAGCTCTCAAGCCATCCGGGTCGAGAAGAGGCTCCCTGCAGCCACTCACGTGGCTGCCATCTTATCTCCCAAACATCACTAATGACCTCACTGAACTTGCTACCACTGATCTTCCTCATTAAATTTTCCAATAAACTTCAGTTGTTTTGTTTAAAGGGCGGTCACTTATTTTCTTTTCAGAATTACACTTTATTCCATGGGAACTTCACTTGGTAATTCTTCTCAATTTTTCCCTCATTTCTTCGTTTTAACCTTATTGGCCATTCTCAGGGGATCTTCTTTTGGGGAAAGTGGGGCTTGAGATATTGAAAAATGTTTTTCCTTGTTATTAGAAGATTTGTGTTTGTTACAAACTGGAAGATTGGGAATAGTGGATCAATGTGAGTACAACTTCTGTTTTGATGCAGTTTCTGTGAATAGTTTCCGAAGGGAATGAAATGTTTGTTTTGCATTTTTCTTTCTTTCTTCTGATTTTATTTTGCCTGTTTGAGTTGTAGGCGATATTTTACCAAGTTTTCAAGTTGAGTTTGAAACTGCATCTGTTGAATCCATGTTGATTTGCATTTTGATTTTACTGCTTAAATTATTTGGCGATGAAAGGACAGCTTGACTTGTCAGCAATTTTAAAATGGCTGTTTATATTTCTACAGCATGGTCAGAGTTGGAGGCTATGTTTTCCAGTAAAATAATGATGAATTCAAGTATTCTTTGAAGGACTTGCATAACTTCTGAAAGGTGAACATAATCACTGGGTGGATGGAAAGAAGATGAAAGAGGAAAGTCTTGTGAGCGTGACAAATTCTTATCAGTCTTAAAGTTGTTACTGAGTAAGCTATTACATAACACTGGTGTTTCTTTCACTAAGATAATCCTATCAGTTGGAGGAAGTTGACTCACATTAATATCTGGCAGAGTAAAATCTGAAGGAATATCCGGGAGAGGAATGTCTTCTGGGAGAGAATCGAGCTCTATTACATCTGCTGTTAAAGCAATAATTATTTTTCCTTGACTGAAGGAACTATTGGAGATAGGATAGACATCTGAAATCACTTGTGTCATGTTGATCAGTAGCTCCTTTGTCATTTACAGCTTTCTCTTCATTATCGTTTCCTATTGTTGCAGGAATCAGCTTTAGAAACAATTGGGAATGGAGGATAAGCCTCCTAATGAGTCAATATGCTGGGACTTTCTCTTAGAGGATTGCATCCTACTTGATTCTTCATCACTACTGTTATGTTTCATAACTTTTTATTGTCATAATGTAGGTGATTTGTTTACACATATCTCCAGTATTGTTTATCCGATCTCCTGTGAGCAATGCAATAGTCCTACATCGGGCAACTCAGCCCCTTGCCTAACAGCAGCTGCTGATTATGTCAGCAGTACCAGGGCCACCTCCATGCAGCGCCCCACAGGGTCTAACACTGATTGGTGCCTCAGGCCACAAGCCCTAAGTGTAATTTTGAAGTAGGACTGCACCCTTGGCCATCCCATAGCTGCCTACTGTCTTGCTCTTTTACCCCCCCCAAGCGCAACACACCAGGACACAGCAGCCTGCTACTCACCGGTGACCTCCATTGCCAGCTAGCACTGATACTGGGGCTGATGAGTGCAAGTGGAGGAGCACTGGACCGATGAGGGGCAGACTGTCTCAACCAGCCACTGTCATCGCCACCGATGGAGCAGAAATGTTGGCAGATACAGGCCGATTCAGGTGGAGTATGGGCGCTGATCACGTAGTCTGGTCCAGGACCCATGTAGGGGACACTGCGGGGCATGAAAACTCCAGTCAACCTCAGCACAGGTGCATGAAGGCTGGAGGAGGAGGAGCATCAGAGCATCTGTGCTCCTGGGTCTCACTGCCAGCCAGCATACTTGTGGCATGCAGCAAAAGTGATGTGCACTGCACATGTGTGTCTGATCAAATTTTAAAGGAGTTGGCGCAACCAAGTTAAAGGAGCTTCATACCACATATTGTGTAAGGCAAAAATTAAGGAATAGCTGACAGCCATGCACAGTTGCCAAGTAAGAGAATGAACTCACGGCCAGATGTGAATGTGGAGTAAGTGCCAGAGCGGATGACTGTGGAACTGGGGAACTGACTTTTAGTCTCTGTGTTGTCTCAACGTCCTGTGATTCTGGGTAAGTCACTTAGGGGGTCATCATGACCCCGGCGGTCGATGATAATGTGGCGGTAGTAGAGCCAACAGGCTGGCAGTACATACCGCCACATTACGACATTGGCAGGTTGGCTGCAGCCAACCTGCCAATTTACCATACCGACCACCATGGAGGTAGCAGCTGCGGGCCAGAGACAGGAATCTCCATCCCAGCGGCCATGGTTTTTGTGGCATTCGCAGCACCACGAAAACCATGGCGGTAGGCCGTACCAGTGACAGGGAATTCCTTCCCTGTCATTGGTAGGAGGTTTACCCACCCCCCCCACACACTCCCCTGACTCCCCCCAAACCCCTTCCATCCATCCTATCCACCACCCTCCTTCAAGCACACTCACAGACATGCACCACCCATACACAAACTCACCCACACAGGCATACACGCATTCATTCACGCATGCATCCATACATTCTCGTACACATCAGTACACACATTCACACTGACACACAGACATGCATTAACATTAACATTCATACATGCATTCTCACACATGCATACACCCACGCAAACAACACTACACACACATTTGCATTCACGCACACACTCACACATTCATGTACACCCCCCCCACACACACACAATCCCCCCACCACCCTCCCCTGTCGGAAACCCAACTTACCTGCATCCAGGGGATCTTCCGGCAGGGGATGGGAAGGGGCGCTGCTACTGCCAGCCACCCCCGCCAGCAGAACACCGCCAGGCCATATTATTTTTCATAAAAGAGCTGGCGGCGGTCTACTGGCGTGGCGCTGCTGGTGGTAGCAGCGGCGCCATCCGCCAATATGGCCACAGCCACATTTCCGTCCTTCCTGTGGCAGAAATCCAGCTGTGGTCATAATTTGACGGACGGATGTCTTAATGATGGCCTTAATCTCTTTGAGCATAAAAACAAAAATGAATGTGACCTTATGCAATGTAATTGATGCTCATGGAAAACTCTCGTACACCTTCGGGATTGAGTTCATACTGTATATAACTGCAAAAACAAGGTAATCCTTTGAAGCACGATAATTTTTGCAAAGCATGGGCATGGGTGTCGCAATAAATGATACGACCTTGGGAAGTATTCACCACCTTTATTTCTGGAGGGGAACACACCGCTGAAATTGTTTCGAAAGGATTGCTATTTAAGCAGCACCCAGTTTCTCTATAATAAATGGTCTACTCAAGTTTCGAGCCTAGATTGCCACTTCAGCAAAAGAGATCATGTGCTCCTTCGTTCGGGCCTTAAATAATCTCCCGTGCTTCTTCTAAAAAAGGTGACTACAGTGTGCTAGTAATAATATGCGACCTAGCGTAGCAGAGTTGGAACCTGACAGCCGATGGTGCAATGACAAAGGGCATGCTTTTTTGATCCCTCTAGATCTTATCGGTAAGCAGGTAGCAGAGACACAAACTGCGCAGTGTGCTTGAGGACAGTTTGACTGCTGCTTCATAGGCAGGCAGATTTTCACGAGGCTGACAGAACAGCCACCCTCCAGATTCTACTACCACAACCAAAAGAAGTGTGTCCGGAAAGACTGCACTGACAAGCGCTAATTAAAAGCAATAGTTTTTAACAGGAGAAGTGAACAGAGAGTCAAAACAGTTATCATGTAACCCTGTATGTGGCCTACATCATTATAGATCAAATTTACAGTTTATTTAATAAAACAGAATAGATTTTTGTACAATTGATATTCCAAACTATTTGAAAGTGCTTTTCTACACGATAATGACACAAAAGAGTTTTGGTGAGATAAATTATTTGCCCTAGATCAGGTAGTTTAAGCAGGGAAGCCGCGACTTACCAAGATTTTCTGGTTTTACTTAATGTTATTTTATAGAAATCAGACAGTAAATATGTACCTAGTTGTCTTTCTTTATCTTAAGGGTTTGTTTTTTTCCTTTTTGTGCATTTTTTTGCAATGTTTACGTAGCGCAAAGTCGACCCGAAGGTATTGGACATCCAGTTACATTACGCAATAAGTGCATTGTGATTGAAAAGCACTTTGAATTGATAACACCCAGACACTGTCAGGGCCCATCACAAACCTTCAGTTTCAATTGGCACTGAAGGTTTGGGCCCTGAGAGCCGTATGTGAGTGCAGGCGAAGACAAATTCGAGGTGGTGAGGGTTAGGGTGGTACTTAGTCAAGACAGATGCGAGTGTTGGGTCGCTCCAGTGGTGTGGCAGCCTGGTGCAGCTTTTAGGCAGTATTTGATGTAAAGTGCTAGGGGATCAAATTAATGAGCACGTGGCTGCAGTGTAAATGCAATCTGCACATCAGGATTTTAAATGACAAGAAACCTGAATCAGTCATCATTTCAAGTTTAATAACCTTGTACTGTTGAGTTCCCTGACAACTCCCGAAAAATTCTCTGCTCTCTTAATGTGAACCCCCTATGCTCTGCCTTCACCCCACCTTCTGCTAAACCCAGCACCACATCTCTCAAATCTTACCAACTGCCATTGTTTGCCGCCCATTTTTTGACTGTGCCTCTGTGCACATTATGTCAGTCAGGGAGATGGAAAGCGAGAGATGTCTTTCACTGTTGTTCAAGAAGAGCAGGACAATGCACCAGCAATGACACCCAAGGAACAGCACCTTCACTGCCTTAGCTGTGGCCACAATAGCTTCTTTGCACTGCTCAAAAACCAGTTCCGTTGGACTAAAACAAGAATTATAATGGATGTTGGACCTGGCATTCTTTGTAAGGTGACCCATAAACCTTTACCTTCCACTTTTATGGCTGAATTCATTTTTTTTGGCCTTAGGACTCTGTACACTTTACCACTGCTGACCAGTGCTAAAGTGATTGTGCTCTCTCCTCTGAACAGGGCAGAATTTGCTTACCCTCACTCACCACAATTAGTTTACTCACTAGTAAAATGCTACTACATTTGCCCAAGGCCTGTAAATTAAATGCTATGAGTGGGTTTGTAGCACTAATTGTGCCACCATCTTCAACAGCCATTTAAAAATGTTTCAGGCCTGCCATTGCACCCTGTGTGCAGTTTTTAACTGCCATTTCAACCTGGCAAAATGAACCTTTTGCTAGGGCCAAAGCCACCTTTTTAATTCTCTTTAAGTCACCCATACAGTAGGCCCTAAATAGCCCACAGAGGCGGATACACTGTATTCAAGACGTAGGACATGTACTTTTAAGTTTTACATGTCCTGATAGTGAAAAACTCAAGTTTGTTTTTTACTATTGCAAGGCCTACCTCTCACATAGGATAACACTGGAGTTCCTTTATTACATTTAGTAACCTGTACCTTCCAAATGGAAAACAGGTAAAAAGTAAACAGTTCATGTTTGGTATGTTTGGAATTGTAATGAAAAATCCTCTCTTAAATTCAAGCCAGATTATGAATTACATTTTTGAAGATTACTTTTTTATAAAGTTGGCATTTCCCTACACTAGCCATTTAGTGCTAGCAGCCTGTCTCTGGGCCACCTGACAGGGTGTAGTTGGTCTTTGTGTATTTGTACTAGACAGCCACACATAATAGAGAGCATGCATGTGCCTGGATGAGTCATGACTGGCAGGATGTGAGGATGGAAGTAACCACAGCCCCACTTACACCTGAAGGCTCTGTCTTGCCTTCAGACAGAGGATTACATACCCCCTGGTCTGGTGCCAGGGCAGGGGAGGGAGGAAATATGTGCACTTCAAAGGGAAAACTCTAGAAGCTTCTCCCACTTCAAAGAAGATACCAGTATAAATATTGGACCTCAGATATCAACTGTCCAGTGCACCTGTGGAAGACCCTGCCAGGAAGAAGGACTGCTGTGCTGCTGCAAGGACAGCCACTGTGCTGGACTGCTGCGCTGAGGGATTGCCTGCCATGCTGTGTTTACCTGCTGCCCTCCTACCTGGGTGAGAGGGACTGTACCTGCAACCTTTACACAGGACCACCGAAGTGACTCCTGCTACTAGCACCTAGTCTCTTGTAACTAGCATTTGGACTCTGCAACTGTGAGTCCTACCACGTCAAGTGTGCCACATCAGTCATGGACCCTTGGAAAGGGGCCTGATGGGGGTCTGCCAGCACATCTGTGGATCCAGTCGAACCAACTAATCTCTTCTGCTGCCTGGCACAAACGTGAACAGAACGAATAGATTGCCTCTGCTGTTTCAACATTTTCCTATGCCAGGACTCCGCATAGCAGCTTCGCAGCCCATCAGAACCAACACATCCCATCTTCTGCACAACACATTCTCCATGGGGGACTTTGTATCATAAGCCCTCATTGATGGGATCCTCAACAACAACTCCGGGCCTCACATTGCAGCCACAAAGCTCCTCTGAACTGTTGCATTTCCTCCGCTGTGTGAAGAAGGACCTCACAATGCTTTGCAACCAAGATTTTTGGTACTCTTGCTCCACGATCCTAACTGGGTCCCTCTAGCTGCTCCACTGCAGACAGCTTGAACCTCCTAAACAGATGTGAAGTGTTTCTTTTTTAATGTGAATTACAATTTTAAAGTGCAAGGTCCCTCAAGCCGCTCCATTGCAGACAGCCTGAACCTCCTAAACAGATGTGAAGTGCTTCAGTTTTCATGCGAATTACAATTTTTTAAAGTGCAAGTTTCACTCTATACTCTATTATTTCCAAAACCCTTTTTCTGAAAATAACACCACTATCAGTAGATATTTTTTGTAATCAGTGACACATGTATCTATTCATTTATCTTATTTACACATCTAATATAGGGATTGTTCCACTGCACACTCTGCATATTGCATTGCATCATTATTATTGTTACAACACTTTTTATTTGAACATTTACCCTGTCTTACAGGTGCATTTTCACCAACTTACCTCAAACTCCAAACCCTTTTATATTCTATCAGTGTTTTAAGTGGGATGAAGAAAGAAGTGTCTCTAAAAGGGGAGTGACGAAAAAGCGTAAATAAGAATTCTTTATGCGAGGTAATTCCTGTATAAATAATGATTAGGCTCATAGGTATAAACTAGAATCCTGTGCTTCATGTAGAACGCTGCCTGTTAAGTATATGGATGCTTCTCTGAGCTTTCTGTTACTGCATCCAAACATAGCAAACAGCAACAAACACATAGAATAAGCCAGAAATATCAGCTTTGCCAATGTTGGTTAGAAGTATCAGATAAATGAGTAACACCAATGATATTGTTGTGAATATTAAAAGTTGAAAATGGTTCAATTGCAGACAGCCTGAACCTGTGTCTTTGTCCTGGTCCAATGTGACCGAATAGCCACAGTTGATGCTTTGTGTTTTTTGTCGCTAGTGTCAGTAAAATATTTAAGATTACATATCTCTAGAACTGATCGCAGTTTTTCCATTTTGGTCTTGTTTTATTCATTAAAATGGACACTATTTTACTAATCTGGTGTGGGATAATGTTTATGGTGTTCTCACTGTGTTACTGGTTGTAGTGTTGAACAAATACCTTACTTATTGCCTCTGAGTTAAGCCTGGCTGCTTTTTGCTAAGCTCCCTGAGGGCTGAGCTCAAGTTAATGTAGGGTCTGCTTGTGACTTCGCCCTGACAAGGATTGTGGTTGCTGCTTGGGAAGGGTTTCAGCCCTCTCAACCAAAATCACAATTTCTTACTAAGGATATTTCTGTTCAAACTCTTTACAATGCAGCAACGTTCTGATTTGTTTATTCATCATGAGTCCATTATTTAAAACATTTGCAAAAAAATCGTGGAAGTTCAACATTCTTTAGTATTTTAATGAATGATGGTGGAAGGAGATGACAGTCAATACATTAACTCAATTATAAAATAACATTTTTCATTTTTAGTGGTCACCTGTTTTCACAGGCTTTTTCTTCATTTCTCACATTCTAAAATATGAAAGGCAGTGATAATCCGTGCATCTTTATTTTTAAAAAAGTTGAAAGCATTCAATATATTTCGAAATTATCTACACATATTTAAGTTCGTAACCACCTAAAGAGCCCTCCTGAACATTTCCTTTAAACGAAAATGTGATCAATATTAATTAGCATTTTATGACAGTGCCCGGTACTTAAAAATAAATGCACGGCATCATAAATGGAGTACATTTCTCAAGAGTGGAATGAATTTTATGATTGGCCATCAAATGAGTTCACGATCAGTTCCTAAATTAATATGCAGCTAAATTTAAGGGAAAGGTGTATTCATGACTGCACATGCTTATGAAACCAGAATTTAAATGATAGACTTTTAAAGAACGCGACGAGAAAGAGGGAAAGAGATAGCGGAAGACAGGCAGAGAAAGGAAGCAAAGAGAGAGAAAGAGATAGAGTGAGAGAAAGGGAAAGAATGATCTAGGTAAAACAAGCAAAATCCTGTTGTATTTTACAGTCTGGAGACCTGCGATCATAAATTGATCCCATGACCAAAAGGATCAAGTGGATTGTTTTTTTAGACAAACTTGAGAGTGAAAAATAAAACGAAACACTGCTCACGTTATTTGTGACATATACCTCGATATTTTCATGCTATTTTGAGATGCATAAATGTTTTTTTCAAATCTCGCAAAACGAAAAATGATACTCTTCGAACGGAAAAGAAAATTGGGTTAAGAGGTTTGTCTTTTAAACTGCAACGGAATTACTCAATCCCGCTACCACACTTGCTACATGATATATTGCAAAACTTCGGCAGACATATTGGGTAGAAGTTGAAGAACACCTCATGCTCCATGTAATGATTCAGACCCTAAGCCTTAGCAATGGGTGGGGGGCCTATTATAAAGAGTGCACAGCCCTAGTTTGCGTAGACGTGCATCAGTTCTAGGTGCACCCATCTGTAGACAGTGCAGCAACGAGAAATGGGGCAGCTGGTGACCACCAGCCCATATTTGTGAAGATGCCTAAATTTGTAGAAGGCCATGGGTTCACGGTGCCCTATGTAGATGACTGCTGTTTTTCTCTTTCTGTGGAAGGGTATCCCGGGAACCATAACCCTCGATGCCTCCTAATAAGGGATGAAGTTTAGGGGTAAGACACAAAATGGGTACCGTCTCCTTAGTGGTTATTATTCAAACCATCCCACATGGTCTTTTTTCCCATGTGAATGCTCTATTTTCTTGGAGCATGCACAGGGGGAAAGAGTTTTCCTTATTTGCATAGGACCTATCCGCTCGGTAAATGAAACAATACACCCTTGCCATAGCATGGGCTCCTATTTTGTTGCCACAGAAATGCGGTTCACAGAAGCCTACGTTCCATTCTGCGATCTCAAAAGGCGTAATCAATAAGTTTGTTTTAAGTGGGTTGAAAAAAGAAGCGCCTCTAAAAGGGGAGTGACGAAAGAAGTGCAAATAAGAATTCTTTATGCGAGGCTCTTCCTATATAAATAATGATTAGGCTCATAGGTATAAACTAGAACCGTGTGCTTCATGCAGGATGCTGCCTGTCAAGTATATGGATGCTTCTCTGCGCTTTCTGTTAGTGCATCCAAACACAGCAAACAGCAACAAACAAATACACCCAGAATAAGCCAGACACATCAGTTTTGCCAATGTTGGTTAGCAGTATAAGATAAATGAGTAACATCAATGATATTGTTGAGACTATTACAAGTTGACAATGGTTCAATTCTGAAAATATGATACTGGGAATTAACTATAAAAATCTGTGAAATAGGCTGTGGTCTTAAGTTTATCTCAATCTTTCCTCTTCTCCCGTTTATAACACTTTCCTCTACAATCTCTCAGTCGTTTATGTCCTTTTTCTCCCTACATCATTCTTAAATCTTACATCTGCATATTTAACATACCACCTCATTTGTCTTTATCAATGTCTTTTCCTACCATCCTTCTAAATTGAATGTAATTCCTCGGGTCACACTTCCCTCATTCAGACCTACTTTTGTTTATATTTTCTCTCTTCCGCTCCCCTCAACAGCTGTGTGTGCTTTTCATCACACTTTCACATAAAACAGTTATTGCAATTAGCACATAAGGGAGCACTGCTCTGTGATCTCACTAAGGCCCATAGTATTTTGCGCTGCTTTTGCATCAAAAAATGACGAAAATTCAGCGCTAAAAAGTATAAATATGGGCCTAAGAGTCCAAAGGATGGAAGAATGTGTAATCTTTAACACCTTTATGACTCACTGACGGACACTGAGAAACTTGAACTTCCTTCAGCCTCAAATCCGGAGCATTCAGTCTAGCCCCACCCACAACCTGAATTCAGGCACACAACTAGAGGCAAAAAAGATTAGTTTGCACTATATAAATGACTATTAGAAACTGCAGAAACACAGCATCTGGAAAAAGAAAATACTCTTGATAAAATGGAAGATGACCCAATATGAAATGTAAACAGCTACTGCTTCCCTAAAACGAATTACCTGAAAAGTTTTAGAGTCGTTAAAATCAAGCCGTTTTTTGCCCATAAACATAAGCATATGAATGCATGATTCTACAGGGATCCCTTTCAAAGTCAGTGTCCTAGTTGGCCCTTTCCACTTGAAGCACTTTATACTATTAAACAACAGATACTGCATGTCCAAAGAGCCGTTCTCTTCATTTTCGAAGTCGATTTTCTTCTCTTCAGAATCAGTTTTGTTTCGTATCTTCACCACTAAAGTCTGTGCAACCAATGCTGAAATAAAAAATAGCCCACATATGTACGAATCGTAATGATCTTGATATATTTTTTCTAATGCAAATTGATTTTTTTTTCATAATTTGCAATGCAGTGTTATCAGGTTTCTTCCAGATAGAGGAAGCAGCAAACACCGAGATGCTTCAGTTGAAAGTACTATTTTAGCTAAACTAAACTTATACATTAAGCACTGAGAACAGGCGCAGGCCAGGTTGGATGCGTGGATAGCAGCCTATATCCCATTTCATGGGATTTCATCTGTTAGACCTGACAGCCTTAGGGTGGTCACCCCTAACTTTTTGCCTGTCTCCCTCCCCTTTTTGGACACTGTTTTTGCTGGTTTTAGGACTCTACCCACTTTACCACTGCTACCCAGTGCTAAAGTGCATATGCTCTCTCCCCAAAAACATGGTAACATTGGTTCACACCCACTTGGCTTATTTAATTTACTTATAAGTTCCCAGTAAAGTGCACTACGTGTGCCAGGGCCTGTAGATTAAATGCTACTAGTGGGCCTGCAGCACTGATTGTGCCACCCACATAAGTAGTCCCTTAACCATGTCTCAGGCCTGCCATTGCAAGGCCTGTGTGTGCAGTTACACTGCCCCTTGGCATTTAAAAGTACTTGCCAAGCCTTAAACTCCCCTTTTTCTACATATAAGACACCCCTAAGGAGTGCCCTAGGTAGCCCATAGGGCAGGGTGCTGTGTAGACAAAAGGCAGGACATATACCTGTGTAGTTTACATGTCCTGGTAGTGTAAAACTTCTAAATTCGTTTTTACACTGCTGTGAGACCTGCTCCCTTCATAGGCTAACATTCATACATTGTTTGAGTGGTAGCTGCTGATCTGAAAGGAGTAGGGAAGTCATATTTAGTACGACCAGAATGGTGATACATAATCCTGCTGACTGGTGAAGTTGGATTTAATATTACTATTTTAGAAATGCCACTTTTAGAAAATGAGCATTTCTCTGCACTTAAATCCTTCTGTGCCTTACAATCCACGTCTGGCTGGGCTTAGTTGACAGTTCCTTTGTGCATTCACTCAGACACACCCCAAAAACAGGATACTCAGCCTCACTTGAATACCTCTGCATTTTGAATGTGTCTTCCTGGGCTGGGAAGGTGAAGGGACTGACACTTGCATGTCAAAGGACAGTAGCCTGCCCTCACACAAAGGACTGCCACACCCCGTACTGGGACCTTGGCAGACAGGATTGAACTGAAAGGGGACCTTGTGCACTTCTAAGCCACTCTTTGAAGTCTCTCACACTTCAAAGGCACATTTGGGTATATAACCAGGGCCTCTGCCCCTACTAACTCAGACACTTCCTGGAGAAGAGAACCTGAACCAGAACCTGCATCCTGCCAAGACGACCTGCCTGGCTGCTCAAAGGACTCACCTCTCTGCTTTCTGTGAAGGACTAATGCCTTGCTGTTGCCCTGCTGCCTTGCTGCTCTCTGGCTGTGGTGAAGAAGTGCTCTCCAAGGGCTTGGAGAGAGCTTGCCTCCTGTTCCCTGAAGTCTCAGGACCCAAAATACTTCATCTCTACAAGAAGGATACCTTGTGCAGAGAAATTTGACGCACAGTATGCCAGAAACAACGCACAGCCTGCACCGCGGTGAAAATTTAATCGCAAGTGGAACCGGAACGACGCAGCCCAACTTCGCAATGAGATGATTGATGCGGCGCCAGCGTAGCAACTGGAAATTCGACGCATGGCCCTACCGGATTGACACACAGACAAGCCGGAACGATGCAGCCTGACTTCCAGAGAGGAATCGATGCAGCGCCTGTGGTGCGGTAAAAAATTAGACGCAACGCCCACTGGATCGACGTAGCTCCTGTGACTTTGTCCTGCCAGAGCCGGAAATCCACTCATCGTCCCAGGGATGTCTGAAAACTCTGCAACCCGAAGAGGACCCACGACCGAGCACTGGAAATCGACGCACAGCCGTCCCTGTGTGAAAACTAAATGACGCATCAACGTGTGCGGCCCGAGAAATCAACGCACACCCCTTTGTTTCCACGCATCTCCTCTATTTCAGTTCTTTGAGCAGAGTTTTCCCGCAAACCAGGTACTTTGTGCTTGAAAGAGACTTTGCTTTGCTTTTAAAAGACTTAAGACACTTTATATCACTTTTCAGTGATATCTCAACATATACTTATTGCTTTTAAATAATTTTGACCTGCATTTATCCTGATAAATATTATATAGTTTTCTAAACACTGTGTGGTGTATTTTTGTGGTGCTATATGGTACTGGTATATGATTTATTCCACAAATACTTCACACATTGCCTTCTAAATTAAGCCTGACTGCTTAGTGCCAAGCTACCAGAGGGTGGGCACAGGATAATTTGGATTGTGTGCGACTTACCCTGACTAGAGTGAGGGTCCTTGCTCGGACAGTGGGTAACCTGACTGCCAACCAAAGACCCCATTTCTAACATCATCCAATAGCGTTGAACCTTGGTCTAAGACCTGCTCAAACAATGGTTCACAAGCGATACCAGCTTCATGTGGGATACCTTAAAAACAGATTCTGAACTTAAAGAAAATATTCATGATTCTGGTGTAGTCCATACATTCCGACGATGTTTTATGTTTTTCCTAAATGCTGACAGAAACCCTGAGTTATGCCCATCCGGCACGTTCTTACATGTATTCTTGCATGTATATTGCGATTCATTGTATTGAAGAGATTTTGTTCTGAAGATGTGGAATGTTATATTTGATTATGTTGCTCTCAAACAGGTTATATAATCCATTTCAATCCGGTAAAGCAGCTACATCCTTTTGTATTATTTATACTACATTTAGACATAAAGCGGTGTAAATTTTTAATAATACTAGCACTGATTTTCACTTTTTTCTTTGTTTCTAAGTAACATTTTAGACTGCTATAACCCAAAAGCAGTGCATCTGTAAACAGCAATTAGTCATAGAAAGACAACTATTTTTTTTTAACTAAAAATATGTCATAGAGTAGTTCCACTTGTTGGCTACTCCTCGATTTGGTCCAAATCACGTAGCATGAAACCTTGAGAAACAAACCATCTCAAAAGTTATGACGAGTAAACAAATATGGTGCACATTTTGAAAGCTTTTGATTTGCTGTAAGAAAGTTGACAAGGTGTCATTTCTCAAGAGGGTAATGTCCTTTACAACTGCTGACAAATTAAGGGACAAACAAATTTCCCCGAGAAAATTACAAGACTTTCTTAATATTACCAAGATGCAGGCGAAACTTCTGGAGTGAAGTAAAGTTGCTCTAAGACGCTGTTCTGCCAAATACCTCTTCAAGTCACAAGGCGCATATTCCTTCTCAACCCTGTGTATCCAGTGGCTCTTAAAATCCCTCTCTTGGTGCACTTAGTCAAAATCAGTGCTGACTCCACCAGCTGCATGATTGATACAAATCTGTATACTCCCTAGCCAGACTGCTCAAAGAGCCTGCACAATGCGCTGTAATGTATTTTTCTAAATATGATTTGTTTCAAAATTCAGAAATGGAGATTCATACCAGCAGGGAAGAAATTGCCTTTCCCTCTCCTACCCCTCCCAGGGATTTTGCCTTTGGAAGCTGGTGCTCCACAGGGTTTTGAAGCAGAAGCCTATGGTACTCTGCCCGCGTTGTAAAGTGGATTCTGTTTCATTTGCTGTGTTTCTTTGCCTTGCATGACAGCTACATACATCACTTCTCCCATCTTTTATGAGTGCTACATTTATCACTTAAAAAATGCTAGCTTCTCATGAGACTTAAACAGGGATCTCCTGGGTGCAATGGGGGAGTAAACTACCTATTCCGAGATGCTTTTTTGTGCTGCTGTTCTATTTTCTGCTTATAAATCAAGAGGAATATAAAAAAATGCTGTTGCCGTTAACCCTTTCTTCTAAAATCTTTATATAGAGCAGCCTAGCAGTGCAGAGAGTACAGTTCTGCTAGTGCAAAACCTGAACTACAGACCTTTGTTCATGGTCACTGTTAAGAAAGCCCTACTGGAAACATCATAAAAGAAATGGGGTCCTATTTAAGGTTTGGAGGATGGACTACTCAGCAACAATTGTGGTAAATTATTACAAGTGCATTCTAGGTTATGGCAATTATAGTATGGCGGATGGGTTTTCCGCCTTGTTTTGACCTAGTATCCAGTCCATCAAACTCTAAATAAGGCCGATACTTTCCACATTTAGGAATACACTATATCAACGTGGATTCGGATGAATAATGGTTTGATCTTTTGCTTTTTCACAAGGGAAATTCTATTCTGTGATCTAGTTCTACTTATGATCCTGTCACTTTGTCTATGTGTGCCCTAGAGTTGAACTATGAGCTAAGTGGAAATTGACAACTACGGTTGCTGAGATGGCTAGGTAGACACTTCCCACTACCAAGGCTGTTCCTCTCTCATCTTCTGGAAAACATACATTGTATCTTGTATCATACTTTGATTCCAATGCCTACATGATGGGGCACACGTATATATGTCCTACTCTATACCGCAATCCTTATTATAAATAATGCTGCTATTTTCCTTCTACATTCTCCCACTGTGCTAACAGTTCTCTGCCCAGCCTCCCTCCCCTACCACACCATTATTTTATATTTTGACATCCATATTCAGTAGTTTCCCCTTCTTCAGGCCTCATCTATTTCACATCCTTTTATCTAAAATGCCATTCTCGTCTGGTTTGAACAGATAAGACACCTATATGTATTAAAATCAGCATTTTACCAGCATACTCTGCTGTAACAATGCTTAGACTACTACCTTCCTCTATTCTCCACCCTCTTGAATTCTACCCTCTTGTACTCTGACATCTGCACCATTGAGTACTTATGCTTACATTTGAGTGCCTTCAGGAGTGAAGTATATCGTTTTATTACTTTGTTTCGTTAGTTTTCTCTTTTTTATTTTGGAGCTTTATATAGGGCAAACTCCAAGCGAAAGCACTGGAGTGCTTTACCTGAGCACTAGTTACATTACACATTCATTTTTTAAATGTATTTGGCATTGAGAGATTAAGTGATTTCCCAGCATCACAGAATGTTGAGTTGACGCCAAGACTCGAACCTGCTTCTCCAGTTCCATAGTCATAAGTTCTGGTCATTACACCACACCCTTTCCTCTTTGTTTCTTTGGATTATTTATGTATGTTAATTGTAATGTCTTCTCTAGCTCCTCACACTTTTGTGGCTGTATAATAGTCAGTCGAATTGAGCATTGGTCACTCGCCTCTGGGGAATTATACAATTTGCTGTGTAAGCTGTGTAGGGTTATCATTATTTGGGCATCATGTCCATTGTCTGTGATGATCCCTGTTATGGATGCCTTTTGTCCATAATTCTGAGGGCTGCAGCAAGGTGTGGCACTCTGAGTTCCGAAGAACTCTCTGTTGGGTTACTCGCATTCCTCTTCTCAGCACAAGAGCAGCTCCTCCCAACCTCATACTGACAATCAACCTGCCCACTGACATTCTGTCTGCCGGCTGATTGTCACATACTGAATGACTATGGGCTAGTTTCTGCATGTGGTGGACCTCCTCCCTCCCCAGCCTAGGGCAGGGCAGTCTGCTTTTATGCAGGGGCTCTAGCATCGCACCATGGGACAGGCTCTGGAAGGGGGGGCTTGGCAGAGGGCCTTGACTTTTAAAATATCTTCCATAGACTTCAGAGTATGTGTAGCACAGCACAGAGTGTAAGTAGCGCAGTGGAATGATGTACCTCCTGCAAAGCATAAGGTGAAACATGCAGACAGAACACATTTTTTATGTATGTGGCTCAATGGGTTACTGTTGTTGTCACATAGTTCCTTTTGGCACTTGCAGTTGTTTTTTATCAATCTTTAGTTCTTCTAAGGTCTCTAAATAGGGTTCTTTAGGATAATAATGAATACGTATTAGCAAAAACAACCCCAACCACTAGGTTATGTTTTGAATTCTGAGTTTGTATTGCTCAAGAACAGGCATCTTAAGTTATAATGCCTACCAGTATGGATGACCTGTGACTCCTATACATTGTAGTTCTCATTGTCTTAAGTAACATTTTCTATACATTGACTTACACACTCCTATGGACCAAATTTTCATATGACTTCATGCACAAAGAGGTAAAAACAAAGCATTAACATCTGAGGTAAAAATGAGAGAGATATAGATACCCATTTAGTAGCTAATTTGTACAACCTGAAGCTGCAAAACTTTGTTTAATCACGGCTTCCCATTAACCAAATTGTATAATTTTTTCACTGGATTCTGCCCAGCAGTACGCCCAGATTTTTTGCATTTTTGATCACCCAGTTTTTGGATTATTTTACTGTGAGTGAGCCTCACTATCAGTGTCTCACCCATGGTAAACAGACTGCACATGTTTCAATTTAGTGTCCTCCTTTTAAGATAAGGGTAGCTGTGATGCTGCAAGGGTAGGGCCACTTGGCTTGTTACACATGTACATGTGTACACATGTGTGCAGGCTGTGTTTGGGAGACTACTGTCATGCACATCCCGGCAACGGCGCACAAGTAGCTTGGCACAATGGGGACTCTGCAGGAATTGGTATTCACATGGGATAGGCCACATGAGGGTAGTGTACACTATTAGGGAAAGTTAATGTGCTTTACTATTTTAACTATAGTGGCACTCCATTAAACACATAGGGAGAGAAATGCCTTGAAGTGTAGTTTCCTTTCTTCTTGGCCTACAGAGACCATTGAAGTATTGAATTAGAGTGTAACCTATGCAAAAAAAAACAATAAAGCAACTTCCAAAATGATAATTGTGCATCTTGTGGGTCACTCAGAGTTTTTATATGCTCCTGGCTCAACTCAGGACCAGAACCCAGCCTGCTGTCATCTTGCTGTGTCCAGTAATTACCTTTTCTCAAGCAGCAGGATCACATGCCACCCACCACACAAAAGAACAATTAGAACTACTTCTCCTTGCTCCTGAGGAGGCCGTGGGGTGGGGTGAATGGTCTATGTCAATCATCCAACTCTCACACTGCACCAGTGATAGGCCTGCCCAAGACCACTGAACAAATGAGAGTGTCCAGACAACTGGAGCCAAACCACTGGGTGCTGCCTTTGAAATTCTAGTGTGCAAGTCCCTGCCAGTGATATCGGTGAGGGGTGGAGCTGAGACCCTAAGAGCTGATTGTTGACCTCATTTTGGGTTGCTCCAACATGCTGTGCAGGAGAGTTGGGACAGGGGAGGAGAGGTGATGTGGCACACCAGGATTAGTTAGGGGTGCCTGGCATCTGGAACCTTCCTCTTCTCTTTAAAAACTCTTGCACAAGGGGAAGGCTCTTTCTTGTCTGCAAACTTTCTATGTGCTTTGCTGCTAGATCCTGGGATGTCCACAGACAACTGGAAGAAAGAACCGCCTGACCCCAACTCGGGACCCAGGACTCTATCCAGTTGACCACAGGATCAGTGGGTCTCCCTAATATCCAGTGAGGCTGGTCCCCTCTCTCCCCCGGGGGCCACTTGTGGGATGCCCTCGGCCCTTGAGCACCCAACAACAAATCCTGCTAAGGAGAACTGGCACAGAGAGCCAGAAGGACCAACTTTTTGAAGATTGCACTCCTCAGAGGTGAGGAGAATTGTTGTAACTGCCCCAGGTGGATGGAGCATGCAACCAGAAGTAAGACGAGCCCAGGATAATCGAAATCAGCCCTATGAGGTTTGAGCTAGAGCATTTTAAAGTTTGGTGAGCTTTGACCTAATTTTCCTCTCTCTGAGGGCATGGAACTCCGCTGCCATTTGAGCAATTTTCCTCAGGTTGGTCCAAGGTTTGGGGAGCGGCACAAGAAAGCTGCATTTATGCCACTGGTTAAGAGGGCCTGTGTGGAGCCACCTTCCTGTATTCCCATTTCACCCGGGGATTCCATCCCCAGGAGTATTTATGATCAAGGGGGCCAGGAACCCATCCTCAGGCCCCTAGCAAAGCAGAATGTTGGGATGTGTCATCATGTTTCCCCATAAGGAAACTGGAGGGGCCCAGGACTCCATCCCTGGGTAGCACGATATGGAGAGCCAGCCACCTCAGCACACGTCTGCCCACAGGAGAGGGCAGACACAATTAAGGACCGCCAGTAGGTAATATATATTTATGTATATTACCTACTGGCAGTTGCCAGTAGGTAGTTATAGTTAGCGCCTAGCTTCCAGAGAAAAAGTGTTTTTTACTTGACTATATCTTTGGCACCATTTGACAGATCTTCACAAAAGTTTCCAAACAAAGTGGCAAGTTGGGTCTTGTTGTACATGGAAAGGTTTGGAGTGATCCATAAAGCAGGAGTTGAGAAAATGAGGGGAATACAAAACTTGTGTTTCCATGTTAATTCCCATAGATCATTTGGCCACTCCTGCAGCTCGAAACGCTGGACAGAATTACATGAAATTTAGCAAAAAGCTAGCTTTTGATCCACATATTGGCATTTTCCCATTTGGTGTAAAACCATTCAGTAATTTTCAAGATATTAAAGGAAATCCAAATTTGTACATCTACGGTCTCAACAACTTCGCAAATAGTCCCAGTCAAGTGCTGAGATTTCGTTGGCTGGCAACACTTCAACCAGGAAATGTTGGCAGCCATATTGAGACTCAGCTTCAGCTGAGTCCCCCCAAAAAACTATACAAAAAAAGGGACAAGGGTAGGGATACACTGAGCCCCTATCCTTAGTCCAGGTACCCAGCCAAGGCTAAAAAGCAATTTTTTAAAGTCACAGTGAAAGTCTTAAATATTCATGAATGGGTTTAGGAAAAAAGCAAGTCTCCTGTGCTTGCTTTTCTTTTTGCCCCTGGGTGGGCCAGGTTTCTGGGGCACTCCAAAATACAGGAGGGGATGCAGGGGCCCCCCTCCTAGTGCTCATTAAAGTTCCAAGACCACCACCAGTGAGAGAGGTACACAGACTCCCTCCCATCCTGTGGACCACCATCTCCACTCAGCAAGTAATAGAAAATCAATGGGGACCCTCTGAGCCCCCCAGGCACAGGGACCATCACCCCCACAGGGCTACAATAATTTAATATGCACAGTGCCACATGCATCCCCAGACTCTAAGGACCACCACCTCCCTGTGGCCAAATGTAGAAAATTAGATGGGGGGGCCACATGGATCCTTCAAGACCATGGGACTGCCACCCACCTGGGGCTATAATATCTAATGACGAGGGGGTCTGTGTAGACCCTCTGTCCCGGTGACCACCACTTCCCATGTGGCAAATTTGAGAACATTGAGGGGGCCCCCTCTTGGAGACATACATGGCCCTGGGGACCTCCACCCCCCACAGTTGGCTCCTGCTACCTACTGAAGTGCTCACCCTCGGAAGGTAGCTGTTTGGTTTGCAAGAGCCAAACAGAAACAAATAAAAACAAAATGCTCCCAATTGCTGAAAGTGGAGATTTCATACTTTTCCCTGTCCACATGAGAGATGAAAACATTGTTCCCACAGGGGGCGGGAAGCAGGTTGGGACTGGGGGGCCCTTGAGGTTCTGCCCATGGTCCTGTCAACTTCTTTCTCTCTCTCTCTTTTCCATCCTGTAATGGGATGGAAGGGAGAGAGATTGTTTCTGCAATGGCTAAAGTTTCAAGTCCTGGTATCTCATGGCAGTGTGTCCTTTTATTTACTTGTGTTTTTAATGTTAAATATTGCTAGTGTTGGAACATTTACATCATATTGCCATTTAAACCTTTGAGTTTAAATGTCATTGATATGTCTTGACAACATATAGAAAGAAGTCACCTGTGGCCTAGTGGTTACAGCATGAGACTCTCACACAGAAAGTTGAGAGTTCCAGTCTAGGTGGGTCAGTTGTCATTGCTCACTATTCAAATATTTAAGGTACATACAAAAAGGTGATCCAATTATCTGGTGCCCTTACATCATGGCCAATATTATTGTTATGGATGGTGGAACATTACAGGTTAATAAAACATGCAAGTCAGTTTTTGTACATAGTTCATCTTAAAGTGAATTACTTGAAAGTGCTCTCAAAAATCACTATCAAGTAAATTAGACACATAAAGTAAATTGGTTTGTATTAGATCACCCTATTTAGTCATGAAGGGAATCCTGGATTTATACCCAGGTTTCCCAGTGACGCATAGTGTACTTGAGCTACTGACTAGATTAATGTATTTTTCTCAATCTCTGTTATAACTAGGAGACAGTGTTTATGTACAATTCTATAGGATGAATAATATACTGTGTTAAATAAATACAGATCACAGGATAATCTGACACAATAAGAAAAAGGCATAATGAAGGTAAGAGAAGGTAGGACACCACATGCTAATATCACCTGCTTTTTCAGACATTACAGGGCAGGTTTATCAAGGGTTTACATTGCCCTTGTGCCACGCAGGGTGTATATTGGTGGAGCTTAGGTGTTCCCAAACATCCACCCATGCATTTTAAGGATTTTCAGATGTATTAACACTGGGAGTCATGGGAATGCATATTAAGTGTATGCCTTCCCAGGGGAGATTGAATAAGGAGAAATATCCTAATTTCTCCTTGTTGTTTCCTCTTTCTGAGTGTGCTGCATCCTGCAACATTCTCAGAAAGAGAAAAATGCCTCCAAGCATTCTTTTCATGCAGGACAGTGTCCCATCCTGCACAACAACAATCCTTCCTGTAACACAGGCAGCCTTGCACCACTGTACAAGGGTGCCCGCATTGGCGCCACACTGCAGATTGTGTGCTTGAGCAGGCAGATAACAGCAAAGCACCATATTTTTATTGAAATGGCACATTCCTGCCCTCTTCTTTTCACACAGCACAGCAAATTGTTTCACTACAATGCATGAAAAAAATGTTACATCTGGGCCCCTAAAACTATTGACAACAGCAGTTAAAGTGCATTAAAGAAGTATAAATACTGCAAAGGGGATGGGGTCAGTGAACACGAAGGTGGAATCAGAGGTGTTTGTAAAATAACAAAATACTCCGTAATTATTTTGTTGATCTTTCACCATCAAGTAACTATATTTAAAATAACAAACATATTAAATGGAAAATAAATTAAGTTTAGACTAATCAGTGGGGCATGCACTATTTTATGTTATAAAACCTTTATTGGTTATATGATCACTACAGATGTGTATGTGTGCAACCAAAGACCCACAGAATTGAATCATGTTTGATGCAGCAGAGAAAGGTTACCTATATTTTTAATACTACAAGCTCCCTGAATGTGTAAGTCCTCATTTTTAAATTTACATTAACACGGAATAATATAGGCTGCCACAAAATATACATTTAGGCTAAGATGAAAAGAGCTTCTAAAGTATATATATGAGATATATACAGATTATACCTAGTGCATTTGTTTTGATAACTGTCCATTAAAAGCAAGCATTCCACTGCTCATCTTGGAGTACCAAAAGAAAACATCTTTGTCCCAGGAAGCTTCAAGTGACTTCACCAATTAATGCCAATACTGGCTCCAGAGCAGCTTTTACAATTGCACATTTAGCCAATTGCTCACATTTGCACGTGTTTTAGGAAGCAGGCTCAAAGGTGTTTTTCTTGTTTATGTTTCTGCCCATGACTCAGGTTTATTTTCTTCTTTATCTGAAAGGCTAAAATTTGTTCTCTCTGTCACCCTCACAATCTTTCTGTATATGTTTTTGCTCATTTCTCAGCTAATCGTCTTCTGTGAGACTCTTTTCTCTTGTTCCCATCCATTCTTTTTTATTCTCAGCTGGCAGATCCTCATATGCTTTCATCTTCTCTTACTCTCATTGTTCTAAACTTCTGTCTGTCCATCTCTGTCTGCAGCTCTCTCTACTCCTTTTTTACTATCATTTTCTCTGTTTTTCATACTCTTTAGTAGTGCTGCTACCTGTGAACTCAAAGTCTCTGTTCAGCAACATAGAGCTGCTTCCTGTACTATCAATCATGGTACTGGGGTAGATTTAGGAAAACTATCCTTTATGTTGGCTGTCAAATTCTGCTTGGTGTATACATCTTTGCTAGTTTTTAGGTTGAGCATGCAAGCACTTTGGCCTCTTGTGAGCTTTTACAACACTCATCACACTCCCATTACTTTCATTCGTTCCTGGACTTGCCTTTCAAAAATCACCTGATGTCATTGGTAAATTCTTTACATTAGTCCGCCTTGAGGATGTTTTTTGTCACGCCTTACAGACTAGCCCCGTTATATGGATTATTGCATGATTGCCGATATACTTCAGCGTCGGTGAACAATGTTTTTTCTTCTGTCTCTCTCCTTCATGCTGCATGGTGGCCATGGTGCTCACAGTGTGAACAGGTACAACAGCGTGAACTCGGTCGGTGGTATTATAGCGCTGGTCACATTTACCTAATCAGAGTAATTTCTTGTGGTTCTCCCCTTAAAACACTTGAAATTGGTAAATGCTTTCATAAAACTGAAATCCTCAAATCAAAAGTGTCTCTCCCAGCATAGTGGGAGAGTTGATACTACAATATTCACTGCTCTCGGGTAACTCGCCTCATAATACTTTGCAGGGCATTACTTTTACAAACCATTTTTGCTCATAACTATGCCAGTGGTGGTCCTAAGGCAATGGGACCTCCACCAAAACTTTCAGCACGATGCACACAATCTGTCTAGGTTGTTTCTGGGTATCCACGCTAGGTCAGTGGGGACCCCAAAATAATAACCCTTCCCACCAGTTAGTGTCTTTTCAAGATCTCATGCCTGGAACTTTTGTTTTACAGCTGGGAGTAGCTTGTGTTTTAAGAGCCTTGTTTATAATATCATTGCTGTAGGTCTCTTATTCCTGAAAGCATGTAATGCACTACGTCCTCTAGAGGCTAAATATATGGATATCGTGCATTATTTCCTGCCATTTTCTTTTTGCATGGTTATGCCCTCTAGGGGGTAACTATATAGTTACATGACCATGTTTCTGATAAATGCTATTTTTATTGAGGTGTTTTCTAGGGCTGTTCTAAGCATTACACTCATATCAACATACTAAAATTGTCGTAGCACAAAATCTTGCACCATAATGCTTTGCAGGGCTTTTCTTTTACAAAACATTTTTGTTTATAACTCAGCCTGTGGTGGTCCTAGGACAATTGGACCACCTTTAAAACATTGACCACAATATGCTCTTTCTATCTACATCATCTCTGGGTCCCCATATTATGTTAGCAGGGACTCCAAAATAATATCCCCTACCACCATTCATTATGTTTTTAGACTTTCTCATGGCTAGAATTTTTGTTTTATAGTTTTAAGAAGTTATATTGTATGGGTCTTGTTTGTAATGTTGTAACTGGCCAGCTAGCCTTGAAAATATGTAATGCACTATGCCATCTAACGGCTACATTGCATTACTTTCTCCCATTCTTTTTTCATGTGGTTATGCTCTCTAGGAGCTGACTGTATGATGACATGAGCAGGGGCCAGATGTACAAAGTATTTTTCTAATCACAAATAGCTAAAATGTTTTTATTTCTGTGTAACAAAGCAAAATTTGACTTGGTAACTTGTTTATTGAATTGCATTTTACTTTTTCGATTCGATATTAGGAAGAGGCATGTTTAGGGCATACCTTCCTTATACCCAATTGCACCAGCATGTAGGAATGCTTTGCAACCGTGAATAGGGTCGCAAAACATTCGCAGTTCCCACTTACTTCAAGTTGGTGGTAACCCATTTGCAAATAGGAAGGGGTCCCCAGGGACCTGCCTCCCTGCCCTGGCCTCAATTGTCTATGGTCGCAAAAGATAGTGTTAAAACCCTTTTGTGAGCATTCTCTATTGTATTGGAATTAGCATGGCAGATTTAAATTAGGATGTTAAATGGCAACATTTTCATTTTTGCTGCAGATAATGGAAGAAGTAAATGGAAGTGCTTTAGTTATATGCAGGGCCACTAAAATCATATGTCAGGAAAAGATGAAATTATAAAGCAAGTTTAGCCAATTTATGTGACAAGAAAAGTCTAGATATGAATTTTAATTGACCTAGTTAAAAAGTATCTATGCAGCACATTATACATTCATAAAGTGAGAACTTAACAGATAAAGAGTGCAGCACGTTAGCACTGGTTAGCAGTGGTGAAGTGCATAGAGTCCAAAGGCAAAAGAAAACAAGTTCAATAAAAATGGAGGTGGAAGGTAAAAGGTTTAAGAGAAGACCAACTTAAGACTGTCAGGTCCAACATCTTTTTTAAAACAAAATAATGTAATGCCATGAGGAAGGTGTTGCTAAATGAGCAAAGGTTTGCATTTGCAAATCAACGATATGTACCACTGCAGCTAACAAATTAGATGGGGTCACACCAATTGATAATGGATTTACTAACTTTTGCAGAAGCAATCTTTCAGTTGTGATCTCTGGGACTTTTTTAAAAAGCATGGCTTGTGATTACAAAGTGGCTTTTTACATGAAGTACAATTCTGAGAAAGTGTAAGGAATTGGATTACTGATTGAGGGGTGTGAAACTCTACTCAAGAATGAACAAAAGTCCTTGTCAGGGCAACGCACAAGCAAACCCCAAATCAACCTGTGCTTAACCCTTTAGTAGCTTGGCTCAGAGCAGTCAGGCTTAACTTAGAGGAAATGTGTAAAGTAATGTTGGACCTGGCCCTTTTGACAGGGTCATCCCCAAACTTTTATCTCCTTCCTCCTATTTTTTTTGACCTGTTGTTGTTGGCTTTTGAACTCTGGGCACTTTACCACTGCTAACCAGTGCTAAAGTGCATGTGCTCTCTGTGTAAATTGTACTGTCGATTGGTTTATCCATGATTGGCTATTTGATTTACTTGTAAGTCCCTAGTAGAGTGCACTATATGTGCCTAGGGCCTGTAGATTAAATTCTATTAGTGGGCCTGCAGCACTGGTTGTGCCACCCACTTAAGTAGCCCCTTAACCTTGTCTCAGGCCTGCCATTGCAAGGCCTGTGTGTGCAGTCTCACTGCCACTTCAACTTGGCATTTAAAAGTACTTGCTGAGTCTAAAACTCCCCTTTTTCTACATATAAGTCAGCCCTAATGTGTGCTCTAGGTAACTCCTAGAGCAGGGTGCTGTGTGGGTAAAAGGCAGGACATGTACCTGTGTAGTTTATATGTCCTGGTAGTGTAAAACTCCTAAATTCGTTTTTACACTACTGTGAGGCCTGCTCCCTTCATAGGCTAACATTGGGGCTGCCCTCATACATTGTTGAAGTGGTAGCTGCTGATCTGAAAGGAGTAGGAAGGTCATATTTAGTACGGCCGGAATGGTAATACAAAATCCTGCTGACTGGTGAAGTTTGATTTAATATTACTATTCTAGAAATGCCACTTTTAGAAAGTGAGCATTTCTTTGCGCTTAAATCTTTCTGTGCCTTACAAACCACGTCTGGCTAGGTTTAGTTGACAGCTCCTTGTGCATTCACTCAGACACACCCCAAACACAGGGTAATCAGCCTCACTTGCATACATCTGCATTTTGAATGGGTCTTCCTGGGCTGGGAGGGTGGAGGGCCTGCTCTCACACAAAGGACTGGCACACCCCCTACTGGGACCCTGGCAGACAGGATTGAACTGAAAGGAGACCTGGTGCTCTTCTAGGCCACTCTTTGAAGTCTCCCCCACTTCAAAGGCACATTTTAGTATAAAACAGGGCCTCTGACCTACCACCTCAGACACTTCCTGGAGAAGAAACCTGAACCAGAGCCTGCACCCTGACAAGAAGAACTGCCTGGCTGCCTAAAGGACTCACCTGACTGCTTTCTACAAAGGATTGCTGCCTTGCTGCTGGCCTGCTGTCTTGCTGAACTCTTGCCTTGCTGCAGAAGTGCTCTCCAAGGGCTTGGGTAAAGCTTGCCTCCTGTTCCCTGAAGTCTCAGGACCAAAAAGACTTCTCTCTTGCAACTGGACTCCTTGTGCGGAGAAAAATTTGACGCACAGCTTGCTCCATGGTGAAAAATTCACCGCACGCCGGACCGGAAAGAGGCTGCTCGACCTCGCAAGGAAAAGATCGACGCAGCGCCTGCGGTGCGACCAGAACTTCGAAGCGCGGCCCGCCTGGACAACGCCGCCCGACTTCCAGAGAGGAAATCAACGCAGCGCCTGCCGTGTTGGAGAAAATTCCACACACAGACCATCGGAACGACGCGCAGCTGGACAACAAGCCCAGGATTCCACGCACAGACCCCGGGGCTTCTGAAAACCCCGTGACCCACAGAGGAGACCTGTCCGCACGCCGGAAATCGACGCAACGGCTTGCCCACGTGAAAAATAACGACGCAAGTCCATGTGTGAAGGGGCGAAATCAACGCACACACCATTTTCCATGCATCTCCTCCTCTGCGGTCTTTTGCAGAGATTTTTCACTCCAAACCAGGTACTTTGTGCTTGAAAGAGACTTTGTTTGCTTTTTAAAGACTTAAGACACTTTATATCACATTCCAGTGATATCTTTACATTTTCATATTGCATCTTTTATCGTTTTGACCTGCAAATACCCAGATTAATATTATATACTGTATTTTTCTAAACACTATGTGGTGTATTTTTGTGGTGCTATATAATGTTATTGTATGATTTATTGCACAAATACTTTACACATTGCCTTCTAAGTTAAGCCTAACTGCTCAGTGCCAAGCTACCAGAGGGTGGGCACAGGATAATTTGAACTGTGTGTGACTTACCCTGACTAGAGTGAGGGTCCTTGCTTGGACAGGGGGTAACCTGACTGCTAGCCAAAGACCCAATTTCTAACATTGGTGATCAGCGGTGAGGATAGGACTTGTATTTGTGCAGTAACATACAGTAGCTAAGTATTCCACTACCTACCCACAGTTGAAGGTCAACTTGATTTTTCATCTTTTTGCTTTGGGTTCTCTGATGTCCACCTGGATATATTATTGATATTTTGGACTTTGGTTTTTGGTTTTGCCTGTGATACCTTGCCAAATTGGAAATGGATACCAGCTTCCCAGAAGACTACGATATGTCAAACTGTGTACCTGTTGAATCCCTCACCAAGGCTGAGCTGAGGGTGCTTTGCAGAGAAAGGGGACTTCCTATGTCAAGGAGATCCACTAAGATGGAACTGCTAGATATATTTGTAGCCTGGGGGGAAGCACAATGGGCAGAGGAACAGGCAGCAAAAGAACCAAAGGAATTATAGCCCTGACAATGATTATGAGGAGTAGGACTACTCAGATGAGGAAAGAGAACCAGTGAGAGATGAATGGCTCCTAGCTCAGGAGCGGTTGATGGAACAGCTAGATGAGCAGGTTGAGAGGGCTGAGGCAGCGGAGCCTTAGCCCAGGAAAAAGAAAGGATTGCAGCTCAGGAGCTGAGCTGTGAAGAGCTGAAACTGGAAGCCGGAAGGGCTGAGTCCAGTTCAGATGGTGGCAGCAAAAATCTTGCATCCAGTGCTGCTGAAGAAGTGCACAGGCCCAGAGATGTGGTGCCCGACTTGAAGAAGGGAGTTGACACACACCAGGCGGCTCAGGAGTATGAGGTAGTTCCCGTTATGCACAGTGTCCCTGAGGTGGATTGGGGAACTGGCACAGGGAGTCATATTCCTACTGGGGGGAGGGACACTTTACTGGCTCTAGAAGAGAGTGACAGGGAAAAGGGTTCCCCCCTGGTGGACGTCCTGGGTATAGAGTGTGGAGACATCACAGAAGAGTGTGGGTTGAGTGACAGGGACAGTCAGATACTGTCTCACCAGTCTCAGGAGGGTGATGTAGAGTGCTTTTTCAAGGCTGAGACACTGGATGGTTGGGTGAGGGGTACTTTGGTCAATACATGCGAGGGGCTGGGTGAAGTCATTGCTGGAGAGCATATGTCTGGTCCTTATTTTCCAGAGCTACGCCAACACCAGGTGGAGTGTGAGTTCTCTGACCCCAGGGAGCTTACCACAGAGGCAGACTTCTGGGTGAGTACCAGAGAGTCTGAAGAGGCATTTGGGGGTGCTCCTGAAGGGAGTGGTCTAGGTGTTTCCCAACCAAGTGAGGTGGGAAAGGATTGCAGTGTCCCAGGTAGGTCCCAGAGCAGTGGGATGGGTGAGGGACCCCATGTCCAGTCTCAGAAGAGAGGGAATGGGGAAGGGCTGAGGCCCAGGGTGCCTGAGATCCAGTCCCAGGTCCTAGAGGGTTTTATGAGGGAACACCAGGAGGGTAGCCTAGCCTGTACCGTAGGGCCACCTGTTGAGGGAGACCCCGCAGTGTCAGAAGAACTTGGGGTGGTGACTGTAGCCAGCATCCCACCAGTTCTGGTGTCTGGCAGTACCACTCCCAGTGAGGGGGTGCAAAAGTCTAGACAGAGGGTTGAGAGGGGGCTGTGGACCCCAGTGGAGGTTCTGGAGAGTCAGGGGACAGCTCTGAGAGCAGAGCCCCCCAGGAACGACCCAGATGAAACCATTTCTGGTTTGGGGGAGATCCAGACTCTGCCAGATGGGCAGAGGTCAGGAGACCTGCGCCAGCCAGACTCTTGTGTGGCCCTTGGGGACAGTGTGTCCCTTGTGGGGGGTGAGTGTGCCCCCCAGTAAGTCCTGGCGTGCCAGGCAATTGTTCAACCTCAGGGTGGTGACTCTGGGTTGGATGACCAGGTTTAGGGGGTAAACTCTGGCCTGGTGGGGGGTCAGTGTGCCCCCCAAGAAGTCCTGGTGTGCCAGGCAATGGTTCAACCTCAGGGTGGTGACTCTGGGTTGAGTGACCAGGTTCAGAGGGTAAACTCTGACCTGGTAGGGGGTAGGTGTACCCCCCAGAAAGTCCTGGTTTGCCAGGCAGTGATCCAGTCTGAGGATACAGACCCTGGATTGGAAGTCCAGGTTCAGGGTGTCCCCCCTGACCTGGAGGAAGGGGCTACTGATAACAGTGCCCATACCATGTTGTCTTCTGGGGGGGGCACTCCTAGTTGGGGGTGCTGGACCCCAGAAGGGAGGGCAGGGGGAGAGAAGCCTCACCCCGGGCCCTAGTCCAACCTGAAGGTACAGACCCCAGGTTGGAAGACCAGTTGCAGGTTAACAGCCCTGCACTGGTGAAAGAATGGTGCAGGGCTGCTTCTATAAGCACCCTGACCACGTTGGACTCTGGGGGTGCCACTCCAGGGGGGAGGGTACAGAGCACCAGAGGGGAGGACCAGGTTCAGGCTGTCATTCCTGACCTGGTGGAAGGGAGAGTGGTCAAAGGGTGCCCAGCACCTGAGGCTACCGCCCCCCACTCTCCACAGTCACAGTGGTTAGGGAGCTTTGAGAGACCTGGGGCCTGGCTCTCATCCCTGACATCTGTCAGTGGCCACTGTGGCTTGCTGTCCGGATGGACAGAGTTACCCCTGGGGAGGGGACAAGAGTCACACCCCGGGGGTAGAGTGGGAAACATCACTGTGTTGGCCCTGGTGGTACTTTCTGGCCCCTGGGATACGTCTGTGAGCAAAGTAAGGTTAGGTGCTGCACAGATGGTATCTGCATGTGAGGAGAAAGGTTCCCAATGGGTTGGCTTAGTGGACCCTGAGAGTATGGACAGAGGGATCCAATTGGAGTCAGGAAGGCGCAGAACTGGAACATGCCCCTGCTGTGTGGGCCTGCGTCCTTGTTCTATCGCCTCAAACAGGGAAGTACATCAGGATAGCGATTGTTCTCCCCTGGCTTTATGCTGGTGGTGGGTCATGTTGGACCTGGCCCTTTTGACAGGGTCATCCCCAAACTTTTTGCCTCCTTCCTCCTATTTTGTCTGACCTGTTGTTGTTGGCTTTTGAACTCTGGGCACTTTACCACTGCTAACCAGTGCTAAAGTGCATATGCTCTCTGTGTAAATTGTACTGTTGATTGGTTTATCCATGATTGGCTTTTTGTTTTACTTGTAAGACCCTAGTATAGTGCACTATATGTGCCTAGGACCTGTAGATTAAATACTACCAGTGGTCCTGCAGCACTGGTTGTGCCACCCACTTAAGTAGCCCCTTAACCTTGTCTCAGGCCTGCCATTGCAAAGCCTGTGTGTGCAGTCTCACTGCCACTTCGACTTGGCATTTAAAAGTACTTGCCAACCCTAAAACTCCCCTTTTTCTACATATAAGTCAGCCCTAATGTGTGCTCTAGGTAACTCCTAGAGCAGGGTGCTGTGTGGGTAAAAGGCAGGACATGTACCTGTGTAGTTTATATGTCCTGGTAGTGTAAAACTCCTAAATTCGTTTTTACACTACTGTGAGGCCTGCTCCCTTCATAGGCTAACATTGGGGCTGCCCTCATACATTGTTGAAGTGGTAGCTGCTGATCTGAAAGGAGTAGGAAGGTCATATTTAGTATGGCCGAATGGTAATACAAAATCCTGTTGACTGGTGAAGTTGGATTTAATATTACTATTCTAGAAATACCACTTTTAGAAAGTGAGCATTTCTTTGCGCTTAAATCTTTCTGTGCCTTACAATCCACGTCTGGCTAGGGTTAGTTGACAGCTCCTTGTGCATTCACTCAGAGACACCCCAACCACAGGGTACTCAGCCTCACTTGCATACATCTGCATTTTGAATGGGTCTTCCTGGGCTGGGAGGGTGGAGGGCCTGCTCTCACACAAAGGACTGGCACACCCCCTACTGGGACCCTGGCAGACAGGATTGAACTGAAAGGGGACCTGGTGCACTTCTAGGCCACTCTTTGAAGTTTTCCCCACTTCAAAGGCACATTTTAGAATAAAACAGGGCCTCTGCCCTACCACCTCAGACACTTCCTGTAGAAGAAACCTGAACCAGAGCCTGCACCCTGACAAGAAGAACTGCCTGGCTACCCAAAGGACTCACCTGACTGCTTTCTACAAAGGACTACTGCCTTGCTGTTGCCCTGCTGTCTTGCTGAACTCTTGCCTTCCTGCCGAAGTGCTCTCCAAGGGCTTGGATAGAGCTTGCCTCATGCTCCCTGAAGTCTCAGGACCAAAAAGACTTCTCTCTTGCAACTGGACTCCTTGTGCGGAGACAAATTTGACACACAGCTTGCTCCGCGGTGTAAAATTCACTGCACGCCGGACCGGAAAGACGCCGCTCGACTTCGCGAGGAAAAGATTGACGCGCGCCTGCGGTGTGACCAGAAGTTTGATGCAAGGCCCACCTGGACAACGCCGCCCAACTTCTAGAGAGGAAATTGACGCAGCGCCTGCGTTGGGGGAGAAAATTCCACACACAGCCCACCGGAACGACATGCAGCTTGACAACAAGCCCAGGATTCCACGCACAGACCCCGGGGCATCTGAAAATCCCGCGACCCACAGAGGAGACCTGTCTGCGTGCCGGAAATCGACGCAACGGCTTTCCCTCGTGAAAAATAACTACGCAAGTCTGTGTGTGAAGGGGCAAAACCGACGCACACACCATTTTCCACGCATCTCCTCCTCTGTGGCCCTTTGCAGAGATTTTTCACTCCACACCAGGTACTTTCTGCTTGAAAGAGACTTTGGGGGTCATTACGACCATGGCGGTTGACGGAGAAGTGGTGGTTTTACCGCCAACAGGCTGGCGGTAAAAAAAATTGAATTATGACCATGGCGGCTACCGCCATGGTCATCCGTCACTTCTCCGACCAGACCGCCATGGCGGAGACGACCGCTGGGCTGGAGACTTGGGTCTCCAGCCCGGCGGCCATCACAAAACCGCTGGCGGTATCATGACCCGGCTTACAGCCATGGATTTCATGGGGTTTGGAACCGCCATGAAATCCATGGCGGTAAGCACTATCAGTGCCAGGGAATTCCTTCCCTGGCACTGATAGGGGTCTCCGCCATCCCCCACCCACTCCCCCGAGTCCGTCCCCGACACCACCCTACCCCCCTGCCACCCCCCAAAGATGGCAGGACCACCCTCCCCACCCCTACCCCTGACATCACAACACAGACACACACCCGACACGCATGCAGGCAGCACCAACACACATTCCCGCACACACACGAACAAACATGCCAACAGACACACACACCGTCATACACGCACACCCTCATTCAGACATACACCCACACATCCATATAGACATACATTCAGACAGACATGCACACATTTCCATTCACACTACACCCCCGCATGCATACACGCACTCACACACCCCCTCTACATACTCACACGCACACCCCCATGCACCCACACATCACACAACACCCCCCCACACCCCTCCCCTAACGGACGATCAACTTACCTTGTCCGTTGATCTTCCGGGAGGGGACGGGATCCCTGGGGGCTGCTCCGCCGCCACCACAACTTCAACAGAACACCGCCACGCCGAACGTGATTCGGTGGGCGGTGTTGTGTTGACGTGGCGGTGGAGGTGGAGTAACCTCCACTTCCCCGCCGCCCGGCAGTATGGCTGCTGGCGGCTCTCTGTCTGGAAAAGGATGGAGGGCTGCCAGCAGTCACAATACGCCGAGCGGAAAACCGCCACCACTGGCGGTCTTCAGCACAGCGGTCTTGTCAAAAGACCGCGAGGTCGAAATGACCCCCTTTGTTTGCTTTTTAAAGACTTAAGACATTTTATATCACTTTCCGGTGATATCTTTACATTTTCATATTGCCTCTTTTATCGTTTTGGCCTGCAAATACCCAGATAAATATTATATCTTTTTCTAAACTCTGTGTGGTGTATTTTTGTGGTTCTATATAGTGTTATTGTATGATTTATTGCACAAAAACTTTACACATTGTCTTCTAAGTTAAGCCTGACTGCTCAGTGCCAAGCTACAGGAGGGTGGACACAGGATCATTTGGATTGTGTGTGACTTACCCTGACTAGAGTAAGGGTCCTTGCTTGGACAGGGGGTAACCTGACTGCTAACCAAAGACCCCATTTCTAACAAGTACTTATACAGCATTTCAAACAGTAATAAAGTGAGAACACAACACAAGAAAAATCCCATGCAAATGTAGAAAAACAGAGTAAATTTCAATTAATAAATCAAGACCAAAATGAGAAAAATCAAATCAGTAGATTTTAAAATGTCATTGAAAATTAGCACCAAAAAGCACTAATCATCAGCTGTGAATATTTGGTCATGCTGTATCGGTAAGTCACAAGTTCAGGCTGACCATGATGGTTAGACCTGCTGAACAAGAATTCTTCAAATATTGGAACTTTGTGACATCCCATGCTAAGGAGACATCATGTAGCTGAGGCAATGTGAGGTCCTGCATCATTGTTGGGGATCCGGTCAATGGCAGGCGTCAACGATGGGTCACGGAAACAAGACGATGCGTCAGCTCCAAAGAACTGTCATCCTGAAAAGCACCAACATGTGTCATTGTCGAGGCTGCAATTGACAAGCAATTTACAATCCAAGGGCTTGTTGGGAAAGCTTTTCACAGGTTGGAGTTCCAATGTTGTGGAACCTGTATGGGGCCCAATGGGGCCTGTAAGGGTTAATTGGAGTCTTTGTGTCAGGACAACACTTGCCGCAGTGTTACGCTGTTGAGCTGGGGAGAAAGGGAGATGTATTGGTTCTACTGGCTCTACTGGCAGGGCACTTGCAGACCCACTTCCAAGGGGCCAGGACTGTGGTGGTATAGCTTGGCATTGTAGGACTCACAGATGGCAGATACTGGATTTAATGTTGTTGGATCCTCCTGTCTGCAAGGCTCTAGTCAGGAGGCCATCCAAGTAGCCTTTGGAGTTATGTTGGTGTCCTGGATTCAGTGGATGCAGATCCAGTCCTTCTAACACAGTCAAGAGGGCAGCAGGTCAGTACAGCAGGGCAGCAGTTTTTCAGAGCAGCAGTCCAGCAGAGAGGCAGTTCTTTCAGCAGCACAGCAGTTCTTCTTCCTTGGAGAGTATCCCAGAAATGCACTGAAGAGTTGGTGTCTGGGGTCAAATATTTATACCTGGACCTTCCTTTGAAGTGAGAGAAGCTTCTAGAGGTTTCCCTTCGATGTTCCCAGGCATCCTGCCTTCCCTGCCCTGGTTCCAGACTAACTGCAGGGTCTATGAAGCCATTTGTGTAGCGGCAGGGCACAGCCTATTCAAGGGAGAGTAGGGCTCTGGTCAGCTCTGCGCCCCCCCATCCTGTGAGTGATGCACCATCCAGGCACACACTTCCATTCACACTACACCCCTGCATGCATACACACACTCACACCCCCCCCTCTACATACTCACACACACACCCCCATGCACCCACACATCACACAACACCCTCCACCCCCTCCCCTAACGGACGATCAACTTACCTTGTCCGTTGATCTTCCGGGAGGGGACTGAACCCATGGGGGCTGCTCCGCCGCCACCACACCGTCAACAGAACACCGCCACGCCGAATCACAGAACGTGATTTGGTGGGAGGTGTTCTGTTGACGTGGCGGTGGAGGTGGAGCAACCTCCACTTCCCCGCCACCCGCCAGTATGACTGCTGGCGGCTCTCCATCCGGAAAAGGACGGAGGGCTGCCAGAAGTCATAATACGCCGAGCGGAAAACCGCCACCACTGGTGGTCTTCAGCACGGCAGTCCCTCGGCGGTCTTGTCAAAAGACCGCCAAGGTCGAAATGACCCCCTTTGTTTGCTTTTTAAAGACTTAAGACACTTTATATCACTTTCCAGTGATAGCTTTACATTTTCATATTGCATCTTTTATCGTTTTGACCTGCAAAAACCCAGATAAATATTATATATTTTTCTAAACACTGTGTGGTTAATTTTTGTAGTTCTATATAGTGTTATTGTATGATTTATTGCACAAATACTTTACACATTGCCTTCTAAGTTAAGCCTGACTGCTCAGTGCCAAGCTACAGGAGGGTGGACACAGGATAATTTGGACTGTGTGTGACTTGGTGAGTGAGGGTCCTTGCTTGGACAGGGGGTAACCTGACTGTCAGCCAAAGACCCCATTTCTAACAAGTACTTATACAGCACTTCAAACAGTAATAAAGTGAGAACACAACACAAAGCCTATTCAAGGGAGAGTAGGGCTCTGGTCAGCTCGGCGCCCCCCCCCCCCATCCTGTGAGTGATGCTCCATCCAGGCACACCTAAGCTCTCTATTGTGTGTGGCTGTCTAGGAAGAATAAACAAATCCCATTTGTCAGCAACACCTTGTCATGTGACCCAGAGGCTAGATGCAAGCATTGAATGGTTAAGGCAGGAAAATTCCAACTTTCTAATGTGGCACTTTTGGAATTTAAAATCCAATTTCACCATGAGAGAGGATTTTTCATTACAATTCTAAAGACACTTTTCACGTATTAAACATAATATGGTAACCCCAATGTTAGTCTATGGGAAAGGTAGGCCTTACAGTAGTGAAAAGTGAATTTAAAAGTTTTTCACTACCACAACATCTAAAACTAAAAAATGCATATCCAACTCTTTTAAATTAATTGCACCCTGCCCTCTGGGCTGTTCAGGGTCTACCCCATAAGTGATGTATGTATTAAAAAGGAAGGAAGGTCTGGGCCTGGCAAAATGTTTATTTTGCTAGGTCAACAAAACAGTTTCAAACGGCGCACACTTGCTACAGTGGCAGGCCTGAGACGTTTAAAGTTCTACTTATGTGTGTGGCACAATCAGTGCTGCAGGCACAAGAGTAGTATTTAATTTGCAGGCAGTGGGCACAGGTAGTGTCACTTTTGTAGGAACATACAAGGAAATTAAATATGCCAATTGTGTATAAGCCAATTCTACTATGATTGAGGGAGAGAGCACAGGCATTTAAGCACTGGTCAGCAGTGGTAAAGTGTGAAGAGCCCTAAAGCCAGCAAAAACGAAGTCAGCCAAACAGGAGTGTGGAAGGCAAAACCTTTGAGGAAACGCCATGCAAATTATGCCATGTCTAACAGAAAGCATCACCTATTATTAGAAAATCTAAAAGTAGCTCTTGTTTCCTTCTGGGCTCCCTGCCTTTCAGAGCAGTGTTGACTTTTCAGGGATTACACGAACATTGTTGAGATATCCTCATGACTTACTCACAGCAAAATAAAAACGTCAATAATATGATAATTAAAAAGGACTTTGAATATGACCTTCACTTTAAATTGACACCGATAAAGACATATTCAACATCTATACTGTCCCTTTACGACCACAAAAGGTGTTACATAACAAACAGGGCACAGGTAGAGTCTATGGATATATCGATTTTCAAAAATTGCATAGTGTAAGGGCCGGGTGGTCTACATTTGATTATCTTCACAAGCGAGCCACCTTGAACAAGCGCACATATAACAAACACGTTTTGCCTTGTTTGGGGTTGTCATTTTGATGTAGTAGACATGCTCTTAGAGTAATGAAGCTTGAGGGGCTGCTATTTCCTAACAAATGAATGGTGCATGCAAATAACGTCACCTGACAGCCCCAACGCGTTCTCACATCACTCAAATGTAACATCGCATATCGACTGATAAGGTGCGCCCCGCCCTTTCCCAGCCATGCGATCTGCACTTCAACAGTCACAGATGTTTTGTACTAAAAGTAGCGTTTTTTATAAGGTGGCCTCCACATTTCACAGTATCGAGGGCAGTGTCTCCAGTTCAGAAACTTTGACCTGCAAACCCCTTGTTTTGAAGTGTGTTTGTTAATTCGTTCAATAGAAGCAAAACAAAATTGTAATATTCAGAATGCATTAGGTTAATACTCAAAAATCCACAAGTGTTTCCATGTTACGAACTGAAAGGGGGTGTGTGATATTTCAGTTTTAGATCAAGTTTACATTAATGTCCAAAAAGGTACATAAAAATTCATGCAATTCCTCGTCAAAAGACTTTAGGACTTTCTTTCGGAAACAAATCAGACATATTTTTATTGTTGCAACATTTAGGGCCACAGTGTCAGTATACATTAATGAAAAACGGTTACATTTTGATGTGTGACATTGCAGCCACTGATAGAAGGAAATTCTGCTTTTTTGATGGACTTTAGAAAACGTCCCAAGTTCAGAATACAATTGGCTTAATGTCAGTAGTTTTTTATGATATTTCCCAATAGTGATTTTGGCCACCTTGCTTGAAGGTATCAATTAAAGGCAAAAACTAAATAAAAATTACATTTGAGAAATGTAAAAAAATATGAATTTCCCAATGTACAAAACTTGTGAAATTCACAAATGTTCTCAGTGCTCAAGTTTGTAACATTTACTACTCATGGGCAATTAATTGTGTTAAGCAGAAAATGTCTTGCAAAAAGACATTTTCATCTTGAACTGCTCTCATGTTGTTATCTCATGTCAATGTAGATGCTCAGTTAGTAAGCAAATCTATTGACCGCACATGCTACATCTACTCTGTGGGAGTCCTAATCAAATTTAAGGCGTGGGACATCAGATTGTTCATTATCTGTGGGACTCAGATAAAACAGAGACTGGAGACAATGTGCCAGATGTATGTACGTTTGGGTTTCTGATTTCGTAATAGCGACTTTTAGCGAATGGCTTATTAGGAAATCGCAAACTGAGATCTATAACAGTGTGTTTAAAACTGTTTGTGATTTCCAATATGGCTTACCTCATCAATATGCAAAAACAAGTGTACACTGTTCCAAAGACGATGAAAACTAGGGGGACACTAATGTTCAGGAGCAAGAGCCCTCACACATCCAAGAGGATGTCATGCTTCATCATCGGGTAGCTCCTCCCATAAAGGGGGCTCTTTGCAGGAGATCTTTATAGGTGGCTGCCGTAGTGGAGGACACTAGTATCACGGTCAGGCACTATTCCTAGCAGGAGAGTGACTCATAAAATTAGTTCCCAGTCCTAATAGAGTAAATACATTTAACAAATCGAAAGAGAAGACTGGGACCAAAATTAAAAACATAAGGAAAGTGTAATGTGAGAAATAATGCTCAACCACTTTCTACCTAGTGTTGGAGCTGAGATATTATCGCAGGTCTCCTAAAACATGGTCAACATGTTTCGCGTACAGTGGTCTAACAAGATCCTATTACGCTTCTTCAGAACCAATTAATAACAAAACTTCTCCTGTCTATATTTACAAAAACACTGCGCAATTTAATTCGTCAAACGAGTACATGCAGTTACTTACATTGAAGTTCACTGTTTGTCAAAAAATTACGGTCGCCCTAGAAAACAAATCATTTTATCAATACACACGGAAAACTTAGAGGGAACACCCGTGACACAACAGTGTGTAGTAACCAGTCGTGTGGAATAACAAGCCAGTATGCTTACCATCCCTTGTTATGTGGCGAGCCCCTTGGGAAGTAGCATGCCGAAAGCGGTCACTACTAATAGAGAAATTAAACACAATGAATTTGACACAAACAATAGAATCAAATACAGTCAAACTCACTACTGAAGTACAAGTGATCTGAATGATTGTCAAATATGTATTGATCTGTGTAACTTAGTTATTCAGAAATGCTCCCTTCTCTAGAAAATATAATAAAGTAAAATGCGGAGAGGGAATGAAAATACCAAACAGGTAGGTATATTCGGTGTCTATGAATTATTGTCAGTGGTGATTTACAGGCTGAGAATCACCCGGACCCAGTCTGGACATCCATGTACCACTAAGGAACTTAAAAAACGAGCATCTGCTAATCTGTGTAAGCTGTTTCAACAAAGCTCGATGTCTACCCCTTTAAAACAAAATACAGCGTTAAATCAGGGCCACTTACTTAGTATGTGCCAGCAATCCACGGGGTAACCTACCCTTGCGTGCTGTCCCGCATTGTAAACATCCCAGTCCCTCTCTTTGTTGCTACCTCATCAATATTCATGAGGTAGGTTGCAATTTGCGACCCCATTGGGAATGGCTGCATTCACAAGGATGTGGCCTGCTGGGGACAGCAGACCACCATGTCTATGACTGCTTTTTAAATTAGCAGTCTTTTTTTTTAAATGTAGCTCATTTTCCTTAAAGGAAAACAGGATGGACTTCAAACAAAACAAGCATTGTCAATGCAATGGGTCTCACATTTGCTCAAGTTAGAGCTGTTAGCGTTGTAAACTCCTAACCAGACTTTTCTTGCCACACAAATTAAAATTAAAAAAACGCAGCGCGATCGCACTATGTAAAATGCAGCATGATCGTGCTGAAATTGAAAATAGAGAAAACGAGCGCGCTATGTAAACCCCAGTGCGAATGCGCTGCGTGGAAATAAACAGATAAAGTAGTCCGGAAACCATGCTGAAAACATCGAGCCTCATATGTTTTTTGTAGTTTACCTGTGCTGTGTAGGGGGCTAAACACCAGAAAAGGCATGACTTTTGCATTCCTTTCACTAATGAAAGCAAGCGGATTTTAAAAGGCAACCAATGATAGTGACTGACGTGACATGGGTGTGGTTAGAAGCCCAAAGAGAGATTACTACAGGGGACGGAGCGCTTTGCGCTCGCCCTTAAAAATGAATAGTTTTCTATTCATTTTTTCAGAGTAGGCAGTGGTCCTTGGCACCACTACCTGCTCTGAAAAAATATTTTTGCTTCTATTAACAAAGGGGGAGGGGTCCCGAGAGGACTCCTTCCCGTTTGCGAATGGGTTACCACCAACTAGAAGTTGGTGGCAAATGTGATTGTTTTGGAACCACATTCACGGTCTCAAAACATTCTTACATCCCCCGTGACTCGCTATGAGGAAGAGACGCCCTTGGCATGCCCCTTCTTGATAACAAGAAGCTCCACCTCCCAGTGTCAATGACCCCAACGCCGCAACCCTCAACCTCACACGATGGCTAGAAACATGCACAGACTCCCTGCCCCATTCAAAATAACCAACAACACCCGCACCATCAAGACCACCCCCTGGTTCACCGCAGAACTTCAGGCTTCCAAACGAGAATGCTGAAAAATTGAGAAAACCTGGCGCCACGATCCCTCAGTGAACAACTTCTCTGCCCTCAAATCAGCCATGCGCAAACATCACCAACTCATCCGGACCACCAAACAAGCCTTCTACAAAGAACGCATAGACGACAACACACACAACAGCAACAAACTTTTTGCCATCATCAAAGAACTCACCAAACACAAATCCTGCACGATTGACCCTCCACACTCCCAAGACCTCTGCAACTCCCTCTCCAACTACTTCCACCGCAAGATCGCAGACATACACAACAGTTTCACATCATTAGCATCCACCATCACCATCACCACCACCGACACAGCCAACACCACAGCTCCCTGCTGCACCAACCTACTGAACACCTGGACCCCCACCAATGACAAAGAAATCGGCAAAACCATGAGCTCCATCCACTCAGGCTCCCCAACAGACCCTTGCCCCCACCATATTTTCAACAAGGCCAGCCAAATCATTGCTCCCCAGCTCCGGGCTGTCATCAACAGTTCCTTCGAGACCGCAACCTTGCCAGATATTTGGAAACACACCGAAGTCAACACTCTTTTCAAAAAACCCAAAGCAGACCCTGAAGACCTCACAAACTACCGACCCATCTCTCTACCCCCCTTCCCCACAAAGGTCATAGGGAAGATAGTAAACATACAATGATCTCGCTTCCTAGAAGGCAAAAACATACTCAACGTCTCCCAGTCTGGATTCCGCAAAAACCACAGCACAGAGACCGCCCTCATCGCCTGTACAGACAACATCAGGATCAGATTGGACAAGGGCGAAACCGTCACCCTCATCCTCCTAGACCTCTCCGCAGTATGCCACCAAACCCTCCGCACAAGCCTCTTAGACGCCGGAATTCACCACAAAGCCCTGGACTGGCTCAACGCCTTCCCTCTCCGAAAGAACCCAAAGAGTTCGCCTCCCTCCTTTCCGGTCTACAGCCACCAAGACCATCTGTGGGGTCCCCCAAGGATCCTCCCTCAGCCCCACTCTTTTCAATATCTACATTGCTTCTCTCGCTAACATCATCCACCCCCACGGCCTCACCATCATTTCATACAGTGACGACACCCAGCTCATCATCTCCCTCACAAAGAACCCATCTACCCCCAAGAATAACCTACACGCCGGACTCCTCGCCATCGCTAACTGGATGACAGCAAGCCACCTCAAATTGAACTCAGAAAAGAAAACAAGGTCATCATCTTCGGTCCCAACAAGATAGCATGGGACAACTCTTGGTGGCCCACCACCCTTCGACCACACCCAACACCCACCACCCACGCACGCAATCTCAGCATTATACTGGACTCCTCTCTCTCCATGACTCAGCAAATCAACGTCATATCATCCTCCTGCTTCACCACCCTTTGCATGCTACGCAAGACCTTCAAATGAATTCCTTTAGAAACAAGAAGAACGGTCACCCACACCCTCATAAGCAGCAGACTGGACTACGGCAATGCCCTGTCTGCAGGGCCCACAGCCAAGCTTCAGAAAAAACTCCAGCAAATCCAGAACGCAGCTGCACATCTCATCCTCAACCTCCCCCGCCACAAACACATCTCCGCCCACCTCAGATTCCTACACTGGCTGCCCATCAACAAAAGGATCACTTTCAAAATCCTTGTCCATGCTCACAAGGCCCTCCACGACACTGGAACGGCCTACCTCAACGAGCTAATCAACTTCCACAAACCTACTCGACAGCTCCGCTCCGCCAACCTCGCCCTCGCTACAGTACCCCGAATCCAATGCACCACCACCGGAGGCAGATCCTTCTCCCACCTCGCCGCCAAATCCTGGAACTCCCTCCCCACCAACCTAAGCAAGACCCAGGACCTCCTAACCTTCAGAAAGCACCTCAAAACATGGCTTTTCGAGCAGTAACCCTCCCTCCCCCAGTGCCTTGAGACCCTACCGGGTGAGTAGTGGGATTAAGACATTTGTTTGATTGATTGATTGATTGATAACAAATCACAGACCTATTTCACAAATAAGTAACAGGTTACCGACTTGGAAAATAGGATTGTTACATGAGGAAAAGTATTTTCCTGGTCGTAAACAGTCCGATGGGCCATTTATGACCGGGAAAAGGCTTTCATACATCTGGCCGAAAGTTTAGGGACTTTGGCTGGTACTCTGCTTTATGGAACCTAAAGTGATACACATAAGCAGGGGATCGAATATACATTGCTGAATCTTAGAACAAGGGAAATCGTTGTACTTTGACTAGCCACCCAATGGTCTAAAACACTAGAATGTTTCAGCAATCGATGAACAGTTATGTGGCAGGCGTTCACAAAGGTATGCTTTAGTAAAAGGAAAATTATATTGTGTAATGTAGCACATTCTGTAGTAGCATTTTTTCACTCTTGCCATTTTAATAAACATTGTACTATCTGGGCAAATGTTTGACATTATTAGTAATAATTGAACTCTCAAATATAGTAATTAACAGCTAAAGGAGACCCCTGAAGAGATTTTGTAAAGGGGTTGCCACTACATAACACCAATGGCAGTACGTTTTCACTAACATTTGCGTATCTGAACTAAAATCAAAAAGTTTTTTTTTATTGAAATCTGCAAATTATGGAGCAGATGGTGAATTATGCAGCAACTGGCGTAAATGCATAATTGTTCAGTAAACACTGCAATCACAGAACTGCATAATTCCAATGAATCATACAAATAGTGTATTGTTGTTTGAAACTGGGCTATTGTTGGGAAGGGAAGTAGAAGCCTGACACAGACACTAGCCACAATCCTTGCAAGGATGAAGCACAAAAGTCACTAAATTATCTGTGATTACCCCTCTGGTAGTTTGACAGAAAGCAGTCAGATTTAACTTAGAAATGAAGTGTAAAGTATTGATGCAGCACACAAAAAATAATAAAGTGAAAACACAACACAAGAAAAACCCCAAACCATTTTGGAAAAATGGAGTGCATTTTAATAAATGAAATAATACCAGAATGACAAAAAGCCAATCAGTACAAACAGAAATATTCATATTTAAAGTTTTAAGTTTTAAGTAAATATAGAGCATAAAAGCAAAAAGCACCACTTGCAGTCATCAGGTCGTCCAGACCAAGTGCAAGTCACCAGTCTAGGCAGACGAGGATGGAGCATGGGTAGGATAATGGTTAGTCTTGCTGAATGTGTTACTTTCTCAGAGTCCAGCGTAAAAAGTTCTCTCAGTGATGGTGGAAGCAGCCAGGATCAAGTAGAGAATCACAGATAGTCATTGCTATAACAAAGAACAGGTCAGTGGCATGGCTTTGGTCGTTGTACAAGGTTGCTTAGCGCCAAACTTCAGGATTTCACAATTTCTTCTCGGGTGGAGCTCAGGCTGATGCCAGACAATGCTTCAGGATCTATCAGGGACCTCTAGGGGTTCAGGTTCCCATTGCAGCAGAGGTCAACAGAGCTCTGGCAGGTTCACCTGCACCAGGTCAGCTGGGCAGCTGCAGTGAGACCTTTGGAGTTTGTTATATGTCTGTAGCTCAAACAGGAGGTCAGCCAACTGACCCTTGGAATCACTTAGGTTAGCCTGGGATAAAGGTAAGCAGGTCCAGTCTTCCTCCTCAGACAGCAAGGCAGCTCTCAGGCAGCAGGGTAGTTTTCTGAAAGCAGGGTTGTCCTTCTCTGACATCCACAGGTCCAGGAGGGTCAAATATGTATACCTTGTGCTAGCCTTTGCATGGGGGCTCCCTATCCTCCCCAAACATATGGTCCTCAAAAGTTCTTCCCCTTGCCCTATCAAGGATCCAAGGTATTTAGGGGAACAAAAGGCTGGTGTGAGGATCCTTAGTGTGTGCTGGAAGCAAGCCCTATGAAGTGAGAGTCATGTAGGGCATAGCTCCGCCCCCACCACCCTGGCAGGATGGCCCATCTTGTCCATAACTAGTCCCGTTTGTGTCATAAACTTCATCAGCAGAGCCACTCAGAGTCATATGACACATTACACTGGCAGAAGGATCAAACGTGCAGAACTAAAAAAGGCCAAATTTATAAAAGTGCCATTTTTTAGACTTGTGACTTAAAATTTGACTTTACCATTAAAAAGGGTTTTAAATCACAATTAATATGAGCGTAAACAGCATATATCCATCTACTCCTTATCCAAAGTTATCACTTATTAAATGTTATAAGGTAACCCAGTGTTAGTTAATGGGAGAGATAGGCCTTACAACAGTGAAAAACGGTTTAAGGAGTTTTTCACTTCTAGTAAATGTAAAACTGAAGTATACATGTACTGTTTTCAACTACGATGCACCCTGCCCTATGATCCTGCAAGGCCTACCTAAGGGGCGATTTATATGTATCAAAAAGGTTTAGCCCTGGCAAAAGGTTTATTTTGCCACGTCCAAAAGACTGTTTAAAATTCCATGACAGGCTGCAGTGGTCAGCCTGAGACACATTTAAAAGGATACTTTAATTGGTGGCACAATGAGTGTTGCAGGCACACTATTAGCATTTACGTTAGAGGCCCTAGGTACATGTAGTGCCACTTAGAAGAGACTTACAAGTAAACTAAATGTGCCTATTAGATCTATGGCAATTTTATCATGCTTGGGGGAGAGACTACAAACACTTTAGCACTTGTAAAGTGCACAGAGACCTAAGGCCAACAAAAATACATTCAGAAAAATAGAAGAGGTGAAGGCAAACGTTTGGGGAAATACCACACCAAGGATGTCAGGTCTAACAATTTTTTACTATATAAATACAGCCAGTAGTAAGAGGAGTAGTGCTAATGTGTGCTGGTGGTTTCAAGTGGTGGGTATTTGTACTCTTTTTTGGAATGGGATTTATCTTTCTTATTATTGTTTTGACCCCAAATAAGAAAACGGTGGCAAAGAAGGGTGGAGAATTGAAAGAGAAAGCAGAAATGCAAAAGAACCTGCAATAATTAAACTAAGGGACAAGAAATGTACAAGAAAGAGAAATGAGGTAGCCACGGAAGGAGCTCATAAGGAAACTTGGGGCCGCTGCACGAATTTATTTGTTACAGTAAGCACTAAGGAGTAATGTAGTATATTAGGAATCTCTAACCGCTGCAGATTAAGGAACATTGGGCAGTATGGAAATGTCTAGTATACAAGCAGTGCTCCTGACGGGAAGATGTTGTGTTGAACCTCAGTATCATTATAATCAAATATCAGTTTCCAAGCTTTCTAAAGCAGATTGACAATGTGCATCTAAAATACCACGTATATTAATAACAAACGTTCAAGGTGCTGTCAGGTTACATTTTGTTTCAAGCCAATTCAAACATATTACTAGGTGAGAAAACGTATATATGAAACTACAGCAAAGTACTTCTAATGCGATTTTGCACTGTGGAGATTCTAAATGTTCGGAAGTCATGTTATGTTTGCAACATTTCTTACATTTAGAGGATTTATGCCCAGCAAATAGACAGTATATTATTACCAGCACTTTCACGTTTTTTTTTTCAGACTTCATTACTGGGCCTTGAAAAATGCAATTAGGTTATGGTATTGAAAGCAGTTCAATTTTGCATATATATTAAATCCCTTTCTGATAGAAGTAACATTTGTTACATGCTTCACGTTTTATGTTCTCACGGGCTGGAATTTCCCTTTTTCCAGTCAAGTGGCAAAAAGCAGTTTGGGAAATTTTTAATAAGGTTAGGGACCTCTGTGTTTTATCACCTAAAATTACTTTATTGTTTGCAGCCTCTCCCAGATAGGGCTCTATGGCTCTTGACTAAGACGCATGGCAGTATTGTTAGTCTCTGCGGCTCCACTCTGGCACATGATTTATGGGAAAATCATCCCGCTATGTAATTTTAAAGTGCAGAAATGTTACAGGCAAATTAATGAGCCCACAAATCTGCGAAGTTGCATAATAAATCTCGTTCTGGTGAAAGGGAGATGCAGAATGAGGAACTTGACCAAGCAGTTGATAGGGCAAATTCTCAAAAGTTCCTCAAATTGGTCCTAGAATTATTAAAGTGAAGTATTAAACATGACAGAGAAGTCGCCAACTATTACTCTGCACCTGAACTCTTGTCTTCACAAATAAGTTAATGGCTGACACATTTATCATTGTCCACCTGCAAGTCCTAGAAATCTAATTTTAGAACCAAAACTGCATCAGATATCACCTAAGTATATGGGTTTGCATTAATAAAGAGATCGTTTATTATCTATCCATTACGTTTGCCACCTAAATATCGTTTGGCCGCATCCATTTTAATTTCACCTTATTAACTTAGATTTGTGTGACACTCTACCGAGAATTTTTTCTTCGAGTGCACCCACATGCCTCACCCGCGTTCTTCATTTGGGATTCAGAGAAATGAACGCCGTCGAGGTTTTCGGACATAATTGAAGATCCGTTGCCTCAACACATAGATAAGATGAGGACAACATTCCTTAGATTTGGACAACTTGACAAACAAGCATTTAACCGTGTGCTTTGTTTTAGGTGATTTGGAAAATTAAAATGATGACAAAGTTGAGCAAAATAAATCATTAGCAACGTTCATACGTTAGGCCGCCTATGAGCCTTGCAGAACTTTGCCCGTACGCAAAAGGATTTTCCCTGCACCCATTGTTTACGGCAAAACATTTGTTTTGGGATATAATTATTTCACAAAAATGTTTTTGCAGTTTATTTATCTCATAAACCTCAATTTTTAGACGGTTCACTTATATTTATTTTTTAATGTGCCAACATCTTTAAGTCCTTGACGTTGGGTGCCATTAAAAAAAATATCAATAATTTTTCCACTGAATTCCCAAATAGCAGTATACGTTTTCCAGCAGTTAAAGCAATAGCTATAAAGTTGAATGTTTTGGATTAGTCACAGCAAGTGGTGTAACAAAACTGGAGGGGGCCCCCCCGCAAAGAACAAGGAGTGGCCCCCTCCCGGACTCACTCAGGCCAGGTGCTGTGCTGAGGGCCCCCCTGTGGCTCAGGCCCCCCTGCACTGCGGGGACCCTTTGTTATGCCTCTGGGCATATCATGGAAGGAAGTTCAGTACTGCATTAAGGTTGTGTGGCGTATGCTCAGATGGCGTCTCATATATGGCATAATGCTTGGGACTCTTTAGAGTCAGGTGAAACACTGTGTGAGAAATTTGGGTATTGGCTCAGGGGGTGAGGCCTTCTCAAGAACCAGCCACAGTCCTTGTAAGGGTAAACAACAAAAGTCGCTAAATTAACTTCTGCTTAATCATCTGGTAGCTTGGCACAAAAGCAGTCAGGCTTAACTCAGAAGCAATGTGTAAAGTATTTCATTGTCTCTTAAACAACAATCAAGTGAAAACACAACATAAGTAAAATCCTACAACAATTTAGAAAAACAGAGTAAAAGTTAATACATTATTTCACATCAAAACAACCAAAATCCAATCAGTAGAACCAGAGAAATATAATTTCAGTGATTTAAGTTGAGTATAGAGCCAAAATACACAAAGTGGCACTCCTGGTCACTGGTTTGTGTGAGACTGGGTGAAAGTGACAAGTTCAGACCATGATGGGGCAAGAGCTGGATACAGGTATCAGGTTAGTTTTACTGAAAAGTTACCTTATAAAGTTACTTTCTAAAGTCTCATGGGGAGTCTAGTTCAGGGTAAAGGAGGCAATGAAGAGAACAGTTGTTGCTGTGGTACAAAAAGCAAGTCACCCATCCCAGAGGGCTTTTGATGTAGTACGAAGACCTTTTTGGGCTTCATGGACGGTTGTTGCTGGAGCTTCATATTTGTGGGGAATGTAGGCTGTCAATTCTGTAGCCCAAAGTGCTGTTGGCTGCTGTAGCACAGACAGTCTGGTTCACTGGAGTTTCACTTTGACAGTCAGCAGTGGTAGAAAGATCTTAGTGCAAACATGCCCGTTTGCAGCCGCAATGAGCCAAACATGTTCTCCTTTGCATCTTGGGAGGAGCTTCACTGATGCCTCACCAAGGGTCCAGGAGGTGGGAGGCACGTATTGGGGATAAGGAACTCAACATGACTCAGGCAAATTTAGCTGCAGTCCCATGCAGGTCCAGTGCAGCATTTCAGCAGGGAAGCTGCAGGGAGACATCCGGACCTTCTGTCTATGTAGCTCAGAAGAATCCACTTAATTCATTCAAAAGAGCAAAAAGCATACGTGATATGATTGTCCATACACGCCCGAGTTAGTACACCCACTAACAGACAAACCACCCTTTGGCAGATACCACCCCCTGCTGGACATTACCCCTGTGGCAACTGTAGTGTTATGTTATTTATATGATCAGATGCCTATGTCAGCTCAAATACACTGGCATAACCACAAGGAGAGTTGGTACATGTATATGCGAACACAGAAGTACAATCCGTTGGCGTGATGCAACCAAACTCCCAGACCATTACATCAAGAACAATCATTCCCATGGCGAGATGGAATGGGTTGTCATAGACAAACTAAATGAAACCACAACAAATATGAAACAAAAAAGGTTACATTATGAACAGAGATGGGTCTGGAGACTACACACAGATACCATAGGACTTAACAATGACATCAAATGGTCAACACTATACAACTAATAAACCAGCCTAGAGGACCTCACCACGATGTGGACCCTCCACCCTCAATTAAATAACCAGTACAGAGGACCTTAACAAGAGGTGGCCCACACCCCACACGGACGGTCCGAGGACCATCGGTATGATCACTGGCAAATGGTCCCCTTTCCCCCTCTTGATTTTTACACCTCTACATTTCTCCTTGCCCTCACTTCCTGGTCTCACTCCTTCCTCCACCCCTCTTCTTCCCTATTCTATCTACTCCTCTTTCTTTTCTTCTTCTGGTCTTTTGTTCCCTCTCCCCTTCTTTTCCCCTTTTGTTCTCCCCCTCTTTTCTTTCTTTTCTTCCCCCATTTTCCCTTCTCCCCCTTCACCCCGTTCCCTCTCCCTCCTGTTCCTCTCTGATTGGAGTTCTCCCTTCTCCCTCCCCCTTTCCCTTCCTTTTCCTTCCTTTTTCCCCCTTCACTTTCTCCCTCCCTCTTCCCCTTCTCCCCCACCCTCCCTTTTCTTTGTCTGTAAGCTTATCAACTTTCATTATATATATAATTTTTCTTTTCAGATATATTTTCTCTTTTAGTTTTCATTTTCTTCCCTTCTCGTCTTTTTCCTTTTCGCTATTAAATTTTACCTCTTCCCCCTCTGCAGATACCTTCAAAAATCCCCCAGGGAGCCTAACCAGATAAGATGTGAATTGTGTGTCTCTCTTTTTACATGTTGTCTTGTCATAAGACCACGAAACCCAGCAGGGATTTGGAATTATTTGTGGCCTAAAGGAAATCTTGCTTTACAAAATACTGACCAGGGAACCTTGTGTCTTCTATGTACTGTACTTTTTACGAGCTGTACCCCGGCCTGTAGACGCTAGACAATATTTGTATGAGTCAGAGAATAATAGGACTTTTACTTACCTTTACTACCTTTTGCTTCCACTATTCCTCCCTGATTTGAACCCTTGTTTTTCCTCAGAGTGTGACTACAAGGGGAAACTCCCTTCCCCATGTTCCCAGACCTGAGGCAAATTTCCTCTACACCACAGGGTAAGAGACCCTGTGCTGAGTATGTATTACTGAGGGCTATACCATAAGCCTAGTAAATATCTCCAAATAGCTTTGCATGGTTGTTTGTGTAACCCACAGCATGGCTTTAACACACTAGTGTGCAGTGATTTGTAGTGAGTTTTCACAAGCACTGTGTGCACGCCGTTCTGATATTTTATTCAACTTTTTCTCCTTTTTAGGCCTTCCTCAGACACTTCAAACAGGTAGGCCGTTGTACATTTCAATGCATGTGCTCACAATCTAGCTTAGTTAGCTACCCCCATATACAGGAGGGATCCTAGGCCCTGATGAATGCTCCAGACCAGTTTGGCTATAGGAGAGGGCAGAAACATGTTGGTCATAGAATTCTGTAGGACACCTTGAACCATTATGATCAAGATTGTTTCATATAGTTTTTAATATTACCAACAAACACTGCTATTAAAATATTGAAGCATATAGGTGATTTGTGAGGTAATTTTGGTATTTATTTCTCTTAAACTGGATCCCCGCTTTCTCTGGAAAGGTAAAATTTCAGCACTCCCTCAGAGTTCATTTAACAACAAAGTTGAGTCCGTCCAGGTGGTATCATCTTACCTGGATGGGGCTAGGTGGTCAAATGATGAAGCATGAAACTATAATGTGTGTGAGACCACCTAGCCCATAAAGGGAACTCCCCCACCAGTCCCTGAACACTCGAACGTCACAACCACTTTCCATGTCTACAATTTAGATCACAAAGTCAGTGACCTACTCACCTATGGAACAGGCCAGAGAGGCCCGTTCCTAGCATTCCCCATACAGGTTGTGTTATAGGCTCAGATGAAGAGTCCAGCTAACAAGCCCTTGGAGGCACTCAGGTAGCCTGGGAGGACGGGTGCAGATCAGCTTTCCTTCTCCGACAGCAGGGCAGGCCTCAAGCAGCAGGGCAGTTCTCTGTCAGCAGTGAAGTCCTTCTGCGGTAGCCGCAGTTCCAGGAGTGTACAGAATAGTGGGTCTGAGGGTTCTACTTTTATACCTGGTGCCCAATTTGAAGTGGAAGAAACTTTCGAAGTCTTCCTTGAAGAAGTGTATTTTAAAGTGCAAGTAGGGCTGTGCACAGCTCCAAACCCTTCCTTAATGCCCTATTCAGCCAACACCTAATCCCTCTATTGTGTGGCTGTGTAGGAGGAATACATAAAGCACAACTGCCAACCACACCTAGTCATGTGCCCCAGACAATGGGCTGCAGACACCAAATGGTTAAGACAAAAAAAAAAAAAAACTTTCTACAGTGGCATTTTCATACTTGTGACTTCAAATCCAGCTTTACAATTAAAGAAGTTTAAAATTTCAACTTCTCCACCAAACATGATATTATCACCTGCTCCCAATCAAAAGTTATCACCTATTGTAGGAAATTGGGTTACTGGTTTGGCGGGGGTGAAACCCTACTCGAGCGGCAACCACAATTCTTGTCAGGGTGAAAAACAAAGCAAACCCCAAATTGACCTGTTTTCAACCCTCTGGCAGCTTGGATAACAAGCAGTCAGAGTTAACTTAGAGGCAATGTGGAAATAATGTTTACAGCACACAAACAGCATTAAACTGAAAACACAACACAAGAAAAATCTTACAACATTTTATAAGAAGAGAGTTATATGTAATACTTTGAGACCAAAACAACAAAAGTCAAATCAGTAAAACTGTAGATATGCAATTTTAAATATTTAGGTAAAAATAATGCTTAAAGGCACAAAGTGCCAACTGTGGTTATCTGGTTACACTGAACCAGGACAAAATCACAAGTTCAGGCTGACCATTATGGAGCATAGTGCCAAGCTTGCAGCTGAGACCCACTGATCCTGAGCTCATTTAGGCATCAGTGTAGAAGGGCAACAGAGTAGCAGTCCTCCATGCAGCATATCAGCACAGCAGTTCTTCTCAGTGTTTCACAAATCCAGAAGTGTACTGAAGTTTATCCTTGGTGCCAGCTTTAAAGTAGGACATGTTTCTAAAGGGTTCTGCCCACAACGGTGTTTCCTTCCCCCCTTCCCTGACCCCCAACATGTATAGGGGCACAAAATACTATTATGAAACCTTTTGTGTGTGTGTTGAAGCAGAACCTTTATGATGTGCAAGTGTGGTAGGTGACAGCTCCACCCCCCCATCAATCTGAGATTGCCCATCCTGTCATCATATAACCTTTTTGTCTCACTGTCTGAGAACAATATACAAAGGCCAATTGCCATTTACACCTAGTCATGTGACCCGACATACAGGCTGCAGGCACCAAATGGTTAGGAGTGAAATGTGATAACTTTCTAAAAGAGGCATTTTAGGAACTGTGATTTAAAATCCAATGTTATAATTAAAAAGGATTTTAAATTACAATTGCATTAGAGACCAAACAAGTTATTCCTATCTGCTTCGAATTGAAAGCTATCACTTATTAATTGTATTAAGTTAACCCTATGTTGTCATAAGGGAGGGGGTAGCCTTGGAGTAGTGGACAACTGATTTAAAAATGTTTTCATTACCAGGACATGCAAAAATCAAAATTACATGTCCACATTTTCAAATACACTGCAATCTGCGCTATGGGCTTTTTAGAGTCGACCTGAAGGGTGACACATGTATTAATAAGGAAGGTTTAGTATGGCAGTTTAAAACCGCACACACAGTCTGCAATGGCAGGCCTGAGGCATGTGTATAGGGTCACTTAAGCGGGTGAGACAATCATTGTTGTATGTCCACTAATTGTATTTACATGTCTGTCTTTTAGTTATCTTCAGGTCACATAAAATGTAGCCACAGAACCAACCCTTAGAGAGTGCTGCACTCCTAGTTGAAAATCAAAAGTTGCAACCTAGAGAGGGCTTAAATAAAGGCTGGAAATCCGGGGGAGGGGGGGGTCATAATTTCTTTGATCTTGTGCACTCAGGGTCACTCTGAAAAATGCCTTGGGGAGGGAGAATTGCTGCACTCCTGCAACTCTCCCCACTCTCTCTTTTTAATGTTGGTGGTGCCTCTGCCACCACATGATCACCATATAAAGCAGAACATAAGCTTCCTTGCAGGGTTGTGAATAACTAATGAGCGGATCTCCCGCTGAGGTAGGTAGAGCTGCTTTCCATTTTGATGCTCAGCCTCATGCTGTGTACCTCTTTTTGTTTGATTTTACTCTTTTTTCAAGAGGGTGTGTGCAGACCCACTTGAAACACTCCCAGGAGAAGTGTTGTGGTGGGGGCCATTAGCCAAAGCCCCTGAGACGGCAGCCATTTCCCTCATGATCAGCCTTCTTGGGAGACAGCCTGTTTTCTTTCTCTTTTCCATGCTCCATGCAAGCAGGATGCAGGCTGTCGTGTGACCTCAATCCCCCCACACACAGAGTCATGGGGAGCTCTTTGGCCTCTCCTGGGCTCTAGTTCGCAGAATCATGGATCTCCACATACTGGTTGTATCAGCTGCCAGGTAGATAGGATCCACCAGGGGCAATCAGATCAGGAAGAGTGGTCCCCGCGCATGCCCAGGCCCCAGGGAAATCTATTGTATTGCTCCCCCCATGGGAAAACCCTTGTGATGGTGGGGGAACCCCACACACTCCATCGTTGATCTCAGACATGTTTAAATGGGCCAACATTTCAAAAGCTCATGCCTCAGGCACTGGGGCAGATTCGGAAGATATTGGGATAATTTTACTGCTGGTGGTGAGCTACCAGGCGCAGTTTCAGCAGGCCTTCTGGCCTAAAAGGTGATCCCTTGGATGACAGCTGGTCCTGGAGAATCCCACTGATCCTGAGGTCAGCTGTAGGCAGAGTTTTCAGTCCATCCAGGAATTTGTCATTCTAACTTTTTATGGTGTTGCCATGATCCCAGTCCCATCAATAGTCCAACAAAAAATCACTCTCTCTGCCTTGTGCAAGACTTTTAAAATGGGGATGGAAAACTTTATAAGCCAGGCACCCCTCCCCAATCCTATGGTGGCACATCACCTGTTCACCTATTGTCCCACACCTCCTGCACACCAAGCTAGAACAATTCTCAGCGATGTAGTCAAAAGGTCACTGTTTACATCTTCTCTGGGGTCTCTGCTCCACCACTAGCTGATATCACTGCCTGAGACTTTCCCACCATTTTGCTGAAATACAGTGAATTACACATTCAGAAGCATACATAGATCAGAATGTGGTGCAAAACCCTCTGGTGGACTCTACAATACACAAATTAAGAGACACTTGGCATTTCAGAAGAACTCATATGTTTGATATGAAGCACAGTGCTGAAAGTATTTTTGAAGGGAACATTTTCAGTGTTTTTTTTAATGCCTGCAGATGAAAAGTGGGTCATCAGTGACTATGGAGTGAATTCCACTAGCAACAACCAGCAAGCCTAACTAAAGCCCTGAGTCTGATTTGAATGATGTTGGTGGAGGTAAATTTGCATGCAGAAGCAATAGCATGCCAGTTAGGATGACCTAAGATATGCTGCTGGATGAAAATACCTCAGATAGTACACTAGTTAGGAGGACCTATGGTAGATTACAGGATAAGAGAAATTCATAGAGTATTCTTGGGGATATCATTTACAGATTTGAAGACTTCAAAACTACATAGAGTTTGGGACCACAAACTATATACTGATTCATGGCATCTCAGACAACATGAAGTTATTGGCCCTAAATAACATACATGATTTGGGGACCTTAGCTATATATATGTACATTTCTAATCAACCCCTTTCACCATCTAAATTGATGTTTATCAAGTTCTGACACTGTTACAACCGAATCTTAGTAGAAAAAACAAGCAGTGTTATGGTGTGTCATTGTGTATTAAATGCAATGGTATGTTGCACTCTTATTTACACTGCTGCTTAGAACAGGTCCCCTGTTCCTTAACCTATCCATGGTCAATAACTTGGGACACAGAACAGTTGTACACCAAAAGCCCATCTGTGGCATAGTATGTTTGGTTTGACCATTTCAGTACCACCTTTCTAAGAAGAAACATGAATACATGTCATTTTTCATTGGTGTACCTCAAAATGCCCCAATTCATTATAGGCCAATGACACCTCGGTTTATCTGAAGGAGTTACGCCTGGATTGCATTGGCCAATTGAAAGTTTTGTTCGCTCTTTTATTGATTGTATGGTCTTCTCATAAATGAAGCACAAAAAGGAAAAACATGTCAATTTCTCTAGCGAATGTCTCCTTCCTGTTCAGCTTAAGTTACACTAGGCCTTTCTAAGGGATGGTATGGTCACACTTACTCAAATGTCCAAAGTACCTATGTCACATGCTTGAATCCCGACCAATATCATAAAGTTACATTGGCAAAATCAGACGTTCTGGTTTGTACCACATATACATATTACTTAAAATCAAATCAAAGATCCCCTCTGATGACATCAAGTCAGTAATATAGGAGTTGGCTATCACTTATTAAAAATTAAGACACTGGGTTACTAATTGGGGGGTGAAACCATTTTCAAACAGCAACCTCAATCGTTGTCAGGGAGAGGCCCCTGGCAAACCTCGAATTAACCTGTGCTCAAACATCTGCCAGCTGGGCACAAACATGAGGTCAGCTGAGTTAATTCTTGGAGATATGGGAGCTCTGGGACACACAGGCAGGGTGATTTCAGCAGAAAGGTCCTGGTACAGCAGCATAAGTCCTTGGGCAGTAGAGCAGGTCAGCAGGGAAAACTTCACAGCTGAGCAGTCCTTTCTCGCAAAGCTGACAGGTCCAGAGTGATCTGAATAGGTGGAGTTGAAGACCAATATTTTTATCTGGCAACCACTTTAAAGTAGAGGAAACTTCTAGAGTTTTCTACCCCCCTGAGGTAGAAGGCATCCCCTTCCTCCCTGTCCTGGCCCAGGTTGTCTGGTGCCACAAACGACCAATGGCAAACCCTTTCTGAAGGTGTTCAAGCAAAGACTCTATGATGTGCAAGTGTTGTAGCTGACAGCTTCTCCCCTTCATTACTCAGAGTGGCCCATCCTGCAAACACCTATCTTCCCTTAGTCTCACTGTCTGGGAGTAATACACAAGGGCCAGCTGCTAGCTACACCTAGTCATGTGACCCAGGATGCAAGCAGCAGACACCAATGGATGGGACAAGGAAATACCAACTTTATAAAACTGGCATTTTCAGTATTGTGATTACAAAGCCGACTTGACCATGAAAGATAATTATTTTTATGGTGTCAATATACTGCTTCTGTATCTCCTGCAGCAACCATTAAGCAGAGGAACTCTCCATGTCAGTAACCAGAGAAGATCCCTGCATATGCATAGGGCACAGTGTCTGCCCAAGCTCTATTTAATGACCCTAAGAGCTAAAACAGTCTTTGTAGATCACCTAGTCTTCATGGTCAGGGTGTCTTATATCTTATCACTCAAAGGTTAGGATCATTCGAGCCCCTTGGGGCACAGCAGTACTTTCAAGACCACATGTATTACAGTTAAGGATTGAAATCTCTTACACGCATCCAATTAACATGTAAAGCCTACCATTTCTGGTTGCTCATGCACAACCTGAATCAAATATTGATTGTTCTTCCATATTCTGCCAATAAAAAAAGAGAACCATAAGAATGTGTGAAGCGCACATTCACTTCTCGGAGCATATTGATACTAAATAACAAGTGTTTTTTATGGCCCAAAGTAATGGTACTTGTTCTATCAACCTCAGAAAAAATGAAAGGCTGAGACCCACTGCGATTTGAACTAGCGGTCATGAGGGCTCACCAATCATAAGGTATGCAAAATTAATCTGCTTCTTGTCCACTACATGTCTCATTTGATCCCCTCAATTCATTTCATCAGACTTTTATGTTACAGTTTTCTGTTTCATTTTCACATTTGTATTTTATAGAGGTTTCTTAGCTGGAATCTCATGAATATTGAACATGGGGAGATATTGTTTGTTTAAAAATTGCTCAAGATATTGACAGGATGCTGGTTGGAGAAAAAATGATCTCTCAGGCATGATCTCACTGCACATGCTTGACCATGTGGCCTGGAAAAGAAAATTATGTGAAATTGTATCTCAATAATGAAAATATTGCACAGGCCTAGTTCACACTCTTACAAAAATTTTAAAACTTCAGCACCAACTTGGAGTAATGCTGTCATCAAGTTACAATTTCTGCAAAGCACCATTTTTCCATTCATAATTTTTTCTCCAAATATTGGCAACGTTTTGAATGACAAAAGGATCAATATTAGGAGACAGGAACATTTACATGGCTTTCATCACCACTTCTGCTTTATGGTCATATCCCCAAATACATACATAAGCATCATTTATAAAGCATAGTAATAGCTACAAAACAATGGAATGATGTACAAGAGGAGGAGTTTACACTAGCAAAAGGGCCAAGAAAGCAAAGGTGAAATGGCGTTCAGGAAATATGGGCAGAGTAGCGGGACAGGCGGCTACCACTCTGCATTCGTGAATTTTCTGTTATCAGTTTTGGTTTTCCTTTGCTCAAGTCTTAACCAGCTCTTGGCTGCCCGCAGCAGCTAGTGAAAGCTATTTGGCAAAACAGTCTATAAGATTTGATTTGGACATTCTACTGTCTCTGCTCAAATTGTGCCTGAAGCCGCTGGTACCACAAACTGTCCCCATTCTTGGTAAGGCAGGCACTCAGGCAATGGCAGATGGGCCAGTGTGAGTTGTAGTTGGGGGCCGCTTTTTATTATTACGACAGAGTGGTGTCCAATTTGAGATCGATCTCTGCTGTTCAGATGCCACCAGCAACCCAGTGGGGGCCTAAGTGGCCTTCCCAAAGCCCTGTTTCAGGAGGCAGATAGGCTTCTGTTACCATCCTTTCACCAACAGGGCAGGAGTCATCAATGCCGGTCCCCCGCTGGGCTCGCCATTGATATGAAAAGCTAACTTGGGCTGGCTACGGGCACATTAATGTATCTAGATTGAGAAGGGACAGTGGGCCTGAACAGACCTCAATGATATTCAGCTGTGGTTCACTTTTGTGAACGTATCCATGCATAAGGAGTGCTGGCGATGTTTGCATTTTTTTTATCTCCCTGGAGTTAAGAAAAGGAAAGTTAAGTGTCAATATCTACTTCTTAGATCTTGACAGCTAGACTAAGATATAAGCTAATTCAGTTTCAGTTTTTTGGAGCTGCTTCTTTCAGAGAATCCTCCCTCTTCCTTATTTGATACTACTTAGTGTTATGCAAAAAAGCATACTCCACAATTGTGGGCCACATTTCTTTTAGGGTGCCTGGGCCTATTTTTCATCCCAATCCGACCCTGGAAAACAGGTCTTATTTTTCAGCATCAGACTATGGCACTATATCAAGAGAGGGTAAAGCAGAACAGCGAGAAAGTATTAGGGAGAGAAATATAAGAAAACAGTGACAACGGGGAACACAGTGAGGAAAAAGAACCTTACAGAATTAAATAAACTGACAGGAAGCATAGAGTAGTGAAAGAAATAGGAAGGAGGTGGAATCAAGATTAGGGGATCTTGGTATTCAGCAACTGGGGCATTCAACAGCACCATCATTGGACCGGAAAGAAAAACTTTGGGACCCTGGGTTTATGATTTCTTTTACCCAAATTAAGCAAATGCTGCTGTCTAGACAACTTAAAGTTTCGTGTTCTACATTTTAACCAATGAATATGCAATCAGGACATTGGCAAGAGATACAAGCAATATAAAACTATTAACCCACAAAGCACACAGAATGTTCATGTGATAAGATTAATGACGAAAATATGGCATATTTCCTTTCTCCATAAGTACCTCTCCATACGTAGAATAAATTAATGACTGTACCTTTTTGGTAAGTAGAAGAATGTGCAGGCTACTGTCTATTATTATAAAGGAAATAATATGATAAACTCCAAATGAACACGATTTAAATTTTTAAGTCTCTACTTCACAGCCAAAATTAGCTATGATTATCTGATGTAGCAAAAAAGACAACCTATTCCGAGGATACTTCCCATGGGACCCCTGTTAGCTGCCATAGTTTTACATAGAGTTTACTCCTCTAAAGCAATTAACTTTTAGTAGAATTTATTACTAAGTGGCTAGGGATAGGGCTGTTGAAAAGCAAAAAAAGCCCGTAAGATTTAAGCCCGGTGTCCTGTAATTTAAAGACACTAAGCTATGTAATGTTTGTGAGCTTCGAAGGAGACAGGACCAACATGTTATGGTAGCAAATCGGAAGTAATACCTTAAACTTGGCATGTGATTATTTTTCAACAATACAAAGTAAGGTTTTTTCTCTTCTATGAAGTGATAGTTTCCTAAAAGCTTGAGTGATATAACGACTACTATTAAAAGAAATATTAAGTATTTTTAAAATTAAAAAAGATGTATTTAATTAAAACGTTTATCAGAACTCTTAATCATTCCTATCAAATAACAGAAAGTGCTTTGTTTCATACCGAACACTTCCACCTCATCGTAAGGTAAATAGATATTTTCATTTATCAACACCATATTGTTTTACGTTTACTCTGTAAATGTTGGAAATGTGCATTTCGTGCAGGGTCACCAGGAGTATGTATTTTATATGGAAGTAAATAAATATATCTAAGGATGTGGAGGGCCTTGATTTTTATATAATCTTCAATTTGTGATGACAGTTCTTTCTATGAACATATGGCCAATTAGTCTGGAGAAGCTTTACACCAGTGAAGCAGGTAAAGATTTACACCCTGTCTAAATCATCCTTGGACTATACTCTTGTATGAGCAATAAATATATGTGGGGAATCCCTACGTTTTATCATGTGCATACCGTAATCAGCATGTAGATGTTACTCTTTCTGTCAGATCTGTAGATCTCAGACTTGGTTGCCAGTATAATCGGCAGTGTTCTTTTAACCAACGGTTCCTCTTCAGCTATCATGTGTGTCGTATGCAGTTGTACATTATACCAGAATGCAGCACACTGTGCTTGTGCTACATGTAAATATATCTGTTTGCGACGTCCTTTCGCAAATTAAAGCATCATGGGCCAGATGTAGCAAACGTTTTGCAACTCGCAAACGGCAAAATTTGCCGTTTGCGAGTCGCAAAACGCGTATCCCAATGCAGGAATGCATTTTGCGAGTCGTTACCGACTCGCAAAATGCATTTCAGACTCGCAAATAGGAAGGGGTGTTCCCTTCCTATTTGCGAGTCGCATTGGGATGCAATACCATTTGCGACCGCATATGCGGTCGCAAATGGCATCGCAGTTACCATCCACTTCAAGTGGATGGTAACCCAATCACAAATTGGAAGGGGTCCCCATGGGACCCCTTCCAGTTTGTGACTGGAGCCCAAAATATTTTTTCAGGGCAGGGAGTGGTCCAAGGGACCACTCCCTGCCCTGAAAAAAAACCGAAACTAAAGGTTTCGGTTTTTTTTAAAGTGCAGCTCGTTTTCCCTTAGGGAAAACGGGCTACACTTAAAAAAAAAAAAAACTGCTTTATTTAAAAGCAGGTCGCTAACATGGAGGTCTGCTGACGTCAGCAGGCCTCCATGTTAGCGAGTGCCTATACTCGCAATGGGGCCGCAATTTGCGACCCACCTCATGAATATTCATGAGGTGGGTCATTGCGACCCCATTGCGAGTTGCAGTCGGTGTCTGAGACACCGTACTGCATAGCAATTTGCGACTTGCAAATTGCGAGTCGCAGGGACTCGCAATTTGCAAGTCGCAAATTGCTTTTTTCCTACATCTGGCCCCATATTCAGTCAATCCTATACAAGGCTGCTTAACTGCCCACACTAGACTGGAGCAGGTATAAGTTTTTTTTTTTTTTAAGTAGTGTTTTAGGCAGTACAAAAGAAAAATTGGTAAATAGATATAGAAACTTGGGCATTATGACCATTTTCATTATGGCAATCATTCGAACTAAAGACTTTAGTGGAAAAATCCGCCTGTCTAGCTGTCCAAGCTCAGAGCCGTAGTTTTCAGCCAACAAAATTCTGGGTTCTATTGATTTTTACACCAAAATATTTCTTTCTCCCCTCACACAATGCAAAGGGGAATTTCAGCGCTCAGTTCCCAGAGCTAAAGGAAATATTCCTGATTTCTCAAAATTTATCATTATGTTGGATTGAGTTCCGAATTTAGTGATCTCCCTAATTATAGGAGACAGCCTTCTGTTCCAGGTTACTGATTTATAACATTATGGTTTTAGCATATATTGAAATAAGCAGTTTGCCACTAAAAAAAGCATTCCTCTAGGTGCATAATACTCTACGAGTCAGCACATCAGAGTTTACATGCCTAGTAAAAAAATAGCGGCGACAGGGAAACCGGGGGAACTCTTGCCTCTTCTATATAGATATCTCCAAATTGTTACACTATATGGTCATTTACTCTAACCTAAGCCAATTATTTGGAGCATATTAATTTACCCTTAGAGAATAATCACCTGCAACAACTCCCCTCCACAAAGTCAGTAACCAAAGGTAAGTTTTACTGTGGCCCAATTATGCACTTAATATCTGGATAAACAAAAAAATAACTCTTTCTGATAAACAGTACTCTTACGTGCCTTTGTGAATCTACCCCTAAATATCGAACTCCTTATTGGTAAACGTGCAAATAGGACACAATCCTTACTATTTGCTATTGCTTGTATACTAATATTCTCTCAATATTCCAGTTTTGTTACCATTTTAGATATTTTGATCACAATTTACAAGGGTTTGTAAGGGTGTATAAAACAATAGTACAGGAGTACTACATTATATGTTCCAAAATGGCTTTGTAAATACTCCAATATATTTAGATTTATCAATATTAATTTTTCTATAGTTTTCCCATATAAACATTAATTAAGTAGCTGTTCTTTGAAACATGTAGGTGAACATGAAAGATAATAGAAGCAAATATGGGAGATACAAAGACTGAACTGACATTTTCAAACACCTTCTAAAACAATAGATCCCCCCATTCCTTGTCCCATTCATTCCTTATGGAGACACTCCTATCTGTCTTTGAAGGCCAGGTTTCTGGTTTAAGTATTCTCCATAAGCAATTAAAGGGACGAGGACTGGCGCTTCCTGGGGGTATTGTCTGATTACTTACCAGTAATCTTAATTTCTCCTCATCCTGTAGTCCTCGTCCTTATCATTACACCTCACTCTCCCTTCCAGGCAGCCAGCCTACATTTTTGGGGCTTTGGTAGTTCAGAAGGAATGTGGGTAAGAACACAATATGTACTGTAAGCGGGAGGGGGTAGGGTTCCAGCATAGCTTGTGTTCTTTTTTCTGTCTCAGAGATTGGATTATCATCATAAGTAATGAATGAGAGAAGGACTAGAGGACCAGGAGTAATGAAGATGACTGGTGAGTAATGGGACATTATTTCACAATAACCAAAAACATGACTCCCTCTCACAGGTTAGAAACATCAGGTTTGGAATCTTCATAATTAAGGATGAATACAATCAAATTACTTTTCCTACTGCCTACTCCTTGGAAAAAGGTTGACAGTCTGTAGGAAACTCGGTTACTGGTTGAGGGGGTGAAACTCTACTCAACCAGCAAGCACAATTTTTGTTAGGATGAAGTCACAAGAAAACCCGAACTAACCTGTTATTTACCCTCTGGTAGCATGACACAAAAACTGTCAAAAAACATCTTTTGACAATTTATTACAATAGAGTATTTTTTACTAAATTATTTGAAACCAAATCTACAAAAGTCCAAAAAGTTGAACCCAAGATATTTAATTTAAAGATTTAAGAATAGTACCCAATCGCACAAGGTACTCACTTAAGGCCAGACCGGTGCAAAGTCAAAAGTTAAGACTAACTGTCATGAAGTGCGGGCCAGATACAGGGATACAATTTGGCTCACTGAACAAACTATTTTAAATCCTGGTGTGTGGAGTATTGCAAGATCCCACATCGTGAATGTGTTGCACAGCGGCGGGTTCATTGAGCTGTGAGGATGTGATACAGAGTCATGTGTCGTTGTCAAGGATACCTTCGATGATGGGCTTGTGATGCAAAGTCCTGCATAGCAGCAGTTCAGAGGATGCTGCGAGCTACGATGCAAAGTCCTGCATTCGGATGCATTGCTCAACAGAGTTTCTACTCACAGGACCACAGCTGGACTTTCAGGCCCAAATCAAATGATCTAAGACTGGAGTGGCACCACTTTGGAGGGTGGGAATGACACCAGATAGGATCCAGTTGCTGGGTTCCAGGTGGTTAGAGCCTTTCCTCTCCCTGAGGCTCCGATCAGGAGGCCAACCAACTAGCCCTTGGAGTTACTCTGGTGGTGTAGTTTCAAGAAGGTTCAAGATGCAAGTCCAGTCGTTTCCCTCAGGCAGCAAGGCAGTAGGCAGCAGGGCAACAGATTAGCAGTCCTTCTTGCAGAATAGCACAGCAGTCCTTCTGAGTATTCTACAGGTCCAGAGGTGTATTGAAGAGTTGGTTCTGACAGGCCTTTATTTATACCTGGTGCACACTTTGAAGTAATGAAGGGATTTGGAGGATTTCACCCCCAGGTGTTTGGAATTTCCTACGCCCCTGGCTCCAGCTTACTTGGGGTCACAATAGACTATGGTCAAACCCTAGTGAGTGTGCTCATGCAGATGCTCTGTGAAGTATTAGTGTGACAGGTGACAACTCCTCCCCCTCATCAAGTCAGTGATGGCCCACCCTGCCAACACTTATTTCTCTTTTTCTCTTTGTCTGGGAGCAACACACAAAGACCATCTACCAGCTACACCTAGTCTCATGACCCAGCACATAGGCAGCAGACACCAAATGGTTAAATTCAACTTTATAAAAGCAGCATTTTCTGAATTGTGATTTACATTCCAACGTTACAATTAAATAGGGTTTCAAATAACAATTTTCTGTACATCAGAATTAAGATTCCTACCTGCTCTCAATTGAAAGTTTTCAATATTGAAATGTAATAAAGTAACAAAATGTTATCCTATGGGAGAGGTAAACATTGCTGCAGTGAAACAAAAATAATACTTTTTCACTATTATGGCATGCAAAGCTTCAAAGTAAATGTGCAATATTTTAAATACACTGCATCCCAACATTGCGAGTCACCAATGGGTTTTGTGACCATGTAGAAGAGCGAGGCAAAAGGCAGAGTTTACATATAAGGTTATGGACCTCTGAGGTGACTTGAAATATCCCTATCATGTACAGCAAGGTGTACTTTATTCCTTTCATTACATGGTCACACCATTCCTTTTACTAACAAACCACTAAAATCCTTGGAGCATAGCTCTTTCATATGAAAGACAGAGCTTGTTTGCAAACATGAAGATTACAAATAGAATCTCTAGTGTGAAATCAAACCTATCAAAAAGCTGCTAGATATTTGTTGTGAAAACATGTTTTTTAAATAAGGTGCAGTGGCTTGGAATGTCTAAAAACCTGCAGAAAGATTCTAACTTTTCTATAATTACATATGGTGTGCAAAAAATAAACATGTCACCATAAACATTACTTTCTTCTTCAATGTACAGCTAGAAAAATATAACAGGACTGTGAAAGCATCTTTTTGTTCCTTAAACACCTACCTAAATTATGCTCCGTGTCCTGCTCAACTGCTGACAATGGCCGCAGGCATTGTGATGTTAGAATTCAACTGAAAAAAGTTATTACATTTCAGTCCTGGTGTCATTTATTTACAATAGGTGACTCGGTGTGTCAAAATATGCCTATAATAAAGACATGAGAGACCAGTTCTATACAGGGATTGCAGATTCCCATGTATTAAAGTCTTATAGTCTGCTGTAGTGGCAATACTGTCTATTAAAGAACCGCTCCAGCATTTTAGGCCCATGCCATGGTAGCAGGCCTTTACTAGCAAGTATAGCCCGCTACTGCAGGTTATACAATTCTGACACATGAGGATGGAAATTCCCAATTAAAGCAAAAGGGCTCCCAGGACAGAGTGGGGTTTTTCCACTCAACTTGATGGTTTAGAAGCTTCTGAGACTTTCACATCTCCTGCTGTGTATGTTTAGAGGTTGTTGCTGCACATACTGACAAACATCAGACAGACTTAGAAGGAGATGAAAGAAGGCTGGAGTCTTTCACTGATTGTCGCCCAGCTTTGACAACTTACTTTTCATCCTTTGGCAGAGCTGAGGGAGAACTGGCTCTGAGGAGTGTTCTCCCATGCCAACTACTGTGATTTCAATGTCACTGTGAAGCACGTGTGTGGAGGGAAGAAAGCTCGACATGTGCTTTCACAAAGTCCTCATGGTCTCATTTTCCCATGCAATCTGCGTACCTTTACAATGCAGTAGAGAAAACGAGGCAGAGGCTGTAAATCAGGGCATTGCAATCCAGACAGCAAGAAGACTGTACAAATGTTTATAATCCAGTGCTGCTATATTGTATTCAATTGAGCTCTCCTCTCAACCTTCAAATGTTCCAATGTCTCTTTTGCAATATGTTTCTTAGTTCTGTTGTCAGTATAGAATAATAGCAATGTAACTCTCCATTAAATCTCTGTGGTCAAGGTACAGCAGGGAACGGTAGAGTCAAAAGACAAACAGACGATTTTGGAAGTATGTTTCCCTAGATATGTCAGACTTTTTGCCTATATGGATGATTGAGATATTTTCAAGTTTACAATCAATAGAACACTACTGAGCTCTTTGAATCTCAAAGCATATGTTTATGAAAGAATTAGTGAAAACTGTTTTCATTAAAATATAGTACATCAACATCTGGGAGGAGCTCAACACTGGACATGGTAGAATAGCCTTAAAATTTACAATTTCAAACTAACATAACAAGCTAATAACAAATTCATATTATGAAAAATCAATTTACAACTTTTGGATCTGTTTATAATGAAATGTGTTTTTAGAAAGTAGACATCCCCAAAAGCATTTTATTGGCAAGCTTACATGTACAAAGGAGAAAGAAGGCATTCCTTAGTGATGTGACCAAAACCAATGTAGTATTTATGCAAATTTCAAGCTGTACTCTACAATGGAAAAACATTGCTAATTAATTTGTGAATTAGGTCCTAAATTCTAAGGATTTTATTAACAATAGCATTTTTGTCCCAAGGAGAAGGGCGCTTATATGTACTTATTGATCATGGATGAAAGAAGGTTCTCATCTTGACTTTGAGACCTCTTATAGCAATACCTTCCTAGGAGCCCACCCCTTTGCATAGTATTGTTTAAACATAACATCAACAGACCGTAAGAAACAATAAAACTGTTGGACACCCAAACATCAACAGAAATTATTGAGAACTTAATAATACATCCATAGACACTTTGAGGAGTATGAAGACCAACAAAAACAATTAGTCACAATGCAAAATTTGACTGGAGCGCCATCCCCTCCGAAAGAACCCTATGACCTGAAGACACAATTTAGAGGCAGGAAGTGATGGGAATCCTGACAAGCGTGTAGCCGGTTCTTAGCATCCTTCTGATGCCTTCCTGGCATCAACTAATTCTGAGACTGATTGATAAAGTCAACACTACCTCTCTTCAGGACATCATGGAGATCACAATAAGGACACCAGAGAATTATTTGATTCTAAAGAAATGTAAATGTGAGATTGCACCCAAGGGACATATTCCAACCACCTGCTTGGAAGTTTCATCTAGGATACTGACACTTTCCATGTAATTGGCTCTCATTTCTGCAAACGTCTGTGAAAGCAAGATTGCACCCACAAATAATTTAAAAGCAGAATGTTCCAATCCTACTGCTGGTTGGAAAAGAATGCTCACTTACCTTTAGGGAACTCATTTCCTTTACACTATCCGTGTTTGTGTGTGTGTGCACACGTGTTTAAGCCCCATCATTTTCTATATCTGAGTAACAAATCCATAGCAGGTGGTGGACAACACAGTATATGAGATCAGCTCAATTGTACATATGTATATATGTACAAAATAACACATTATTACCATTTCTTTTGAAGATCATTCTAATAAACATGTTCTCTAGTTACGATTTATGCATTTGAATGGATCATTCGGAATTCAGGCATTGTTTACACTGTTAAACATCAGACATCAAAGATATAGATGCAATACCATTAATGCTTCAGTTATTCAAGGTTGTCCTTGTAAATTGACATCAACACTCCCATGTCCTTCACAATGCAATTTGGCAGTGGAATTAATAACTGACAACCACCCTGCCAAAGTGTGATGCAGATATCAAGGGGACACGTATAAAAATTAAATACCACAAAATACAGGTGATTTCTACCAACAGGCAAAGTAAGCTTGCTCTCAAAGTTTCAATTAAATAAATATAGAGAACAACCTTAATTAATCTCAAAATAGAGAAACAAAAAAGTTACATTTGTCTCAGCAGTCTTTCACTGCAGATGTCTTTGCAAACAAAACATTATAATAATCATTTTTTCCTTACCATTGAATATTGAAAATGTGGTCAAATAGCCAGTCTGAAGAACAATTATTGTCAACTTTAACTGTTTTGTTAAGCATTTGAAACTGACAAAAAAACTTACAGCAAATTGTGTACATCTACTGCATCTCTTTTAGCTGAATATTTTCTTCAAGTGTTAAAACCTTATGCCTGCAAAAGAAGGCAGAAATTGCATTTCATTACTTTAAAATGATGTAATAGTAGCTGAAACTGAAAATAACTTTTATAAAAACATTTACATCCTCTGAATTGTGGTTGTTTTTTAGGGCCAGATGTAGCAAAGGTTTTTACCCATTCTGTGTCTATGGGAAAAAGTGTTCGTACATATAGCCCTTAATTCCTTCTGCAGGAAGTGCACACTCCCTGCTCGTATAGACTGCCTCCCCCACCCCTTTTCACCTTGCCCTAATTTTTATTCCCTTTCTTAATTCATATTTTGGTGTCATATCTTATTCTACATATACTTTGTAGACATGCTTAAAAAATGTCTATGTGACCTCTTGGCAACTTGAATGAGGAGAATTATGCTTCTGATTTAGTAGTATATTTGTAACCTGGTAGAAGGTTTGATTATTGTGTGTTATCAAGGCTGTTGTCAGTTTGATTTTCTATGTGTTTCCCAGAAAACAAAAAGGGCCTAATTCACAGCCAAATTCATCAAGCTAAATCGGAGGATTTATGCTTTGCATGGGCTAGTTTAATGCACTCTAGGATTTCACCAAACTTCTCAGGTGACAATTAGAACGCTGCAACATTTAAGGCATTCGTGGCGGAATCCTCTGAACATTTTGTGAATTCTTATTTTGGCATTGACCTTTCTTTTCCCAAGTAAATAAATATGTATATTGTGTGCAGGAAAGCATTGCGTCAATGGAACATTTTTAATTTTGTATTCATCAAAGGCATAAGTATTTGTTCCTGTAAATAATTAACTTCTCCTACACACCCACATAGTTATAGATGAACATTGCTTTGTGGGTGTTTTTTCAAATTCTTAAAGCCATATATCAAAAGGTAATGGAAGCATGCCATTCACTTATGTGTTCATTGTTCACAAGACAATATAGTTGTTCTCCATTTACATGGCTTACAGCTAAGCATACAAATAATATGTTTATGTTTAGTAAGTGCAAGGAATAGTTCCCACCAGTGCAAGTATCCTAATTTGAATGTATTTAACGTAGTTGTGCTTCCTAAATCAATAATATTAATATGAGAATAACATGATTTTACTTCAAACCATCCAACACCCATTACATCCCTGCTTGTGATGTTTTCAACGCAATATGATCCATGGATAGCTGTGAATTCTTGAGAAAAGATGAGTAATATGCTTATCATGGAAAATAGTTGCGTTAGCCATCCATAACCAGGGAAAGAACAAGAAGTCTCAAAATGTATAGAATGCATCAACGTATACCATTAATTTCCAAGGTACTAGTGTTTTAGGGAGTATGCAAATCAATATGTTTGTATTATGGTTCATAACGAAATAACAATAAGAAGTTGGGCAGTTGGAAGTTGGGGGTCTTTGCCTATAAGCATTTTATCACAAACTGGCTCTTTACACTGTCATTTCATTGCAAATGGCATCACTAGCTTATTGAAATTGTTTGAATAGTGTTACTGTGGCGAAGTTATAAAAGCTGTTGAATGTTCAAGTTTGAGGAGTTATATTACAGGAATGATTCCCCCAGTTTCCTTTTAAGGTAGTACACTTTACCTTACATTAAAACTCTTTTAGTATAATTGAGACTATTGTCTACAGACTGTCGATGCCACAAAAGGGTCTTGTGGAGCTTCTTCCTATGCAAATATATTTATATGTAATTTTGTGACACATATTTTTTTTATATAACACCGTGCCCTTTTTATCTTGAGGGCTGGGGTAAGGATAGAGATTTGTAAATCAGGGCACATGTTCAAGCTCTTCCATTCAACAATCATACCCCAAAAAACAAATGTGCCCTTACCAACTACTCCACGACTTAAGAGCAGGTCACCTCAGTGTTGAGAGACTCCTCTAATAGGGGTGATATAGCTACCCCAATAAGCCATGGATAGGACCCAAAGGGCATTTGCCAAAAAAGAACGGGATGGCCTCACACAGCCCCTGGGTGTCACGCTTCATCCTCGGCCATTCAACGCTTGCATAGCGTACTCCAAATGCGGGTGAGTCCTTGGACTAGGGTATCCAATTAAAAACCCCTATCTCCTGCCTACAAAGAAAAACTATATTTATTGAAAAGATATTGAAGGGATTATTAAAATAAACAATTGGACATTTGAGGCTTAACTATGCTGCTCATGTTCACACAGGTCAACCTGTTTCAGTCCCAGATAGACCCGCAGTAAGGTCCAGGGATTTTTCCAGGACCAGCAATCCTTTTTAACTCTATTTATGCCCCTGTAAGCAATGATTTTTTTAAAAAAATATTTTTTTTTTTCCGATTGACAGTGAGCAAAAGCAAAAGGTTGTCAATAGTCTTGTGACAGCCACTTAATATTCACAGGCCAATCCTCATAACAAGTCACGACAAGTCACGACCTGTAACTGCTTGACCCACACCACGCCCAAACTGATAGTCATCCATATATGTTCATTGAGAAGAGAAACTATAGGAGAGTTAGTAATCATTGTAGACAAAGGCGGATTCACTGCCATCACCGCTCACCCTTCCTCTCTGGCCCCCCACGTTCCAGCATGTCTAATGAATACTAATCCAGCCATTTACCCCACACTTTGTGAACATTTACTGGACAACTACTGATGTAGGTGATCTTTTCAGACACCGTATACATGTCCATGCCTCTTTTTCATTCCTGCAGTGTAGGACATTCCCAAGTGTCTGACAATATCTCACATAGCCACCACTAGGCCAAGATCACAGAAGAGGAATTGGACTATATCATATCTATATCATTTCATGTAAAGTCATGAATATGCCCAGATATTTAATCCCCAGGCTCTGTGGAAGATACAGTACCGATTTGTCCAAGCTAATGTGATTACCAGAGTATCTCCTGTAGTCTTCAAACAGTTGTAAAAGTAAGGGTGTGCGTATTCACTAATCAGCATTTTAGCTAACCATCCATAGAGCCTCCTCACACTGACATACCTTCCCAGTGGTTCTACCCATTGCTCTAAGACAGTGAAGGGGGTTATTCCTGATAAGAATAGCTACTCCCCTAAATCCCAACATGTATCCTGAGTGTGTAAGAATCATCTATGCTCCCCTGCCCAGAAACCTACACTGTGTTCCCCAAATGTGGGTTTCCTGCAAGAGTACTATGGATGGTTGGAGTCTCCTTTTATATTTGGCTACAAATGCCCTCTTGACCGTATCCCCAAGGCCAATCTTATCCCATGACAGGATGGAAATCATTCTATTGTCTGCTTATGGGGCAGTCCCACTATTTTGGGAACCAAAAGCCAGAAGGCCTGTTAGAAGAGCATTCGTCCATTCGGTGGCCAAGTTTTCAGGCAATGTATCAGTTCACTGTCAGCACCAGGCATATGTTACCTTGTCAGTGAGTTACCTCCCTCAATTGAATCGTGTCTACTTACTAGTCGGCAAGCCAGTGTATGCACCCCCAAACTCTGCAACTAAAAAACATCAAAACAGTTTCCCAATTCACCACCATCCCCACTCCACAATAACCCCTTTGAATGAAACCCCTGAAAAATAGGCATGGACTAACTACTCCACAGGGGAGACAGAGAGGTCTGTAGCTCACCACATCCTCCTATTAGCCTAACTCAACAAACTTCCCAAAGAGGGGCTGTGCATTGGCTTTGCTCTTGGATCATTGTTTGTCCTTTGGTTAGGCACCCTCCACAATATAGGGGCGTGGGGCTGGATCTTCTATTTGTTGTCTCAACAGTCAGGGGTGTTCTTCCAACCATGCCTTTTCTCGCTTTTGGAAAAGTTGGATTTCCCCTGGAATAGCACCTTGAGTTTTGCCAGGAACATGAGCATATATTACAGGTGAAGGCCCCACAGTCTAGCTTTCACCTCATTAAAGGTACGCCTCTGTTTTTGTACCGCCTTGGTATAGACAGAGAATATCAGGATTTTGGAAATGACAGACTTCCCCCATCTTGCACCATTCAGCCAGCATCTTGTCTCTGACCTGAAAGTTCAGGAAACATGCAATCACAGTTCTGTCGGGGCTCCTAGAGGGGGCTTGCTCCCCAGTGCCCAATGCTCTAACTCTATAACAAAGCAGGAAGAAAATGTGTCCGGGGGAGACTGACCATAACCATTTGTCTAGGAACCGCATCATGCCTGGGGCCTCCATCCCCTCAGGAAAGCCCACAAAATCAAGTAAATTGTTCCTACGGGTTCGATTTTCAGTGTCCTCTAGTCTCCATTACATTTTGTTGGTAGTGGCCTGAGCCTCATTAACTTCTTAGTGGAGATTTGTGACCACATCTTATAGTTCTGATATCCACATCTCTACCAATATAACCACTTCTGTGAGGTTGCGGAGGTCTTGGTGCAATAATGAGACCTCCAAGTGCACTTCTCCCACTTTATCCTCAAGTGCCACCCGAGAAGACTGTATGGCAACAAGAAGAGCTGCGTTATCTGGCATGGGCTGTGGCACATAGTCCAATGGAGGAGGAGGGTCACCACCCACGTGAATCTATCCAGCCGCCCCTGGCTGGTTGGTCTGTGGTCTTTGTCTTTAGCCATTAGTTCTTTTAACTCAATTCTCCCTTTCCGCTCGCATCACAGCTCCTCAGATCATCCACCTAGTCCAATGTTACCTCGAGTAGGTAACAAACGGAGTAGAAAATCCTCAGGGTCCGATAGCCCCCAACACCAGCCCCCCTGGGCCCATATATCCTTATCCAGCTCCCTCTGTTCCTTATCTCAGACAAGTGTGGGACATTCTGGCTGTTGCACTGTCCTTATCTTGCCCAAGTCAAATCCGCAGGGAAAAATAAGCAAGAGCAAGAAGAAAATTGGATACAGGAGCGAGGATCACCACCAAGGCGGAAGTGTTTGCAACGCAAGGAAGGAAGAAACTGCAATGCTTATAGACCATAAAACAGGAAGTGACAAAACACGAAGAACATACAACACCATGCTGGACTGGGAAAAGCCACATAGAAACGAATGAGAAAAAAAACAAAGTAGAAAAGGAAAAGGAACAAGGCATGCTGGGAAGACAACCACCCAGAAGAAGACAACATGGAGAACCAAGAAGAAAGAAGACATGAAGGAAGGATAAAAGGAAGGAAAAGAAGGAAAGAAAAAGGATCCAAGTAAGGTAAGTGGGGAAGAGAAAGTTAGGGAGGCTGCCAGGGGTGAACCATTGCATGAAATGTTCCTCCTGGGCCATACCGCAGCACAAAATCCCAAGAAATTGATAGAAAACAGGCAGCAGCAGTTCCGGCATCCCAAAACACAGACTGCCGGCCTAACCACGGCCCGAAAAAGGGACGCCACAGTAGTCCGCGACGTCACACAGAGTGGTTAAAATAAGAAAATGCCCACTTTCTAAAAGGGGCATTTTCAGACTCACAATTTAAAATCTGACTTCACAATAAGTTGTGATTTTAAATTGTGAGTCCAGGGATACCAAACTCCATAGTTCTATGTCTTCCCATTTGGAAATTACATTTAATAGGTGTTTAAATGCAACCCCTATGCTATTCTACGGGAAAGATAGGCCTTGCAATAGTAAAAAACAAATTTATCAGTTTTTTACTACCTGAACATGTTAGACTTGCAAAGTACATGTCCAACCTTCTGTATCCCTGCATCGTGCTCATGGGGGTAACTAGGACCTATGGTAGGGGTGACTAACATGCAGTAAAAGGGAAGGGTTAGGCCTGGCAAGTGGGTTCACTTGCCAAGTCGAAATGGTAGTTTAAAACTGTACACAAAGGCTCTGTAGTGGCAGGCTTGAGACATGTTTGAGAGGCTACTGTAGTTGGTGCCAATTGTGGAGAAGCCAATGTTACCATGTTGGTAGAGGACAAAGCAACTGCACTTTAGCACTGATCGGAAGTGGTAAATTGTACAGATCCCTAAAGGCCAGCAAAATTAGATCCAAAAAACAAAAGGTCAGAGGGCACAAAGTTAGGGAGACCATGCCAAAGGATGCCAAGACTAACATAAATGTAATGCATCGTCCAGTGAACGGTGCACTACCTTTGGAGTGTTTAGCAAAGATTCACCTTATTCATGTATACTTCGACAACTCACTATATTTATAGTGCTTGACAAAGGTAAATCAACTTACTTATGTATGTCTAAAAAGTGTGCAGCTCACTTACTTTTATTTGTGACTTTAGAAAGAGCAACTCACAGGTGGGACTAGGTTATGCCCAGCAAAAACATACTCAAAAATCAAACTGTGAAATCATTATGAGGGAGTGACAACAGTTCAGCTTATACGTATTTATGATGAAAGATACAATTGGCTATGTACAAAATGAATGGCAAAAGATCAAAGGTACTTGTAAATGTTTTTTGAAAAATGCAACTTGCAGGTGGGGCTAAATCAAGCCCCTAAAACCTTGAACTTGACAAATTCAAGCCTCACAAGAACTTGTCCTTGACAAACAGAACGAGCAAAAAAGCTTCTAATATTTGTTACAAGAGCTTGATAGTGATGTTTTCTATCTTTATGAAAAAATTAAGAAAAGGCAAGGACTTGAGCGGCAAGGGTGTCTTGAAGTTAGGTGCCTCCCAAAATGATCTCACTAATCATGAATGTCCCTCACTGCTATAAGAACCATGAGATGGAACTTATTTGCCAGGTTTTCACGGTGCCCAGCTACCTGCAAAATCAGTTCCATGTCATGGTTATTTTAGGACTCATCTTGATGGAATGGTTTGTTTATAAACTATTGCCATGTCTATGATTTTGTTGGGTTGGTATAAAATACAAGAGGATTTTGTACAAAACATTCAGATGTTAATACTGTAACAAAAGAAAACTGTTAATCAAAACAAAACTTAATAGTGAGAATTTTCTAGATGGGAATTCAAAAGTCATTGAACATAAAAGAGCAATGGATCTTTATATTAAAGACAATGACCAAAAGTATTTACCTTATTTCTCCAGCTTCCTCACACATGCATTAAAATAGCATTTGTCACAATGTTAATTGTTGGGACTCAAAGTATTTTGGAAAATCAGACATGTACAACAGCTGAACAAATGGTTAGTACTTCTCTGTTCAGAGGCTGTCCACTGGATGTTTGGAGAACAGAAGCAGAAACAATAATTGAGCATGCATTAACATGTTCTTGGTCAAAAGATTTGCTAAATCTCAAACATGTCGGCTAAGCTAAGATATATAAAAAATACTCAAAAATAACTGAATGTTATTAAAATGTATGAAAAGTTAAAACATGTTTTAAAACATCTGATGTACACTTAGCAACAATTCAATCAGCAATTTAAGGGACATGATTCCTCATCACGAGATTCATATATTTATAATAATCACAACTACAGGAATTGGCAAAGGTCAACATTTCAGAACATTTAGTCTTTGAACTACTCACATTGTGGGAATAGCATCATACGAGAAATTGTATATCATGCATACATAGGTCAACAAATCATGCTCAAGAATTTTACAAGCGTTGATACTACTTTTTGCATTTAACATTCAGAATGTCCTTGTGACTAATAGATTTTTACAAGCCTAAAAAAAGTAAATGAAGCTTTGACAGAATGATGCTAAATCAATAAATTCACAGGCAACTCTAAGTCAACAATAGCAACTCATTTTCAGACACTGTTCATTTCTCACTATTTAAATTCCAAATACTTGAAGCTGTTTCTAAAATGTTCAATGGGGAGCAAACAAAATAGATATTTATTACAATTGAATATTAGTTGGATGAAGCATTTTGATAGTCCACCAATAAGCAATTTCCTCCCCTTTTAAACATGCTGATGAAGATGGCTTATCACAGATATGAACAACAGACTACTTGTTTTTATTTCTCCTTTCTGTGAGATGAACCATTAAAACAATAGCAAATTAGGTCAGCCAATATGTTATGAGAAGACATGTAGTATTAGGATTTCCAGTATTTCTCACTTCGGATGTGGCACATTACGAATCCATTGGAGTTTTTCTCCTTTTTATTGTAAAAAGTTGGGGGCTCTCCCCTGAGATCATAAGATGGGTTATGCGTAATTAACTATTTGTCATATATTGTGATTATGTCAGCATTACTGATCATTTAGCAGGGTCTTTATTTCAGGTTTCAGTTTTAAAATATGGCACCTATATTCCCATGATGAAAATAGTATGTACAATTAACATAATCATAATGTAATATAATATGCTTCAAAGAAAAAACAGAAAAAGGGTTTTGTAGTAATACAACAGATTTTCCGTAGAATTAGTAAATGTTAGAAATGGGGTCCTTGGTTGACAGTCAGGTTACCTCCCGTCCAAGCAAGGACCCTCACTCTAGTCAGGGTAAAAGAGAATCACCCTCAGCGAACCCCTGCTTACCCCCTTGGTAGCTTGGCAGAGCAGTAGGCTTAACTTCAGAGCGCTAGGTGTAAAGTATTTGTACCAACACACACAGTAACTTCATGAAAACACTACAAAATGACACAACACTGGTTGCGAAAAATAGGAAATATTTATCTAAACAAAACAAGACCAAAACGACAAAAATCCGACATACACAAGTCCAGTTATGAATTTTTAAGGACTAAACTCAAAAATAGCGCTTAGAAACAAAAATGCTTCGACGAGAAGTTAACACGGCGTCGTGACGGAGTCGTTCCCAACAAGCCGACACCACCGGCACCGGACACGGAGTCGTGCAGACCCCCAAGTACAGTACCTTTGGTGAAGAGTGAAAACCAGCCGATGCGCAAAGTCGGGAATCGCGGCGTCCGTTGAATCCGTGCACTTCGAGCGGCGTCGGTCACGACGTGGTGCGGCGACTTCCACGGAGTCGCGGACTTCAGCGGGGCTGCTGCGGCATCGGGGCTGCGATGAGCGTCGCTTTCCAGCGAAGGTCACGGCGTCAGGTGCAGGCAGCGTTACCGGATTCAGCAGCGGCGTCTGTCCGAAGTCGTCCAAAGTCAATTTCCTTGGATTCAACCAGCTTTCCTTTCAAGGGCCCAGGGACTGGATAGGGCACCACTGGTCGGGGAAGGAGTCTCTCCAGAGACTCCAGGTGCTGGCAGAGAGAAGTCTTTGCTGTCCCTGAGACTTCAAACAACAGGAGGCAAGCTCTAACTCAAGCCCTTGGAGATTTCTTCACAAGATGGAAGGCACACAAAGTCCAGTCTTTGCCCTCTTACTCTGGCAAAAGCAGCACTGCAGTAAAGCTCCACAAAGCACAGTCACAGGAAGGGCAGCACTTCTTCCTCAGCTATCAGCTCTTCTCCAGGCAGAGGTTCCTCTTGGTTCCAGAAGTGTTTCTAATGTCTGTAGATTTGGGTGCCCTTCTTATACCCATTTTAGTCTTTTAAGTCACCTTTCTTCAAAGGGGACTCACACCTACTTGTGAAATCCTGCCTTGCCCAGGCAAGGCATCAGACACACAGCAGGGGGTTGGAGCCGGCATTGTCAGAGGCAGGCACAGTCCTTTCAGATGAGAGTGACCACTCCACCCCTCCCTCCTAGCAGAGATGGCTAACCAGGAAATGCAGGTTACACCCCAGCCCCCTTTGTGTCACTGTCTAGTGCGAGGTGAAAAATGCCCAACTGACAAACTGACCTAGACAGGGAATCCACAAACAAGGCAGAGTCACAGAATGGTTTAAGCAAGAAAATGCTCACTTTCTAAAAGTGGCATTTTCAAACGCACAATCTTAAAATCAACTTTACTAAAAGATGTATTTTTTAATTGTGAGTTCAGGGACCCCAAACTCCACATGTCCATCTACTCTCTAGGGGAATCTACACTTTAATCATATTTAAAGGTAGCCCCCATATTATCCTATGAGAGAGACAGGCCTTGCAACAGTGAAAAACAAAATTGGCAGCATGTCACTGTCAGGACATATAAACCACATTACTATATGTCCTACCTTATCCATACACGGCACCCTGCTCTTGGGGCTACCTAGGGCCTACCTTAGGGGTGCCTTACATGTAAGAAAAGGGAAGGTTTAGGCCTGGCAAGTGGGTACACTTGCCAAGTCGAATTTACAGTGTAAAAATACACTTACAGACACTGCAGCGGCAGGTCTGAGACATGATTACAGGGTTACTTGTGTGGGTGGCACAACCAGTGCTGCAGGCCCACTAGTAACATTTGATTTACAGGCCCTGGGCACCTCTAGTGCACTTTACTAGGGACTTAACAGTAAAACAAATATGCCAATCATGGAGAACCAATTACGTACACATTTTAAACAGGAGCACTTGCACTTTAGCACTGGTTAGCAGTTGTAAATTGCCCAGAGTAACAAGAACAGTAAAATCAGAGTCCAGCACACATCAACAACCTGGGGAACAGAGGCAAAAATTTAAGGGAGACCACGCCAAGGATGAAAAGTCTAACAGTAAACAATTATAATAATGAGTTATTTTTAATAATAATTTATTTGAAAACAGTTAAATAAATATTCCAAAGCTACAATATAATTTACACCAACAGCAACTGATGTGCACCTCATCATTCTCAAAGGGGCCATGAATTTGTTTTTATTCTTGGCAGGAGAGAACAATATTATCAGTCAGTCCTTAACTAGATTAGCAAGTTCTACCATATATATTAACATTGTGACTCATTTTTACTTTACTAAATTATAATTTTATTCATCCTGTACACTACTCTTGTGGGTCTCATGGTATGGATGAAACTGCAGAATTGTGATAAAGTTCTGTATGTAATCTTTCTACTTCTCAATAGAAATAGATTGCTATGTTATCCTCTTCTGAATCATTATAGGGATAAAGGGAGTTTTTCGAGTGCATTGATTATCAGTCTGAAATGGCTGGCAAAAAACATACAATTGTGGGTTATGTGATGCTGTTCCCTGCCCCCAATTGCTTTTCAAAGGGGCTGCCTTCAGCACACGCACAACAAACTTGAACTTCATACCAGCCTATTATTGCCCCCAGGCCCGTTGGCACCTAGGAAGGGAAGAAAATATCAATATCGGAAGTGGTGGGTAAGTCAAGAAGTTTCTCTCACTACATAGTTGGCAGCAGATATAAATTAGTACTCTCCTTCCAACTCTTCAGTACACTTCTGGACCTATGGACATTACATAGGAGTGTCCTGGTGTCAGGGGACTGCCCTGCTGCTTAAGGCCTGTCATGCTTTCTGAGAAGGAAGACCAGACCTGTTTCTTTCAACTCAGGCTAACATGCATGATTCTAAGAGTATGTTGGCTGACCTCCTGTTTTGAGCTACAGAGATACAAGCAGCTCTAGAGGAGGCCTCCTTCTTACTGCCCAGAGAACCTGGTACAAATGGACCTGGGCATCAGAATGCACTCCTCTGAAGAAAAGAGAGTAATCCTGTTATTTGGGCTTGTCACAACCACAAAGAGGCTTGTTCATGACATGTGACTCTTGGAAACAACCACCAACAGGAAGCTCAAGTGAACCCAACTCTTCGCAACACAGTGACAACAAAATGCAAGATCTGCACTTCAGGCTACTGCAAATATAGCCAGCAGTGACTAACAATGCAAAGCTCCAGCAACTACCATCTGACAGGATTCTCATCCTACAGGCATAACCGTCCACAAAGCCAGGTTTGCTATAGCGACAACTATTCACAATGGTGTCCTCATTGTCACTTCCAACCAAAAATGGACTTTTTGTGCCGGACTTTGAGAAGGCAACTTTTCAGTGGAACTAACCCAGTCCCTGAGTTATATTGCAGTGGACTGAACTTAATACTTTCTCCAGCTCTAGCACGATCAGATGACCAAGAGTGTTGCTTTTTTGCTTTTAGATACTATACCTAACTAAATGCTTGAAAATGAATATCTACAGTTCAATTTAATGGATTTTTGTTGTTAGGTTCTAAAATTTCTTTAAAAATGTTTCTCTATTGTGCTAAATTAATGTAAGGAGACCATGCCAAAGGATGCCAAGACTACCATAAATGTAGTGCATCGTCCAGTGACCTGTGCACTACATTTGGAGTGTTTAGCAAAGATATACCTTATTTATGTACACTTCGACAACACACTATGGCCCTCATTATGACATTGGCTGTAAGTCCCGCTTACCGCCATGCTGACTGCTGACAACATACCTCTGGCATGGCAGAGTACCGCTACCGATGTTATGACACACACATAGCAATCCGTCACTATACCGACACACACACAAGTCTGCCAGCCCAAAGGTCAGTGAGAAACTGGCAGTACCGAAACCCACACTGCTACGCCAACAGAACTATGCCAACAGCATTATGACCCACGAATCACCCCGGCGGACATACAACCGCGGTAAACCATTGGTGGTACATACCGCCGCACTCAAAATACACACACACATACAAAACAATACCAAATTTGACAATTCAAACCACACACACCTGACACACATGCACACACCACACCCACTCCACTTTAAAACACACACCCACACTACCCACAACCGCTTACAACTAAAAACAATTGCCAGCTGAGAGAGATAGACCAAGAGCACCCACAGAACCAGAGCCACAGAACACCATCACTCATACACCATTCACGCACCTTACAGCACACACTCCAACACATCACTCCAAACACCCTCACACACACCACTCACACTACACCCATGGCACCACAAACACACCCCAGGTTCTCAGAGGAGGAGCTAAGGGTCATGGTGGAGGAAATCATCAGGGTAGATCCACAGCTATTCGGACCACAGGTGCAGCAGACATCCATTGCTAGGAAGATGGAGCTATGGCGGAGAATCGTGGACAGGGTCAATGCCGTGGGACAGCACCCCAGAACAAGAGATGACATCAGGAAGAGGTAGAACCACCTATGGGGGAAGGAGTACTCTGTGGTAGCAAGACACCAAATAGCAGTACAGAGGAGTGGTGGTGGCCCACCACCTCCTCCCCCACAACTAACAACATGGGAGGAGCAAGTCTTATGTAGAAGCAAGTCTTGGCAATCATGCATCCTGAGGGCCTGGCAGGAGTAGCAGGAGGACTGGATTCTGGTAAGTCAACTCTTTATTACTAACACCCCCCCTAACTGCATGCCATCATATAACCCCACCCGTACCCTCATCCCCATCACTCCACCACCTCACATACACCCCACCATCACAACCCACCCATCTCAATACCAAGCCCTGCATGTGACACCAATGCACAGACCCCATCACACACCTGCATGGACACCCATCAGTAAAGCATGCACACTAGAGACAATCACCTAGCCCACCAAATGACTAATCACACAAGGCTAAGCTGCAACGGCAATAACAACTATAGAGGGCAACACACCCATGCACAAGATGTCACACGCAGAAACAATAACACTGCATTTACATCCCCACAGGTAACCCACCCAACGTCACCGGACAGGAGGTGCCAGCAACATCCAGTCCCCCCCAGAAGAGGCCCACAGTGATGACCGCAGCTCTGGACGCCTGGATCTGAATGACCAACCTGGCCCATCAGGGATCTCTGGACAGTCGGTTACCCAGGCACTGTCCCATACCACCACAGAGCCTCCCCCCTCAGGAAACACCACCACAACACCCACCCAGCGGCCCCATACTTCTGTCACCAGGACACATGAATCAGCAGTGTGTCCACCACTACAGGGACCCCAGGCAAACCCACCAACCCAAGACAATCAGGGACCTGGGGTCAGTGGCAGTGGGCACACAGTTCAGGGGACAGAGGCACAGGATAACGTGGAAGCTGGGAGGACTGCTGTGCTCCAGGGGGAGGACAGGCCCAGGGAACCGACTCTCCCGGAGGCACTTCCAGGGATCCTGGGAGCATACCACCATTCCGAGAAGATGAAGGGCCAGATACTGGACAACTTGCAGGAGACCAAGCGGCTGTAGGAGGGAGAGTACCTGGGGATCAGGGGGGACCTGAATGACATTCACACCACCCTGGTCACCATTGCAGGGGTGCTGGAAGACATGGCCAACACTATGAGGGAGGCAGTGGCACACCAACGGGCCTCTGACACTAGCCAAACCGATGAACAGCCCTCCACCTCTGCTGCCGCTATTGGACAGGAGGCCCCACCACAGGACAGTCAGGCCACCAGCACCCCTCCCCCTGCAGAAGGAGAACCACCCTGCAAACAGTCCCTGCGATCCAGGCAGAACCTAGAGACTATTTCCAAGACCCCACCAGGAAAGAAGACTCTCCTGAATGTCACCCTTGTGTCCCACTCTGTCACCCTGTCCACCTTGAACTGCCATTGCTCCCCTTCCTATGCCCCCTTGGACAATGCACCTGTGATACAAATAGACTGACTCTAACCTGGACTTTCCTCCACCATCACCCCAGCCCATTGCAATACCCCCTCCAATTATTAGCACTTAAATAAACACCGTTGGAAAAAATACAAGTATGGAGTCTGTCAAATGATTGAACTATGTATTCGTTTAACAAGCTGTAAACATTTCAGGTCAATTGTACAGCAAGGTATACATATGAATGACCTGTAGTTGGCTGCAGTCAACACACCAGGAGCCACAGTGGGGCACAAATATCTGCAAATAGAGATGCCAAAGGGTACAGTGAGTGGCCATAGAAGTCTGCAAATCAGCCTGCCAGTGACAAAGTCAAACACTAAACTGTCAATGTAAAGTGAAGTTACAGTGTCTTACCTGTGTGTCACTGGAAGTATTGTCATATTATTGCAGTTCTGTTGTCCTCATCCCCATCCTCAGCCTCCTCATCTTCACTGTCCACTGGGTCCACTGCTGCCACACAGCCACCTCCATCCTCAACCTGCTGCAGAAAAGGCACCTGGTATCCCAAGGCAAGATTATGCAACATGCAGCATGCAATGATGATCTGGCAGACCTTCTTGGGTGAGTAGTACAGGGATCCACCTGATAGATGGAGGCATCGAAACCTGGCCTTCAGGAGGCCAAAGATCCTCTCGATAATCCTTCTTATCTGCCCATCTGCCCATGTGCCTCATTGTAACGTTCCTCTGCCCTTGTCCTGGGATTCTTCACAGGGATCAGTAGCCATGAGAGTTTGGGGTAACCAGAATCACCTGCAAATATCGAGGGACAACTGTTAGCCACACACTAACCATTAGGGCCCACACCATACCCATACACCAACATCCACTGGGTGGGAACCAGGGCTCACCTATTTGCCACACCCTGTGCCTCTGGATTTGAGCCATCACATATGGGATGCTTCTATTCCTCAGGATAAAGGCATCATGCACAGACCCAGGATACTTTGCATTGACATGGGAGATGTACTGGTCCGCCAGGCACACTATCTGCACATTTATGGAGTGAAAGCTCTTTCTATTCCTGAACACCTGTTCATTTCTCCGGGGGGGGGGGGACATGCAATATGTGTACCATTAATAGCCCCAATAATGTTGGGGATATGTCCCATTGCATAGAAGTCAGCTTTCACTGTGGCCAAATCCTACATCTGGGGGAAAGCGATGTAGCTGTGCATGTGTTTAATCAGGGCAGACAAAACTCTGGTCAGCACTATTGAGAACATTGGCTGTGACATTCCTGCTGCAAAACCCACTTTCACGTGGAAGGAGCCAGTTGCCAAGAAATGGAGCACAGATAGGACTTGCACAAGAGGGGGGTTCCCGGTGGGGAAATAGAAGATATCAGGTCAGGCTCCAATTGTGTACACAGCTCCGTGATTGTGGCCCTCTCAAGTCTATAGGTGAGGATAATGTGCCTGTCTTTCATTGTTGCCAAGTCCACGAGGGATCTGTAAACGGGCGGATGTCTCCATCTCCTATTCATCCGCAGCGGTTGTAATCTAGAGGGCAAAACAGTGATCAGCTGGTCAGTATACCATACACTGCATTGCATGTTCTGATTTAACTGTATATTGTTGTATATGCCCAAATGGTGCATATGTGTACTGTGACACAGTTAGGTGCCTTGGCCTGCCCCCCTGAAATGGCAGCCGACTGTCCTGAATGGAGGGACATGTGGAAATGAGGTAATTCTGCTGATGTTGTGCGCCATGGCGGGAGGCGGTCAAGTACCGCCATGCAACTCCTCATTGATTATTATTGGCCCCTATGGGGTACAGTGTCCAATGGTGATGTATGCCGGCGGTGGTCAGAACCCAGACGAGCACCTCAGCCAGACAGTGCACGGCCACAGTAGTGTCCGCAGCTATTGCAGGTAGGAGAGGATCCCGGGAACCAGCCAGCAGAACAGAACGTGTGCCAGCACCATGTGCATCAAGGAAGGGCAAGGAGGCACCACTAGCTGGGAAAGCGAAGGGCAAGGAGGCAGCACCAGCTGGGAAAGTGAAGGACAAGGTGGCAGCCCCAGCTGCTACAGGGAAGGGCAAGGAGCAATCCCCGGCTGCTGACAGGCAGGGCAAGGGGCCTGCACGTGCAGGCAGGAAGGACAGGAGGCCTGGTGCTGGGACTCATTCTGAGCCCCCACCACCAACCATGGCAGTTCAGCCGTTTGAGGCTGCAGGGGAAGGGTGGAGACTCCCCCCACCACTGCCAGCACCGCCACCAGCACCGCCACAAGTACCACCACCAGCACCGCTGCCAGCATCAACAGCCCTAGTGGGCAGCCGTCCGAGGCTGCAGGGAATGGGCTGCAGCCTCCCTCCACCGCTGCCAGCTCCGCCACCAGCACCACTGTCAGCAGCAGCAGCCCCAGTGGGCAGCCATCTGAGGCTGCAGGGGATGGGCTGGAGCCTCCCCCCACCACTACCAGCCCCGACACCAGCCCCACCACTGCCACCACTGAGCAGCTGTCACCGCCGGTGGGCCGTGTGTAGTGCTGCCTCCATGTCCTGGCCCCTGCAAATCCTGTAGGTGTGACACCCAGGTGAGTGACTGTACCTTGCACTCCCTACGATCTGCTTCACAGGGCACAAGGCTCCCTACAGAACCAGTGGAAGAAGCCATCCACTCACCCCATCCTTCCCAGGATGAAACACACTGGACACAATGCCCCCTCCAGAACCAGTGGAAGAAGACATTCACTCACCCCATCCTTGCCAGGAAGAAGCACACTGGGCACAAGGCCCCCTCCAGAACCAGTGGAAGAAGCTATCCACTCACCCCATCCTTCCCAAGATGAAGCACACTGGGCAAAATGCCCCCTCCAGAACCAGTGGAAGAATCCATCCACTCACCCCATCCTTCCCAGGATATGGCACACTGGGCACAAGGCCCCATCCAGAACCAGTGGAGAAGCCATCCACTAGAGAGACTGTGGCCTTGCACTCCCCAGGACCACGCAGTGGGCAAACCACCCACTTGGGAGACTGTGGCCTTGCACTCCCCAGGACCAAGCAGTGGGCAACCCACCCACTTGAGAGACTGTGGCCTTGCACTCCCCAGGTCCAAGCAGTAGGCAACTCACCCACTTGAGAGACTGTGGCCTTGCACTCCTCAGGACCAACCAGTGGGCAAACCACCCACTGAGAGACTGTGGCTTTTCAATCCCCAGGACCAAGCAGTGGGTAACCCACCCACTTGAGACACTGTGGCCTTGCAGTCCCCAGGACCAAGCAGTGGGCAACCCACCCACTGAGAGACTGTGGCATTGCACTCCCCAGGACCAAGCAGTGGGCAAACCACCCACTTGAGAGACTGTGGCTTTGCACTCCCCAAGACCAAGCACAGGGCATGTAGCCCCCTCCAGGACCATTGGCGTTGTACCATCTTCCAGCTGAGGTGCCCCATTCCCCATCCCCCTGAGGTGCCTGTGTATTTTCAACCTGATGCCCCTGCAGTGTTCTCTCAGTGTTGTTGCAGGAGTGAGGTTGGGCCTTGGCCAACGTGATGTGGCCCTGTGGCCCACAGACATTGAGGACTGGGCGGTGATCCAACATTTTTAAATATGTATATACGTTTGTATTTTGATGCACTTCTTCCTGTTATTTTCTCGAATTACACTCACTTTCTTCCAATCATTTTGTCCTTGCATTATTCCTGAGGGGTACGGGATGTATATGTAATGTTACTGCATCTGCTTGTGTGAAAGGTGTTGGGGGTTGGGGTGTTGCATGTGTGTGTCACTCTCTTTTTCCTCCCCCCCCTTGTGTGCTAGGCGGCAGTACTCACCGTGGATGTCTTCGCCAGCCTTGGAAGTCATAGTGCAGAAGAAAATAGACGGACTTAGGAAAAATGTGCAACTCGGGCTCCATGGCGTCGTAGTTGTTCCCTGTGTCTGCAGAGGTGATTCCTTTGACTTCTGTGTTCTGTTTCGGCCGTGCTCTTGAAGTAATTGGTACCGCCCCGGAAAAGGTGGCGGAGAGGTGTGTCATATTACTGTGGGCGGTATATTGTCTAACGCCTGGCGGTTACCAGCGTGGTGCTTATTGATACCGCCGTGGCGGTCGGTGTGTTTAAGTGGCTGTCTGTTTCGGTGGCGTCCGCCTTGGTCATAATTCCATTTTTGTTACACCCGGCCTGTTGGCGGTATCATGGCCGATTTATCACCGACCGCCATGGTTGTGATGAGGGCCTATATTTTTAGAGTTTAACAAAGGTAAACTAACTTACTTATATATGTCTCTAAAGTGTGCAGCTCACTTAGTTGTATTTGTGGCTTTAGAAAGAGCAACCCACAGGTGGGACTAGGTTATGCCCAGTGAAAACATACTCATGCAAAAATCAAAAATCAAATCGTGAAATCATGATAAGTGAGTGACAACAGTTCAGCTTATATGTATTTATGATGAAAGATACAATTGGCTGTGTACAAAATGTATGGCAAAGGATCAGAAGTACTTGCATATGTTTTTTGAAAAATGCAACGTACAGGTAGGGCTAATCAAGCCCCTAAAACCTTGCACTTGACAAATTCAAGCCTCACAAGAACCTGTTCTTGACTAACAGAACAAGCAAAACAGCTTCTAATATTTGTTACAGGAGCTTGATAGTGATGTTTTCTATCTTTATGAGAGGCAAGGGTGTCTTGAAGTTAGGTGCCTCCCAAAATTATCTTACTAATCATGAATGTCCCTCACTCCTATGAGAACCATTAGGTGAAACAGATTTTCCTGGTTTTCATGGTGCACAGGTACATGAAAACTCAGTTCCATATCATGGTTCTTTTAGGAGTCATCTTGATGGAATGGTTTGTTTATGAACTATTGCCATGTCGATGATTTTGTTGGGTTGGTATAACATACAAGGGGATTTTCTACAAAACATTCAGACGTTAATACTGTAACAAAATATAACTGTTAATCAAAACAAAACGTAATACAGAGAATTTTCTAGATATGAATGCAAAAGTCATTGAACATAAAAGAGCAATGGATCTTTATATGAAAGACATGACCAAAAGTATTTACCTTATTTCTTCAGCTTCCTCACACATGCATTAAAATAGCATTTGTCACAATGTCAATTGTTGGAACTCAAAGTATTTTGGAAAACCATACCTGTGCAACAGCTAAACAAATGCTTAGTACTTCTCTGCTCAGAGGCTCTCCACTGGATGTTTTGAGAACAGCAGCAGAAAAAATAATTGAGCATGCACTAACATGTTCTTGGTCAAAAGATTTGTTAAGTCTCAAACATGTCGGCTAAGCCAAGATACATCAAAAAAACTCAAAAATAACTGAATGTTATTAAAATGAATGAAAAGTTTACACATGTTTAAAAACATGGATGTACACTTAGCAACCAATCAATCAGCAGTTTAAGGGACATGATTCTTCATCATGAAATTCATAAATGTATAATAATCACAACTACAGGAATTGGAAAAGGTCAACATTTTGGAACATTTCAGTCTTTTAACTACTCACACTGTGGGAATGGCATTATGCGAGAAATTGGTCTACAAATCATGCTCAAGAATGTTACAAGCTTTGATACTACTTATTGCATTTAACATTCGGAATGTCCTTGTGACTAATATATTTTTACAAGCCAAAAAAAAGTAAATGAAGATTTGAAAAAATGATGCTAAATTAACAAATGAACAGGCAACTCTAAGTTACCAATAACAACTCATTTTCTGACACTGTTCATTTCTCACTACTTAAATTCCAAATACTTAAAGCTGTTTCTAAAATGTTCAATGGGGAGCAAACAAAATAGATATTTATTATAATTGAATATTAGTTGGACAAAGAATTTTGATTATGCACCAATAAGCAATGTCCTCCTCTTTTAAACATGCTGATGAAGATAGATTATCACAGATATGAACAACAGACTACTTGTTTTTAATTTTTCTTTCTGTGAAATGAACCATTAAAACAATAGCAAATTAAGTCAGCCAATATGTTATGAAAAGACATGCAGTATTAGCAGTTCTAGTATTTCTCTCTTCGGATGTGTCACATTACGAATGCATTGGAGTTTTTCTCCTTTTTATTGATAAAAAGTTGGGGCTCTCCTCTGAGATCATAAGATGGGTTATGGGTAATTAACTATTTGTCATATATTGTGATTGCATCAGCATTACTGATAATTTTGCAAAGTCTTTTTTTCAGGTTTCAGTTTTAAAATTTGGCACCTATATTCCCATGATGAAAATAGTTTGTACAATTAACATAATGTAATATAATATGCTTCAAAGAAAAAACAGAAAAAGGGTTTTGTAGTACTATTACAGATTTTCTGTAGAATTAGTAAAAAATGATAATAATGAGTGTGTGTTAATGTTAAGAATAATGTATTTTAAAACAGTTAAATAAATATTCCAAAGCTACAATTTAATTTACACCAACAGCAACTGATGTGCATCTCATCATTCTCAAAGGGGCCATGAATTTGTTTTTATTCTTGGCAGGAAAGAACAATATTATCAGTCAGTCCTTAACTAGATTAGCAGGTTCTACCATATATATTAAATTTTGAATCATTTTACTTTACTAAATTATTATTTTATTCATCATGTGCACTACTCTTGCGGGTCTCATGGTATCGGTGAAACAGCATAATTGTAATATAGTTCTGTATGTAATCTTTCTACTTCTCAATAGAAATAGATTGCTATGTTATCCTATTCTGAATCATTATAGGGTGAAAGGGATTTTTTGGAGTGTATTGATTATCAGTCTGAAAGGGCTGGCAAAAACATTCAATTGTTGGCAATTCAATGCTGTTCCCTGCCCCCAATTGCTTTTCAAAGGGGCTGCCTCCAGCACAGGCACAACAAACTTGAACTTCATACCAGCCTATTATTGACACCAGGCCCTTTGGAGCCTATGAAGGGAAGAAAATATCAGTATCAGAAGTGGTGGATAAGTCAAGAAGTTTCTCTCACTTCATAGCTGGCAGCAGGTTTTACCCTCATTCCAATTCTTCAGTACACTTCTGGACCTATGGAAATTACATAGGAGGAGTGTCCTGATGTCTGGGGACTGCCCTGCAGGTTAAGGCCTGGCATGCTTTCTGAGAAGGAAGACTGGACCTGCTTCTTTCAACCCAGGCTAACATATATTCCAAGAGTCTGTTGGCTGACCTCCTGTTTTGAGCTACAGAGACACAAGCAGCTCTAGTGGAGGCCTCCCTCTTACTGCCCAGAGAACCTGTGGAAATGGACCTGGGCATCAGAATGCACTCCTCTGAAAAAAGAGAGTAATCCTGTCATTTGGGCTTGTCACAACCACAAACAGGCTTGTTCATGCCAACATGTGACTCCTGGAAACAACCACCAACAGGAAGCTCAAGTGGACCCAACTCTTCGCAACACAGTGACAACAAAATGCAAGATCTGCACTTCAGGCTACTGCAAATACAGCAAGCAGTGACTGACAATACAAAGCTCCAGCAACTACCATCTGACAGGATCCTCATCCTACAGCCATAACCGTCCACAAAGCCAGGTCTGCTATAGCGACAACTATCCACAATGGTGTCCTCATTGTCACTTCCTCCTGAAACTGGACTTCTTGTGCCGGACTTTGAGAAGGCAACTTTTCAGTGGAACTAACCTAGTCCCTGAGTTATATTGCAGTTAGACCGAACTTAATACTTTCTCCAGCTCTAGCAAGGGTGTTGCTTTTTTGCTTTTAGATACTATACCTAACTAAATGCTTGAAAATGAATATCTACAGTTCAATTGAATGGATTTTTGTTGTTGGGTTCTCAAATTATTTTTTAAACTTTTCTCTATTGTGCTAAATTAATGTAGTTTTTTATTTGTTTTATTTGGAGGTACAACATTAAGAACATCATCACAAAAGTAAGAACATCATCCCATAAAACAACCAGGATACAATAAGACAGTATTGAGGCCAGTAGCATAAAACCCATATTGTCAAGCACTTCATATATGTATATTTTTCACCAACTGTTGAAGTCAAGACCACCCCATATGAGACACAAAGAATCACTGGGTCTCCCAACCTCTTAATCTATTCAACTATGGCCCAGAGTTTGTGAAATTTCTTTAAATTACTAGATCATGCTTAAAACAGAGCACCCATCTAGCTCTGGATAGGCCAACAACTAGTATGCAGGCCATCAGGGGGACCAGGGTTCAATGGGCACCCCTGCCGTTTTCTGTGCCCAGAGTCTCAGGACCTTCCCACCATTTCCGACAAGGGGTGCTCCGCCTGCCATAGACCCCAAGGGTCTGCACGTCGTTGGCAATGGCACGCCATGTACCCTTCTTTTGATGGGCACTGACCTGCAGAGGAAATATACACAGGGAAAGCTATTAGACAGACCGTCCTGCTTGTTACACTTATAGCCCACCATGTCCCTTCCCATCCCCATTAGCACAGACATGGCCCAGCATACATTCTGCAAGATGACCAGGGCCCATCCACCAACCCCGCCCTACATGAGGCCTTCACACACAGCACTCCATGCATTCGCCCCCCAAGCACCGTACTCACAGTGTACTCACCTGTTGGTGTGGGGGCCCATACAGCAGTCGGTACTGGGGTAGGACCCCATCCACCAGTCGCTCCAACTCCGCTGTGGTGAAGACAGGGGCCCTTTCTCCAGTAACACAAGCCATGGTTGGTTCCAGACACAGGTCACAACAGCACTTGCAGTGTAGGTCCTCTCCTGTTGAAGGTCAGGGAGTAAGTGAGTAAACAGATAGAAAATGGCGGTCATGTGGGGGTGTGTGATGGCATGCAGGTAGGGGGTGATAGTAATAGGGAATTGACTTACCAGAGCCCAGTCCTCCTCCTACTCCTGCCAGGCCCTCAGGATGCATGATTGCCAAGAATTGCTCCTCCCATGTTGTTAGTTGGGGGGGAGGCGGTGGGGGGTCTACCACCAGTTCTCTGTACAGCGAGTTGGTGTCTTGCTGCTATGGAACGCACCTTGCCCTGTAGGTCGTTCCACCTTTTCCTGATGTCATCCCTTGTTCTACATCATTGACCCTGTCCACGATTCTCCGCCATAGCTCCATCTTCCTAGCAATGGATATCTGCTGCACCTGTGATCCAAATAGATGTGGCTCTACCCTGATGATTTCCTCCACCATGACCCTTAGCTCCTCCTCGGAGAACCTGGGGTGTCTTTGTGGTGCCATGAGTGGTATGGGTGAGGGTGTGTAGGGTGATGTGTTGGGGTGTGTGTTGTGAGGTGTGTGGGTGGTGTATAGGTGATGGTGGTATGTGGCTCTGGTTGTGTGAATGATCTTGCTGTCTCTCTCTATGGTGGCAATTGTTTGTAGTCGTAAATCGTTGTGGGTAATGTGGGTGTGTGTTTTATAGTGGTGTGGGTGTGTGGGTGTGTGTATGAGTGTCAGGTGTGTGTAGTTTGAATTATCCAATGTGGTGCTGTTTTGTATGTGTGTGTGTATTTTGAGCGCGGCGGTATGTACTGGCAATGGTTTACCACCATTGAATGTCTGCCGTGGTGACTCGTGGGTCATAATGTTGTGGGCGTAGTTCTGCTGGTGTAACGGTGTGTGTTTTGCTACCACCAGTTTATCACTGACCTTTGGGCTGGCAGACTTGTGTGTGTGACTCAATAGTGATGGATTGGTATGTGTGTGTCATAATATGGTTGGCGGATATCCACCACGGCTGCGGTATGTTGGTGGCAGTCGGCATGGCGGTAGGTGGGATTTACCACCAATGTCATAATGAGGGCCATAATGTGATGTCATTGAGGTGTGCTGAATGTTACTCATTTGGAGAAAAAAATGTATTTTACAAAAATTCACTCCTCTTAACATTGGGAAATTTAACATATTTATTGTCCACCAGATGTCTTTGGTCAGCTCTATACACCCCTTTTCGCAACCTCTCTCAACTATTTCGAAGAACTCCTATTATGGAGATCAGCTTCCTCTAGAGTCAGCAAACATCTCTCCGAGATCCCCAATTTCTTCGAATACAACTCACTACATTTTTAACATGCTCCTTTTTATCTGATAATGTCTTAGGGTCAATCTACTGTAGGATAGCATATAGCCCACCTATACGACCAATACAACCACATTTTTGTCTTGCTAATCAGAGGTTCTATATCTTTCCACATTTTCAATTTAGCATTCTCTAGAAAATCATCTAGTTTAACACAACCATGAACTACCTATTGATGGACAATTGCAGGATACATCCCGGCAACCCTCTCTCATTAAACCTACTTGAGAAAAGTTTCTGTGTTCACATCGGGAATTCCATGCCTTTGGTAAAATGGTGCTTTTCTTTTTAAAAAAATACTGTAAGATTCTTTATCTCATATTTAAGGGGGAGGTTTACTTCTCTCAAAGGAGTTCAGAAATGATTTTATTTTGTCATTATAGCCATCAAATCATTCTGCACAAGAAAGAAACCTAAAAGCATGTTGTGCAAAGTGTGCAAAATAGTATTATTTTACATTTTGGAGGGCCAGGCTAACTTTCTCACTGCTTGTATATAAAGTGTCTAGTACTAGTCTCCGGCAAGAGCTAGACAACTGAAAAAATAAAATCATTCGACTGAGAGTGTTACAAAATTCAGAGTATAAAATACAGAGAGCTGCTAGGAATAAAAATAATCAAGGGGAACACAAGCATTTTTATTAAATCTACCCTTCCCAAGAGAGTCAGTGGGATAGACCTCCATTTGGCCAACAGTCCATTAACCTTACCTAAAACAGGTTTAAAATGCACCACTCTCCTATTTCTTCTGTATAAAAAACTCCCAAGTAAAGTTTCAGTCAAGTATGGACACACCACTGAAACTCTGGCAGTACATTTTCTATTGAATAATTACCGAGGATAGCCTGCATCTTAGATTTATTAACTCTATACCCCACAGAAGTTGAAAGGTAGGAAAAAATATCAAATGTACTCTACTGCGCTGCTGTTTCACAACCTAATATTAGCATAAAGTAATCCGCATAAAGTTTGAATTTGGCCATCTGGGGAATGGGTCACGGGTAAGAGAAAGGCCAGACACTCTCACCTGCTACCTATCACCTTATCTGATGCTGTTTTGCTGGGAAAAAATAAGTTTTAGACTCAATAGAATAGGGCCAACTATACCTTTTAGAGTAAGGAATATATGAAGAAGGTGAGTGTTAAGTTCCCCTGAATAGTCTCATATAAATCCAAGTAATAACAATGTTTTTTACTAAAATCATTGTTTCATTCATTCCCATCATTGTATATCCACTTACCATTTCATGAAATGATAGAAATTCGTGATTAACATCCGAAATTATATATATTCTCCTTTCAAACAGATTTGTTCCAAAGGTACACAGTCTTATTGCATAACACCTATTGGGTAATTGATCTTCTTTTTCCAGAAAATATCTTTTTTTTTTTTATAAGGTTCTCTATTATAGATTCTTCTCATTATTGGAAATTGATATGTAAAGATAGGAATGACAAAAGCAGTGGTTTAATTAAAAGAACATTGTTATAGCCCTGGGCGGAGTTGACGGAGTCCAACGTAGAAAAATTTAGCGGAGTTGAAAACGAACTCTGCGGAATTCAACGGAGGCAGAGTTCCATGACCTGTGGAGTCCTGAATGTGCCTGATCTCAGAAGCGCTAAGCAGGGTCTGATCCACCAGGTCCAACCCTGCTTAGTGCTTCCGAGATTGGGCACATTCAGGACAGGACCTCGAAAGTGGAAGCTCAAGTTTCAGGCCTCTTCTGCGCCAGCCTGTCCCATGTGCACGGCACATGCTGCAGGCTGGTGCACAAGCGGCCTGAAACAGCAGCTTTCATTGCCTACGGCCCTAGCCTGAATTCAGGTCAGGACCGTAGAGAGCAAAAGCTGCTGTTTCAGTCCTTCTTTGTGCACAAGTGTACACAAACAATAAAAAGACAGAGACTAGGACTTACCTGGGTCTTACCAGGGTCCACTACTCCTCGTCGTCCGATGGCGATGAGTCTCAGTGGCTGCCTCCCTCTGCTCTGCTCCGGTGCACACTGCAGCCCAGTTATGGGCTGCACAGCGCAAGCGCAGACTGTCTGAGCTTGCCCTATGCAGCTCCTACAAGGCTGAAGCGAGCATCGGGTGAGCGCTGCTCCGCTGGTGGGGCTAGCGGATCTTTTGGACTTACTCCACGCTCCAAGCTCTGGCTGACTATAGCTAAAACTCAATAAAAAGAGGTAAAAATGATTGGTGGTAGGGGGTGGCTACCTAATCTATCCTTTTCACAATCAATTTAATTATAATTTTGTAGTTGGAACATAAAAGTGTAATCAGTCAATAAGAGTTTGGGTCTAAATGATCTTGTCCTTCTTCAAGGAGCAGACCGCATTCCCAGAATTAAAAGACATCAGATTCCCCCCCTTTAGAATGACATTTGCCACTTCCAATAGATAAAGGTTCCATAATTCAGTAAATATTTTATGTAATTCCGAGTAAAACGCATATGGATCACCAATCTTACCCCGTTGTGAGCTTTCAACCAACTTCTCCAGCTCTTGCATGGAAAAAGGGCTATCCCTAAACCTCAGATCTACCTCTGACATTGTTGGGATTGAGAAAACAATGCAATTAATGCCTATCCACCTTAGGGGAAATATTATAATTACTCTTAAAATTCTCAAAAAATTGGTATTCATTTCCCCCTCTGAGGTGCAACACACTCCTGTATTTGGACATTTCACCCTACTACTAATATCTTTTGTAGTCTGCTTCCGGGTCTGCCATGCCATGAACCTCCCTGAAAAGTTAATTTCTTCATACACCTTTGGTAAATAAATTGAGCTCTGCACATAGTTTTTGACGTAATAATAATCCTGGAGAGCCGTATTGGCTTCTTCAAGGGCCTTCCTACTCATTTGAGCCCCATTCATTAAAAACATTAATATTCACAGATAATCTGATACTCTGATGGGGCTCTCTCCTGTATCTGAGTTTTATAATGAGCCATATCTTTCGAGATCAAAAAAGCTCCCAAGGATGCCCACATTGAGTCCTTTACAGTACAAACAAAAGCTGACCCCTTACTTATTTCGAGAAAGCTCACAATTTTGGCTTTACAAGACCGTACTCTACTCACGTCTTCCAGGTCAGTTTTATTGAAGACTCATCTTTGATGTTTAAAAGCCTGTGTTCTAGCAATGATGTCAAATCCTTGAGTGGAATTGTCAGAAAACATATTTGGAAGCATATTTACTGTAGATACTTAACTCTAATTGCATGTGAGGTCAAGAAACACATCGATATGGGTAGCAGTCTTGTAGTAACTACTCGAAAAGCAAGTATACACCCTTTTATAAGGAAAAACAGTTCTCGCCATCTTGGGCTTTTTATTAAACATTAAGGGCCATATTTATACTCCGTTTGCGCCGGAATTGCGTCCTTTTTTTTGACGCAATTCCGACGCAAAACGAACTCCATATTTATACTTTGGCGTTAGATGCGTCTAGCGCCAAAGTCCATGGAGTTAGCGTCATTTTTTAGCGTGGACACCTACTTTGCGTTAATTATATGCAAGGTAGGCGTTCCCGTCTAAACTGTGGCATGTGCGTCGGATTTATACTCCCGGGCAAAATTCACGCCCGGGAGTGGGCGGGTCAAAAAAAATGACGTACGGCCGCTTTTGCGCCGTTTTTTAGCGCCTGCAAAAGGCAGGCGTTAAGGGACCTGTGGGCTCTGAAGGAGCCCAGAGGTGCCCTCCCATGCCCCCAGGGACCCCCCCTGTCACCCTTGCCCACCCCAGGAGGACACCCAAGGCTGGAGGGACCCATCCCAGGGACATTAAGGTAAGTTCAGGTAAGTTAAAAAAAAAAAAACATTGTGGCATAGGGGGGCCTGATTTGTGCCCCCCTACATGCCACTATGCCCAATGACCATGCCAAGGGGACAGAAGTCCCCTAGGCATGGCCATTGGGCAAGGGGGCATGACTCCTGTCTTTGCTAAGACAGGAGTCATTTCTATGGGGGTTGGGAGTGAAAAAAAAATGGCGCAAATCAGGTTGAGGCAAAAAAATTGCCTCAACCTGACGCCCCATTTCTTGACGCCCAAGCCCCATATCCCATACGCCGGCGCTGCCTGGTGTACGTCGTTTTTTTTAACGCACACCAGACGGCGCCGGCGGCTAACGCCGGCTAACGTCATTCAATAAATACGGCGCCCACATGGCGCTAATTGTTTTGACGCAAAACTGCGTTAGCGCAGTTTTGCGTCAAAAAGTATAAATATGGGCCTAAATAAAATGAATTGTAAAGTTCTCATCCTGCAGTTCCCCCAGCACCTCCATCCTCCTTTGTTAGCTTGCCATAAATAAATCTTAACAATGGCGCTCCTATTAATATAAATCACACATCCCCTTCTCCCAAGAGCAGAACTCACAGTGGGATTTTTCTTGTGTTGTGTTTTCACGTTATCACTGTTTGAGTGCTGCATGAATATTTTACGCATTGCCTCTAAATTAATCCAAGCTGCCAGGTGGTTAAGCACATGTCAATTTTGTGACATTGCCTTGTTCACCCTGACAGAGATTGTGGTTATTGCTTGAGGGATGCTAACACCCTCTCAACCCAAAACAATTTTTCTACACCAATGCTCTTTTTTCTGCAGGCCATAATCTCTGCTTAGTCCCATCTCTACCTTTCGTGTAATAGGGGGTTATTCTAACTTTGGAGGAGTGTTAATCCGTCCCAAAAGTGACGGTAAAGTGACGGATATACCACCAGCCGTATTACGAGTTGAGTCTCAAGCGGTCCAAGGAGAGGACGAAATAGGCGCACGGCGAGCGTCCCCTTTGATGTATGTGTGACTATAAGGGGACACTCCCCCTCCTGGATACCAGAGGCTAACAGCCTCTAAGAAAAGGGCCGCCTCAAGGTAACTCCTTGGGTAAGGTAGATCATTCATTTTCCATTTTTTCACTCTTTGATTTCCCCATAGAGTATTTTCCTCCAACGTGAGACGTAGGGATCCTAGGCCCTGACGAATGCCCCGAGACCTTCATTGGCTCACTCCTGAGGGCAGAAACATGTTGGCTAGTAATTAGTTAGGTGACCCTGTGAGTCCTTGCCCTCACAGAGGTGTCCCAACCCCCCTTTTTAACTACACCAGTCAGACACCACCATTAAATTTGTTGCTCTTCATAGGTGTCTGCTTAGGTGTTTTTAGTTTTTTTCAGTAGATTAGCTGGATCCCGATCTTTCCAGAAACAAGTTTATTTACGCACTCCCTCCTGTTCCTTTAACAGTGAGGTTGAGTCCGCCCAGGTGGCACTGTCCTACCTGGGTGGGTCTAGGTGGTCAAATGATGAAGCATGACACTATATAGTGTGTGAGACCACCTAGTCCGTAAAAGGAAATCCCCCTTTTTTTTCCCACCCCCCGTTGTTCCTCTCCGAATATGCACTCGGCAATTTCCAACTGACATTCCACTGACTTTACCCTTCCAAATAGGAATACATACAACCCAGGGCTACGCTAATATCCGCGACGTCCTCTTTTAGAGAACCCCGTACTTTCGTGTGTAGTTTGAATTATAGGGAGCTAAGTACGAAGTGTTCCTCCATATTTATCCCCCCTCCTCCCTCTTCCTCTCTCCATGTGTAATGATGGTATGATGTTTTTGACCTGTCCACTCCTCCAATAAGTGGCATCAGGGGTGTAGCACAGGCCCCTGAAGCACCTGCGAAGCAGGGAGGCACACAACTTCTCTACCCTTTAGGGGGAGGGGGACATTCCGTCTAGGCCAGTGAATATCTGAGATATGGTGAGACTCAGGAGCCCTTTTTCACATTCTGAGTGGGGGCCCCCATCATTTGGCGTTACAACACTAAGGGGCATATTTAAGAAAATAGGAGCTGCACTCAGTGCAACACCACTTTTTTTGTGCCTCTTAGTGCACACTAATGCCACCATGTGTGCGCCGCATTTAAAATCATTTAAAATACGGCACACCATGGTGGTAGTTAGGGGACTAGCATCTGAATTTTTGATGCTAGCTATGTGCTTTGCAGGATTAGCATAAAAAATTCTAACGCTAATCCTGCAAAGCATCCAGAGGCCCATCGTAAGCAATGGAAGCCTCCTTTTAACCCCTTCGCTGCCAGGCCTTTTCCCCCTCCTGTGCCAGGCCTCTTTTTGCCTATTTGGGGCAGTTCGCGCTTAGGCCCTCATAACGTTTTGTCCACATAAGCTAACCAAGCCAAATTTGCGTCCTTTTTTTCCAACATCCTAGGGATTCTAGAGGTACCCAGACTTTGTGGGTTCCCCGGAAGGAGGCCAAGAAATTGGCCAAAATACAGGGAAAATTTCGTTTTTTTAAAAAAAAATTGAAAAAGTGGCTGCAGAAGAAGGCTTGTGGTTTTTCCCCTGAAAATGGCATCAACAAAGGGTTTGCGGTGCTAAACTCAGCAGCTTCCCAGCTTTCAGGAACAGGCAGACGTGAATCAGAAAACCTAATTTTTCAACACAATTTTGGCATTTTACTGGGACATACCCCATTTTTGCAATTTTTTGTGCTTTCAGCCTCCTTCCAGTCAGTGACAGAAATGGGCATGAAACCAATGCTGGATCCCAGAAACCTAAACATTTCTAAAAAGTAGACAAAATTCTGAATTCAGCAAGGGGTCATTTGTGTGGATCCTACAAGGACTTCCTACAGAAAATAACAACTGAAAAAGAAAAATATTGAAATTGAGGTGAAAAAAACATCAATTTTTCTCTACGTTTTACTCTGTAACTTTTCCCTGCAATGTCAGATTATCGAAAGCAATATACCGTTACATCTGCTGGACTCCTCTGGTTGCGGGGATATATAGGGCTTGTAGGTTCATCAAGAACCCGAGGAACCCAGAGCCAATAAATGAGCTTCACCCTGCAGTGCGTTTTCATTCTATACCGGGTATACAGCAATTCATTTGCTGAAATATAAAGAGTAAAAAATTGCTATCAAGAAAACCTTTGTATTTCCAAAAAGGGCACAAGATAAGGTGTTGCACATCTCTGAATTCCGGGGTGACCATACTAGCATGAGAATTACAGGGCATTTCTCAAATAGATGTCTTTTTTACACACTCTCCTATATTTGGAAGGAAAAAATGTAGAGAAAGACAAGGGGCAATAACACTTGTTTTGCTAATCTATGTTCCCCCAAGTCTCCCGATAAAAATTATACCTCACTTGTGTGGGTAGGCCTAGCGCCCGCGACAGGAAACGCCCCAAAGCGCAACATGGACACATCCAAATTTTTGGAAGAAAACAGAGGTGTTTTTTGCGAAGTGCCTACCTGTAGATTTTGGCCTCTAGCTCAGCCGGCACCTAGGGAAACCTACCAAACCTGTGCATTTCTAAAAACTAGAGACCTAGGGGAATCCAAGGAGGGGTGACTTGCGGGGCTCGGACCAGGTTCTGTTACCCAGAATCCTTTGCAAACCTCAAAATTTGGCTAAAAAAACACATGTTCCTCACATTTCTGTGGCAGAAAGTTCTCGAATCTGAGAGGAGCCACAAATTTCCTTCCACCCAGCGTTCCCCCAAGTCTCCCGATAAAAATGATATCTCACTTGTGTGGGTAGGCCTAGCACCCGCAACAGGAAACGCCCCAAAGCGCAACGTGGACACATCCAAATTTTTTGGAAGAAAACAGAGGTGTTTTTTGTGAAGTGCCTACCTGTAGATTTTGGCCTCTAGCTCAGCCGGCACCTAGGGAAACCTACCAAACCTGTGCATTTCTGAAAACCAGAGACCTATGGGAATCCAAGGAGGGGTGACTTGCGGGGCTCGGACCAGGTTCTGTTACCCAGAATCCTTTGCAAACCTCAAAATTTGGCTAAAAAAACACATGTTCCTCACATTTCTGAGGCAGAAAGTTCTGGAATCTGAGAGGAGCCACAAATTTCCTTCCACCCAGCGTTCCCCCAAGTCTCCCAATAAAAATGATACCTCACTTGTGTGGGTAGGCCTAGCACCCGCGACAGGAAACGCCCCAAAGCGCAACATGGACACATCCAAATTTTTGGGAAGAAAACAGAGGTGTTTTTTGTGAAGTGCCTACCTGTAGATTTTGGCCTCTAGCTCAGTTGGCACCTAGGGAAACCTACCAAACCTGTGCATTTCTGAAAACTAGAGACCTAGGGGAATCCAAGGAGGGGTGACTTGCTGGGCTCGGACCAGGTTCTGTTACCCAGAATCCTTTGCAAACCTCAAAATTTGGCTAAAAAAACACATGTTCCTCACATTTCTGTGGCAGAAAGTTCGGGAATCTGAGAGGAGCCACAAATTTCCTTCCACCCAGCGTTCCCTCAAGTCTCCCGATACAAATGATACCTCACTTGTGTGGGTAGGCCTAGCGCCCGCAACAGGAAACGCCCCAAAGCACAACGTGGACACATCCAAATTTTTGGAAGAATACAGAGTTGTTTTTTGCGAAGTGCCTACCTTTAGATTTTGGCCTCCAGCTCAGCCGGCACCTAGGGAAACCTACCAAACCTGTACATTTCTGAAAACTAGAGACCTAGGGGAATCCAAGGAGGGGTGACTTGCGGGGCTCGGACCAGGTTCTGTTACCCAGAATCCTTTGCAAACCTCAAAATTTGGCTAAAAAAACACATGTTCCTCACATTTCCGTGGCAGAAAGTTCGGGAATCTGAGAAAAGCCACAAATTTCCTTCCACCCAGCGTTCCCCCAAGTCTCCCAATAAAAATGATACCTCACTTGTGTGGGTAGGCCTAGCGCCCGCGACAGGAAACGCCCCAAAGCGCAACTTGGACACATCGAAATTTTTGGAGGAAAACAGAGGTGTTTTTTGCGAAGTGCCTACCTGTAGATTTTGGCCTCTAGCTCAGCCGGCATCTAGGGAAACCTACCAAACCTGTGCATTTCTGAAAACTAGAGACCTAGTGGAATCCAAGATGGGGTGACTTGTGGGGCTCGGACCAGGTTCTGTTACCCAGAATCCTTTGCAAACCTCAAAATTTGGCTAAAAAAACACATGTTCCTCACATTTCAGTGGCAGAAAGTTCTGGAATCTGAGAGGAGCCGCAAATTTCCTTCCTCCCCTAAGTCTCTCAATAAAAATGGTACCTCACTTCTGTGGATAGGCCTAGCGCCCACGAAAGGAAATGGCCCAAAACACAACGTGGACAGAACATATTTTTTCACAGAAAACAGAGGTGTTTTTTGCAAAGTGCCTACCTGTGGAGTTTGGCATCTAGCTCAGCCGGCATCGGGAGGGGGGGGGGCAGAAATGCCCTAAAATAAATTTGACCCCCCCCCAACTCCCCAAGCCCCCCCTGCCCCTGCCCGGGAACAACCCCTGCTTACGGGGTCGCTCCCCCTGCATGACATTGGCGCCAAAAAACAAATCCCAGGTGCCTAGTGGTTTCTGCCCCCTTGGGGGCAGATTGACCTAAAATCGGCCAATCTGCCCCCAAGGGGGGCAGAAATGGCCTAAATACAATTTGCCCCCCAGGGGAGCGACCCTTGCCTGATGGGTCGCTCCCCATCTCAAAAAAAAAAAAAAAAAAAAAAAAAAACACAACAAAAACATTTGCCCTGGTGCCCTGAGGGTTCTGCCCCCCCCCCTGAGGGCAGTTCGGCCTAATAATAGGCCGATCTGCCCCCAGGGGGGGGCAGAAATGGCCTAAAATAAATTTGCCCCCCCCCCAACCCCCACCCCCCCCGGGAGCGACGCTTGCCTATGGGGTCGCTCCCCCTGCGTGACATTGGCGCCAAAAAACAAATCCCAGGTGCCTAGTGGTTTCTGCCCCCTTGGGGGCAGATTGACCTAAAATCGGCCAATCTGCCCCCAGGGGGGCAAAAATGGCCTAAATACAATTTGCCCCCCAGGGGAGCGACCCTTGCCTGATGGGTCGCTCCCCATCTCTAAAAAAACAAACAAACAAAAAAAAAACACAAACAAAAAATTTGCCCTGGCGCCTAGAGGTTTCTGCCCCCCCCCCCGGGGGCAGATTGGCCTAATATTAGGCCGATCTTCCCCCGGGGGGGCAGAAAAGACCTAAAATAAATTTGCCCCCCCAGCCCCCTCCCCGGGAGCGACCCTTGCCTACGGGGTCGCTCCCCCTGCGTGACATTGGCGCCAAAAAACAAATCCCAGGTGCCTAGTGGTTTCTGCCCCCTTGGGGGCAGATTGACCTAAAATCGGCCATTCTGCCCCCAAGGGGGTCAGAAATGGCCTAAATACAATTTGTCCCCCAGGGGAGCGACCCTTGCCTGATGGGTCGCTCCCCATCTCGAAAAAAACAAACAAACACAAAAAAAAACACAAAAAAAAATTTTGCCCTGGTGCCCTGAGGGTTCTGCCCCCCCCTGGGGGCAGTTCGGCCTAATAATAGGCCGATCTGCCCCCAGGGGGGCAGAAATGGGCTAAAATAAATTTGCCCCCCCCCAGCCCCCACCCCCCCCCGGGAGCGACCCTTGCCTACGGGGTCGCTCCCCCTGCGTGACATTGGCGCCAAAAAACAAATCCCAGGTGCCTAGTGGTTTCTGCCCCTTTGGGGGCAGATTGACCTAAAATCGGCCAATCTGCCCCCAAGGGGGGCAGAAATGGCCTAAATACAATTTGCCCCCCAGGGGAGCGACCCTTGCCTGATGGGTCGCTCCCCATCTCGAAAAAAAACAAACAAACAAACACAAAAAAAAACACAACAAAAAAATTTGCCCTGGTGCCCTGAGGGTTCTGCCCCCCCCTGGTGGCAGTTCGGCCTAATAATAGGCCGATCTGCCCCCAGGGGGGTCAGAAATGGCCTAAAAAAAATGTGCCCCCCCCCAGCCCCCACCCCCCCGGGAGCGACTCTTCCCTACGGGGTCGCTCCCCCTGCGTGACATTGGCGCCAAAAAACAAATCCCAGGTGCCTAGTGGCTTCTGCCCCCTTGGGGGCAGATTGACCTAAAATCGGCCAATCTGCTCCCAGGGGGGCAGAAATGGCCTAAATACAATTTGCCCCTCAAGGGGAGCGACCCTTGCCTGATGGGTCGCTCCCCATCTCTGAAAAAACAAACAAACCAAAAAAAAAAAATTGCCCTGGCGCCTAGAGGTTTCTGCCCCCCCCCCCGGGGGCAGATCAGCCTAATATTAGCAAACAATCCGGCTTTTGAAACCCTCGGAGAGACTTCAAAGGGAAGTAAATACTTTTCCTTCCCTTTGAAGCCCCTCCGGGCCTCCCCAGTGATTGAAAGAGAAATGCTTTTGCATTTCTCTTTCAATCGCGCTGGAAGCAGAGCTTCCAGCGCGACTAGGGAGGCCCCTGTGACAAATCAGCGCGCGCTCGCGCGCTGACGTCACGGGGGGTGGGGGGGCTCGGCGGTGGAAGGGGAAGGTCTTCACAGTGGGAAAGCATTATATGAAGCACTGAATTCTCTCTGACACACAGAGACATCTATTTTAGTTCTTATCCTAATATTTTTCTATTTTGCAGTGCATTACTACTACATTGGTATTGAAGACGCTGTTTTAATGGTACCATCAAAAACATGAAAATAGCAATTTACAGTGAATGCCATTAAACGCTAAATGTAATTAAAGCATAACGTACTTGCCTCCAACGAATTATATTGGTACGCCTAGCGAGTGCAGAGCGGAGGCGATTTTGGAGTTGAAAATCTATAAGGCACCGTTCTCTAAACTGAACTGCATTATTGCCTGCGATACGCCAATATATTACATGCAGAGAACAAAAACTTTGCTGGCACTGTGTGTAGCTGTAAGCCATAAGGACCAGACTCATACGTTTTGCTCGCCTCAAACTGATTTGCAACAGAAGCACTTTCGAAAACTGATTTGTAACCAGTGTAAAACAAATGCTTTTTGGCTACATTCAGCTGCAGCAAACTCGATATTACAAGCAAAAAAAACCCCAAAATGATTAAAGACTTAGTCTCTCACATTTTACTGCAAGCAGAAACCTTTTCCCTGCAGCATGTCTTTAGCTGCCCATGAAGAGGTTTTATTTTAGCAAACTTTTGCTGTTTTTTTATTCCCTGTCTAATTATTAATCCCTGAGTGGGAATGTTCCTATTTATGTTGAAGACTCCCTCCAAGTAGCGAGCTACCGCTCAAGTAAATATCTAAAAGCAGTGAACCAAGCTCATGTTTAACTTTAAATGAAAAAAAATGAATCCCAGAACTAAAAGAATAACCTGCTGGACAGCTTCACGTTTATGTTCATAGGAGCTAAGCTAACGTGGAAATTAATACTTTAAACGTCAGTTGCTGATCTTGATCTTTTCAAAAATATTGCTAAATATGAGAGGCTTTGCCTATCTTCTCAGATAATACTTACAATTTAAAATGCAACTACTTAGTTAAAGAGTGGCAATACAAGCTTCTACTGGTAAATCACTTAGGGCTTACTAAGGAAATATAGGGGGTCATTATGACCCCGGCGGTCGGTGATGATGTCGGTGATGATGTGGCGGTAGTACCACCAACAACTGGCGGTACATACCGCCACATTATGACATTGGCGGGTTGGCTGAAGCCAACCTGCCAACATACCACACCAACCGCCATGGCGGTAGCAGCCGCTGGGCAGGAGATAACAATCTCTGGCCCGGCGGTATTTTGACCCTGCCTACCGCCATAGTTTTCATGGCGTTTGTAACACCCTGAAAACCATGATGGTAGGCCCTACCAGTGACAGGGAATTGTCACTGGTAGGATGCCCACCCCCCCAACACTCCCCAGACAACTCCCACCCCCCTCTCCGTCCATACTTCCCGATCCATTCCTCCACCCCCCATACACGCACACTCACAGACATGCACCATGCATACACACACTCCCTCACACAAGCATACACGCATACATGCATGCATTTGTTCATTCTTGCACACATCCTTACCACATTCATACTGACACGCAGACACGCATTCACATTTCCATTCATACACGCATTCTCACACATGCAAACAACACTACACACACATTTGCATTCACGCACACACTCACACATTCATGCACACACCCCCCACACACACACAACAACCCCCTCCCCTGACGGAAACCCAATTTACCTGCATCCAGGGGGTCTTCCGGCAGGGAACGGGATGGGGCGCTGCTACCGTCAGTAGCGCCCACCAGCAGAACACCGCCAGGCCGTATAATTTGTCATAGTATGGCTGGCGGCGGTCTACTGGCATGGTACCGCTCGTGGAAGCAGCGCCACCGTAACACCATCCATCAGTATGGCCACAGCCATATTTCTGCCCTTCTTGTGGCAGAAATCTGGCAGTGGTCATAATGTGGCAGACGGATGTTAGCCGCGGCGATGGTCTTTTGGCGGCTGTCGCCGCGGCGTTAGGCGGCATTTACTGCCAATCTCAAAATTAGGGCCATAATGTCTTGAACCTATGTATAGTGACTATTTGCTTGTACATAATGAACAATACTTTTGTAGAGTGTATCTGTCTTTTGTGTCTAATCAAAAATGTTTGAGTGGCCGAGTAGAACACATTTGCTGAATGAGTGGATTCGGAGTTATGTCAACAGGGGTGGCTCATCCATTAGGGTGGAGGAGCATCACCTCTGCCCCCACACCACCAGCATAGTCAGCTCCAAAACCTTTACTAGAATACAATAATAAACTCAGTTTATTATTGTTTTCTGGTAAAGGAGCGGGCCTTGGGGGTGAGGAGCAGTGAGGGGGAGTGAGCAGTAAGGGGTAGTGCACTGCACTCCCCCTCACTGCGCATGTATGTTTGGCCGGCCATCTCAGGCCAGCCAAAAAACAGATGCACAGTAGGCTCTCTCCAGCCCAGCAACACAGTTGGAGAGAGCATGCACAGGGTCCCAGTCTGCATGAAAGCGCTGTGGCTGGGTGCTACCAGCCAATCCTGACCTTGCTCTGAGCTCCGAGCAGTGTCAGGTTTGGCCACAGGGCAGGCTGGGAGCCTGTGTATGCAGCGACGAGGCAGAGGAGATGGAGGAGTGGCGCATGCCGTTCAGGTAAGTGTTTTTAAAAAAAATAATTGAATGTTTATTCCCGTGCGCCGCCCAGCCCCTTCCACGCCCTGCGAGCTGCAATTGTTTGTTGATTTACAATTGTTTTGTTACTAAATTTGACAAAGCAACTGGAATATGTAAAATGCTGAAATATCCTGATGTGTGTAATGGTATAAGTGTAAACTATTGCTATTTGGTTAGTGTAATATCAATAAAAGTGTCTAAAACTGTTACTTACATTAGCCCTGTACGTTTCGGATTACTTTTCTATAAAATTGTTAAATGTCTCAGAATGGCCTGTTTATAGAATGATGCTGTCTATTTTATATAGTCATTTTCATATGTGAATAAAGTACTTTATGGAATATGCAGTATTAAACTGAAAATGTCCAATCGATAGAGGCACCCAATGATCATTACAGAGTCATGAGTCTTATGAAAATGTCAGCCATATCAAAATTTACATATTAACTATTATAGTTATACATTAGTAACTCTTAAAGTATAAAACTCCATGCTAATTGAGCTCTTATAACATGCACATGAACCTGTTGAGCAGGTTGTTTTTGTAGTTCTGTCATTTAAATGTTTTAATTTGAAGTTAAAAATTAGCATGCTTTATTGCACAGACTGCAGGCACCACATGGTTAGGATAGAAAAATGGCAACTTTCTATTAGTGGCATTTTCAGAAGTGTGACTTAAAATCTGACTTCACCATTAAAGAGGGTTTTGAATTATAATTACCAATCCTAAGATTTGTACCTGTTCCCAATTGAAAGTTATTACTTATTAAATGTTAAAAGTACATGACCAACCTTTTATATACAGAGCACCCTACTGTCTGGGCTGTTAGGGGTCTACCTAGGGGTGACGTACATGTAATACAAATAAGGGTTTAGGCCTGACCAAAGTTTAATTTGCCAGGTCAAAATAGCACTTAAAAACCGCACACAGGTCAGAGCAAATTAAATGTTCCGCCTTGGATTTAGCCAATTTTGCCATGTGTAAAGGAGTGAGCACTAGCACTTTGGCATTGGTTAGCAGTAACAAAGTGTACAAAGTCTTAAATCCAGCAAAAACGAGATCAGCAAAAACAGGAGGATGAAAGTCAAAAGTTAGGGAAAAAAATCATGTCTCAGAAGTCAGGTACTACAGTTTATGACCTGCAGAGAGCACAGTTACGATACAGTGGCCAGTGATTGCCTCTTCCTGTTTCCAAGCTGGGCTTTCTGCAGCTCATGCAATAATAATGAGAATTTATGTGCATTTGCTTTAGTAAGTGCAATGTGCTAAACGCAGGCACACATGTTCTAAGAGGGCACCCATCTGCAAGGAAAAAAGTGCTAAATCAGCAAATACTCCATCCAGTTTGAGATTGGCTCACCATGACTGCCATTTATAATTAGAAGAGTACATAGTCCTGAGGCTCACAAAGATGTTTTCCCACAAGACTTGCTGAAATTGTCTCTTGGCATGCCTTAATTTCATGCAGATTCAACACATTTTAAGCGACTTAACTACTGCATTTAGTCTTTTTAATACTTCTCTGTGAGATAAACACTCAGCAGCAGTAATAACAAGTATTAGCAAAGCCCAAATATGTCAGACATTGGCTACCAGCCTTTTGGCTTTGCCAATGCTTATATTGTTTTGTCTTGTATTTATACAACTTTATTGTTGAGAAATATTTGCAGGTATTCACAGTGAAGGTAGCCAATAGCTGACATGGGGTAACCTACTGCTCCATAGATTAGTGGGCAGATGACTATATAATATATATAATAACTATATTTGGTGAATTTCAGTGGTTTTGTTTTTTCAAAATGGCATGTTCTGACATAATATAATGCAAAAGAATGATATCATTACCATACCTAACGATAACATTACTTTAAACTTTTGTCTTTGATGGAGGATTGTCAGGTTTCTTTGACATCAAGTAATATTTTCTTACCACAAATAATGCCAACCCAATGTTGATCCTCCAAATGCCCCAAACACCATCTTCCCTTTTGTAAAATAGTGGCCCAAGGGAATGGGGTGCCCTGGGTATTTCAAGGTTCAGGGGGGGACACATGTCCCCTTCACTTTTAAGTAATTTCAGTCTAGGGTGATGGGGTCCCCGGGGAGATTCAAGTTTTGAGGAGGGCAAATCCCTGCTTATTCCCATTTAATTTACAAATAACCACTGGGGATGTGGTCTGAAGTCTATTAGATGTTCAGGTTTGTGGGGTGCATCCCAACCTCCCCTAAATAAACAAATTGACCCCTCCAGGCCCCGGCCCACCTTTAGGTTATTCTTTTAAAAAAAGGGAGCACACACTTTTTTAAAAATTCACTGTCAATTTATCACAAATTCAAGCTAAAATCAGTCAGCAACTTCCACACTCCCCTCTCAAAAAAGCAACATCAACCGTGTGCGTGCTACTCAATTTTGTTCCACCATCAGCACATTGCAGGGAGCAGAACGTGTTTTGGCAGCGAACTGTCTTTGTGTGTATATGCCTGCTGGTAATTGTTGGTGTCCAGATCTGTCAGTCTTCTGGAACACACAGAAATGCTCATAGAGATGCTTGAATTTTGTCTTACATGTAACACATTTATTTTTGACAAAAAATGTTATCTTCAAAAGAAAGGGACAGCTACGGGCATGTCCTTTGCCCCCAAGTTCACAAACCTAACATTGTAATTGTGGGAGGAAGAGACACTCTGGAAGGAAGAAAATGCTACTAGCCTGGAACATGGGAATTTATTGGTCTGTTTCATTGATGATTTGTTTTGAATCTGGGATGGGAGTGAAGAGCTCACTGTTTTCATTAGATCAATGAATGATAACTCCCTAAGATTGAAATTTATCCATGAAATTCAATCTAGAGAAGTAACTTTCTTTGATGTGAAGGTTTGCCATGAGGAGGCTAAAATCTGTATAAAGCTCTACAGGAAGCCCACCAGCACTAACAGCTTGTTACAGGTCAATATTGGATATTCACATGCATTAAAGTGGAGTATACCGTTTGGTGAATTTTTAAGGGCTAGATGAAATTGCTCAGAGGACGATGAATTTGCCAAAGAAGCAGAGGTCATGTTTCAACAATTTTTGAGGAGAGGATTTTCGATATCAGTGCTGAAAGATTTGGTAAAAAGTTCTGGGCAGTGGAAAAGATTAGAGCTTTTGCTCCCCAAAGTCAAGCGCAGCAAAAAGGAACATGAGAAGGCAGACATTATGTACATCATGGACTTTAGTGCATCTAGTTATCCAATTAAGAGACTAATCAAGGAGCACTGGATACTTCTGAATGAATGAATGAATGCATCTTTATTGTACAGTTGATAAAAACCATTAGAAACACATGCCATATGTTACCAATATAAAATCACTATATTGCCATATAAAATACATAAATATTACAAATTCTTAAAAGAACATATGTTTTAAAAGGGAGGTTTTACCCATGACCTCAATCATTATCGAAACCTGCGCAGCATATTTCACTCTATGGTATTGGTCCTCTCCTTCAAGCATAGATTCTGTTCACACATTTACTAGAATTTTTCTCTGCCCTCTTTAAAAATGTCACCATACGTAAAGTCAAGATTGGGTCACCTGGATTTAGGCATGCTATTACTGCTCGACTGCATGTCCTTTTACCACATTGATTAAAAAGCGATTTTAGCAAGCATTTACTTTCTTGCACTAAGGCTGGGCACAGACATAAGAGGTGTATCAAATTCCTCTTCCCATTTTTGCATAACCTATAAATTTTGTTTGAGCTCACCCTCCCTCTTGTGCAATTGTTTTTATCACCTGACAGCTTCCCCAATCGAAAATGCAAAAATTCAATTTTTAGGACAGGGGACCAGCCTACTTCAAAATAGAGCTGATGTCGAAGGAGCTTATAATCATTTAACACTCCCCATGCATGTGATCTTTTTGATAATGTTTCTTTATCTTCCAATAAAGATAGCCTCTTATATTAATGTTTCCTATTCTTTTAAAACATGCTACAGATAGGTCACTTTCCCAACTTTCATGCAACCCTAAATCCTGTATTGCTACATCCAGGTAGAGCGCGGCGGGATGGCCACTATTTCTTTGCAGTTCTTGTCACAAAACCTGGCACAGATCATTCCTCTGGTCTGTTCTTATTCTGTACCAGATTTTGGTGTGGACCCCTTTTCTGGCTATTGTCTCGTTTACTAACCCGAAACCCAAGCGTATTTGAGCCGGCGATGCATTTGGTGGTAAGCCAAATAGATGCCTATATGTTCTTATAATACTTGTATTTAGGCATACCGCATTGCGCCCACACAGTGCAGCATTGCCATACGTTAGCAGATTAGATATAGACATCGGGCCTAGTCTTGGTGAGTGTGAGTTTACAAGTTTTAGTTCATGTGAGAGGTCTGCTAGGAACAAATTAAAAATACAGGGTGCGAAACAAAGCATTGGTTTAGTCCTTCAAAGGTATATATTTTTCTTGACAAGAAAGACCCATCCCCAATCCGTATCCTCACCCAAATGTCTGTATACAGGGGCTGAATAGCCTTAATTAGACTGGATGAAATACCCAGTGTGTTTCCTCCACAGTAAATTTCGATTCGCTGAGTCGAAAGCTGATTTAAAATTCACAAAACAAAGGTACATTGATAGCTTTTTAAGGGTTTATTTGTCCTTTAACAATGACAAGGCCAAAATATTAATTGATGTTCCTACTTCTTGTGTAAATCCGGTTTGGTTTAGTGGGACAATCGTTCTATATATTGCCCATTCTCGCAATTCACTCAGTAATAGACTAGTGAAATAATTTGCTTCTATATGTTGGAGCGTTATCAACCAGTAGTTTTCAGGTACATCCCTATTACCTTTCTTATATATGGGGTTTATTATAGAATCCCACCATGAATCTGGCACTATCTGCTGCTGTAGCACACAGTTAGCGACTGTAGCTAGCACTGGTATCCATAGATCTATATTTGAAGAGTCCAATGCTTGAGGAAGCCCATTTGGTCCTGGGGCACCATCTTTCTTGGAACTTAATACTATTTTCCTTATTTAATTCTCCGAGAAGCTATCTATAACAAAGTCTTTGGTTTCTAAGCCCCCCTTCCTACTGTTCTCAATTATAGGTTTTTCTTCTCACAGCCCATTTGATGACAATTTAAATAATTCTTTTAAACATTTTACTCATGTCTGTTCTGCTATATTGGAATTAACTTCTGGTCTTTGTGGACGGTTTATTCCATTCACAACTTTCCAGAACTGCTTTGCATGTTTTTGTTTCACTTAATATAGCATCTAGGCCCAGAAATGATCATGTATTTCCCTATTTTCTTCCCAGAACAGCCTTTGCAAGCTCTTATTTAATTTAAGGAAGGCACGACGTAATTCTCTATTTTGTGGATCTTTCCTAATTTCTTTTGCAGGTTGTTCCACTTTTTTTGTAGCTTCTGCGTAGAATTGGATAATTTTATTCTACCCCTGATTCCCTGCACTAACCTCTCTCGAGGGCACTTATGGGACCTCTTTGCTGCTCCTTTGCCCATTATTCTATTAAGAAAATTCCCCCCTCTTTGACTTTATTAACATATCCGCTTACTACAGTTTCATTTACTAATCTTTCAACTGACTCCTTTATTTGGGCGTTCAATTTACTAGACCATATCAGCCTTTGATAGTTTATTGTTGTATCTTTCCCAAACCACAAGGGTACCTGTTGGTGATACTGTACTTGTGCTGAAAGCTCGATTCTTTGTTGTCCACGATTGCTACTTGATGTTTTATTAAAACGAAAGGATTTTAGCCTATCCCAGAGAGTTAGCGTTACCATTGTGTAATCTATTTTGGAGCATGCCTTAGCCGAGTAATAAGTCCACTCCGGTGGGCTGTCTGATTGAAACCTCCCATTTAGGATTATCATGCCTAGGGACTCTAGGTCCTTTATTAAGGAGTTTGCCCTTTTATCGTACATTCTTCTCATGGGCTCCCTGTTCATTTGGGGGGGAAATGACCATACTTAATCTGGCTGGATTACCTGTTCTTCACGCTCAAAATAGTGCATTAAATCCATATTAAAATCCCCCGTTATTATTAAGTCTGGTAGATTTGGTTCCCATAATACACCCATTATCACATCACATAGCTCAGATACTATTGATTATCTATAATGGGGTGTTTGTACCTTCTATCCAATTATTCAGTTTTAGAACCAGCATGTTATTATCTTCTATAGGTACCTGGACTGCTTCAATTTTTAGTGCTATTTCAGCAAAGATTGCTAAGCCTCCTTTTGGTCAGCCCTGATTTTTTGTTGTAACTGCTGGTCTGTAATGGCCGCATACCCTACTCTGTCAAAAGCTTCAATCAGCCATGTTTCCTGGAGGCATATTACTTGACTTCCTTTTAGCAACAAGGCTAAATCTTTCTTCTGCGACTTAGTTTGTGCTCCGCTGATGTTCCATGAACTAATGGATAGGACGTTATACCGTCTATTTGCCGCATAATACCCATTAGGTCATGTCTCACATTTCCCATGTAGTGCCTCTGTTATCCAGACTACATTTGCTTGTATGGCCCTTTCCTTTTCCTCTGGGACTAGGGGATGAAGAATCTCCTCAGTCTTTTCTATCCTTCCTCTAGCGGCTCTAAGAACTGAGTATAATTGATTCCTTATATTTTGTGTGGTCACATTTTGGGGTTTTACTAGCACAAATGGTTCTGGATACATGTCTTGTGGGGGTAAAGATAATTGTATCCCCCAGACTGCCAAAATAGACTCCTTTAGTAATAATACAATCAAACAATATAATATGATTCTTTCCTCCAGAGAATAAAAAGAGGGAGGTATGAGGTGAACAATAGAAAATAATAAAGGGGACACTGAAAAAGAGAAGAATAAACCTCAGAATCATGTACGAAAATATGGCACTGAGTCCCAGAACAAATGATACATATTAATAATACTCATTAATACTACTAGAAATATGGATTGTTAAATATAAGACAATTAAATATATTTGTAGTTATTCCAGACATAGATATAGATATGCAATACTGTTGGGTCACTGAGACTGATTGATACAAAACTGTGGAAAATAGAATATAAACACAATCCCAAAAAAATCTGATTTAAAAAGGAAAAAGTATGAATATATACATTTGATAATGGTTAAAATTGAGTCTGAATGTAAATGTTTAGTTACAATGCTTGTAAATTGAAAATCAAAACCTCAGAGGAAATTTTTGTTTTTAACAGCACTACATTTCCCACGATACCTCGTTATGGGTGTAAGTGGGTTAGTATAAATGGGAGGCATAGAAGATACACTTACCAACAGTGAACAGGACTTGGTGGTCGAAACGCGTCAGTGCTGATGTAGGTGCTCTACTAAGGTACTATTAAAGCGTAGAACTTTCCTGGAGTGCAGCGTAATCTTTTGTTTGAAATTGGAATAAGGGAAGGTCCATCCCTAATGCTAGCACCAGCCTGAAAAAACACACTGCAATGGGACCGCTTTGTGTGATTATAAGATTGTTTGCGGTGGCGGTCAACATTGGAAAAACTTGATTCTCAAAATGGATGGACGGTAATGGGGAAAATGAAGAACTTGCATATTGGCACGGAGTAAGTGTTTTATAACTCCAAATCATGTGGAAAGCTTTGCAACTGACGTCTGGCACACGCAACAGCACCGTTTGCCCGAGATTGAATAGGACACCGAACAAGTGGAATCGGAGGAAGCCGTCTGAACAGTTGCCAAGCTTCTCGTGTAAGTGGTTTGATTGCTGAATGAAGTGTTGTTGGTGCGATTAAAGGAGGGTGAACAACCTGGTGCCCTCGATAAGAATGAGGAAAGACGAGGCTAAGTAAATGGTTGTTATTACACCTACTTGCCATCGGTGAGTGAAGGTGAAATTGGAAAAATCGATCACAATGTGTTGTAAGCGTTGACAGAAATTGATACTGTGTATTGAGTTATGATGGAGGCGAGAGCCGCAAAACGCATGCAAAGAGCAGTGACATTATTTAAGGAAGAACTAAGAACAACAGAAAATGATTGAAACAAGTCTGAAGTGAATAATGGAGGAGACAATTTAAAACAAGTATATGTTCAACTGGAATGGATATTAAGGAAAGAAATAACAAACAGCTGGGAAATCATAACAGTGGAGAAATATATAGAAGTAGGGAGAGTTCCCAGAGGATGAAGGATCTTTATACTACCCAATCATCCTGATACCAAGTTGGAAATGTTGGAAGAATGGGGTGCCAACAGTATGGAATGCTTCAAAAATATGATGTATATCATCATTAAATATGCCAGAAAAGAAATTAAAGAGATCCACAAAGAAGTGAGGGAGGTAGAGGCGAAGATTACATCTTTGAAACAAGAAGAGGAATGTGATAAATTAAGGAAAGCAATGGAGACAAACTTGGAAAGATATGAAAAATTGGTGGAAAAACGTAAACACAGGAAGTTCAAGAGAGATGAGATTGACTACAATACATGTAGAATTCTTATGTTTGCCAAGAGATTTGATATCTTAAAACAACAATCTACAATCGAGCAAAGAGTGTTGGTAGAATCTCCTGTTAACACGTCCCTTTATGACTAATTTACTCACTTTGGGACTCGTTTCAGGCCAATGAATCTTTTGACCCTGATTGAAGACACCTTAGGACGATATAACTAACCAGCATGTCAATCAATATGTCAATAACGTCATCAATATTTACCAGAATAAGACAATTCAATTTAGTCAAAGGCATTAATAAGATTCAGAAACCACCATGACCTCTTAAGTCATGAATAACCACACCAGTTTGGTATGAATGTTGTGATATTTATTCCCTATTAATTACAATTCTACTAGTAAATTTATTAATCTCAAAACCAAGAAACACATTAGCATAGTCACAATATGACAACTCTGATAAGATTTCATCAAAGCAAGAATCACGAATATTAGAACATAGCACGGCGTCAACATAGATTATCCTTAGCAGAGTATCATTAGCACGTTATTCAACAAAGCATCGATTCAGTCATTTGTCTATTTGCGTCAGTTTAGTGAACCTCTCACCTAACCTCGAATTAGCATTGGCATGGTGGGCTTCATGCAAAACAATTTAGCAACACCAGTTTAGAAAACATCTAGCTATGGTCCCTGTCAAAAGAAGCAGTTGGTACCTAGAAAGGAAAAGCAAACAGACAATCACAATTTCATTGTCATATAGTTACCCTCCGTACTGGGTCAGCACTCAGATTCCGTCTTCGTCCTCAGGACAGCAGTTGATTCGCCATCAGCCAGGAACTCAGCAAGTCGGGTAAGGGGGCACTTCCCTCATGAGGAGGTAAAGTGTAAATGGGCAATATAAGGCAAGAATGGTTTTAAGAACCAAACTGCAAAGTCTCTATGCAGAGTGACAAAGTGTCTGGGTCATAGCAAACCGCATCAGCATCTCCTCCTCCTCTGTCTCCTAGTCTCCTATTCTAATTTACTTCCTTGTGTCAAGGGTTTTCATCCAATTTTCATTGTGCAGTCCCCTAATTCTTCATTGGTTGAGGGATTGCCCCCCACTATCTCTATCCAATAGACTTCAAATTAGCTCATCAAATTTGTCACCCCATAACAGTTCTCATGTAGTTTATTGGTCCTTATGATTGACGTTTTCAGCGGGTGGAATGTCCGGTATGATTGCATACTCTCGTGGTCTTTTGCACATCTTCGGTCAGTAGCTCCATTGTCTGTACCGGTTCAGGCGACCTTGTACCTGGTATTAATCTACACTGTTGCATTCAGCTAAAATGTTTCTACAAGCAAGTCGAATTTCATGAGAACAGATCTACCACAGTTACATTCATCTCCTAGCTCTAGAAAACAAGGGTTCATGTCTTTCAGCAAGTCAGCACACTGCACGTTAGAAAAATACATTTAATATGAAAGCCAGGCAGCTAGGCCTCGACTCATGCTAACTAAGGCCTAATTATTTATTAACAAAATTCTAACATATAACCTTTCATTATTAATCCATCACTATTGAGTCACACACACAAGTCTGCCAGCCCAAAGGTCAGTGATAAACTGGTGGTAGCAAAACACACACCATTACACCAGCAGAACTACGCCCACAACATTATGACCCACGAGTCACCACGGCAGACATTCAATGGTGGTAAACCATTGGCAGTACATACCGCCGCGCTCAAAATACACACACACATACAAAACAGCACCACATTGGATAATTCAAACTACACACACCTGACACTCATACACACACCCACACACCCACACCACTATAAAACACACACCCACATTACCCACAACGATTTACGACTACAAACAATTGCCACCATAGAGAGAGACAGCAAGATCATTCACACAACCAGAGCCACATACCACCATCACCTATACACCACCCACACACCTCACAACACACACCCCAACACATCACCCTACACACCCTCACCCATACCACTCATGGCACCACAAAGACACCCCAGGTTCTCCGAGGAGGAGCTAAGGGTCATGGTGGAGGAAATCATCAGGGTAGAGCCACATCTATTTGGATCACAGGTGCAGCAGATATCCATTGCTAGGAAGATGGAGCTATGGCGGAGAATCGTGGACAGGGTCAATGATGTAGAACAAGGGATGACATCAGGAAAAGGTGGAACGACCTACAGGGCAAGGTGCGTTCCATAGCAGCAAGACACCAACTCGCTGTACAGAGAACTGGTGGTAGACCCCCCACCTCCTCCCCCCCAACTAACAACATGGGAGGAGCAATTCTTGGCAATCATGCATCCTGAGGGCCTGGCAGGAGTAGGAGGAGGACTGGGCTCTGGTAAGTCAATTCCCTATTACTATCACCCCCTACCTGCATGCCATCACACACCCCCACATGACCGCCATTTTCTATCTGTTTACTCACTTACTCCCTGACCTTCAACAGGAGAGGACCTACACTGCAAGTGCTGTTGTGACCTGTGTCTGGAACCAACCATGGCTTGTGTTACTGGAGAAAGGGCCCCTGTCTTCACCACAGCGGAGTTGGAGCGACTGGTGGATGGGGTCCTACCCCAGTACCGACTGCTGTATGGGCCCCCACACCAACAGGTGAGTACACTGTGAGTACGGTGCTTGGGGGGCGAATGCATGGAGTGCTGTGTGTGAAGGCCTCATGTAGGGCGGGGTTGGTGGATGGGCCCTGGTCATCTTGCAGAATGTATGCTGGGCCATGTCTGTGCTAATGGGGATGGGAAGGGACATGGTGGGCTATAAGTGTAACAAGCAGGACGGTCTGTCTAATAGCTTTCCCTGTGTATATTTCCTCTGCAGGTCAGTGCACATCAAAAGAAGGGTACATGGCGTGCCATTGCCAACGACGTGCAGACCCTTGGGGTCTATGGCAGGCGGAGCACCCCTTGTCGGAAATGGTGGGAAGGTCCTGAGACTCTGGGCACAGAAAACGGCAGGGGTGCCCATTGAACCCTGGTCCCCCTGATGGCCTGCATACTAGTTGTTGGCCTATCCAGAGCTAGATGGGTGCTCTGTTTTAAGCATGATCTAGTAATTTAAAGAAATTTCACAAACTCTGGCCCATAGTTGAATAGATTAAGAGGTTGGGAGACCCAGTGATTCTTTGTGTCTCATATGGGGTGGTCTTGACTTCAACAGTTGGTGAAAAATATACATATATGAAGTGCTTGACAATATGGGTTTTATGCTACTGGCCTCAATACTGAAGGCTGTCTCCTATAATTAGGGAGATCACTAAATTCGGAACTCAATCCAACATAATGATAAATTTTGAGAAATCAGGAATATTTCCTTTAGCTCTGGGAACTGAGCGCTGAAATTCCCCTTTGCATTGTGTGAGGGGACAAAGAAATATTTTGGTGTAAAAATCAATAGAACCCAGAATTTTGTTGGCTGAAAACTACGGCTCTGAGCTTGGACAGCTAGACAGGCGGATTTTTCCACTAAAGTCTTTAGTTCGAATGATTGCCATAATGAAAATGGTCATAATGCCCAAGTTTCTATATCTATTTACCAATTTTTCTTTTGTACTGCCTAAAACACTACTTTAAAAAAAAAAAAACTTATACCTGCTCCAGTCTAGTGTGGGCAGTTAAGCAGCCTTGTATAGGATTGACTGAATATGGGGCCAGATGTAGGAAAAAAGCAATTTGCGACTTGCAAATTGCGAGTCCCTGCGACTCGCAATTTGCAAGTCGCAAATTGCTATGCAGTACGGTGTCTCAGACACCGACTGCAACTCGCAATGGGGTCGCAATGACCCACCTCATGAATATTCATGAGGTGGGTCGCAAATTGCGGCCCCATTGCGAGTATAGGCACTCGCTAACATGGAGGCCTGCTGACGTCAGCAGACCTCCATGTTAGCGACCTGCTTTTAAATAAAGCAGTTTTTTTTTTTTTTAAGTGTAGCCCATTTTCCCTAAGGGAAAACGAGCTGCACTTTAAAAAAAACCGAAACCTTTAGTTTCGGTTTTTTTTCAGGGCAGGGAGTGGTCCCTTGGACCACTCCCTGCCCTGGAAAAATATTTTGGGCTCCAGTCACAAACTGGAAGGGGTCCCATGGGGACCCCTTCCAATTTGTGATTGGGTTACCATCCACTTGAAGTGGATGGTAACTGCGATGCCATTTGCGACCGCATATGCGGTCGCAAATGGTATTGCATCCCAATGCGACTCGCAAATAGGAAGGGAACACCCCTTCCTATTTGCGAGTCTGAAATGCATTTTGCGAGTCGGTAACGACTCGCAAAATGCATTCCTGCATTGGGATACGCGTTTTGCGACTCGCAAACGGCAAATTTTGCCGTTTGCGAGTTGCAAAACGTTTGCTACATCTGGCCCATGATGCTTTAATTTGCGAAAGGACGTCGCAAACAGATATATTTACATGTAGCACAAGCACAGTGTGCTGCATTCTGGTATAATGTACAACTGCATACGACACACATGATAGCTGAAGAGGAACCGTTGGTTAAAAGAACACTGCCGATTATACTGGCAACCAAGTCTGAGATCTACAGATCTGACAGAAAGAGTAACATCTACATGCTGATTACGGTATGCACATGATAAAACGTAGGGATTCCCCACATATATTTATTGCTCATACAAGAGTATAGTCCAAGGATGATTTAGACAGGGTGTAAATCTTTACCTGCTTCACTGGTGTAAAGCTTCTCCAGACTAATTGGCCATATGTTCATAGAAAGAACTGTCATCACAAATTGAAGATTATATAAAAATCAAGGCCCTCCACATCCTTAGATATATTTATTTACTTCCATATAAAATACATACTCCTGGTGACCCTGCACGAAATGCACATTTCCAACATTTACAGAGTAAACGTAAAACAATATGGTGTTGATAAATGAAAATATCTATTTACCTTACGATGAGGTGGAAGTGTTCGGTATGAAACAAAGCACTTTCTGTTATTTGATAGGAATGATTAAGAGTTCTGATAAACGTTTTAATTAAATACATCTTTTTTAATTTTAAAAATACTTAATATTTCTTTTAATAGTAGTCGTTATATCACTCAAGCTTTTAGGAAACTATCACTTCATAGAAGAGAAAAAACCTTACTTTGTATTTTTGAAAAATAATCACATGCCAAGTTTAAGGTATTACTTCCGATTTGCTACCATAACATGTTGGTCCTGTCTCCTTCGAAGCTCACAAACATTACATAGCTTAGTGTCTTTAAATTACAGGACACCGGGCTTAAATCTTACGGGCTTTTTTTGCTTTTCAACAGCCCTATCCCTAGCCACTTAGTAATAAATTCTACTAAAAGTTAATTGCTTTAGAGGAGTAAACTCTATGTAAAACTATGGCAGCTAACAGGGGTCCCATGGGAAGTATCCTCGGAATAGGTTGTCTTTTTTGCTACATCAGATAATCATAGCTAATTTTGGCTGTGAAGTAGAGACTTAAAAATTTAAATCGTGTTCATTTGGAGTTTATCATATTATTTCCTTTATAATAATAGACAGTAGCCTGCACATTCTTCTACTTACCAAAAAGGTACAGTCATTAATTTATTCTACGTATGGAGAGGTACTTATGGAGAAAGGAAATATGCCATATTTTCGTCATTAATCTTATCACATGAACATTCTGTGTGCTTTGTGGGTTAATAGTTTTATATTGCTTGTATCTCTTGCCAATGTCCTGATCGCATATTCATTGGTTAAAATGTAGAACACGAAACTTTAAGTTGTCTAGACAGCAGCATTTGCTTAATTTGGGTAAAAGAAATCATAAACCCAGGGTCCCAAAGTTTTTCTTTCCGGTCCAATGATGGTGCTGTTGAATGCCCCAGTTGCTGAATACCAAGATCCCCTAATCTTGATTCCACCTCCTTCCTATTTCTTTCACTACTCTATGCTTCCTGTCAGTTTATTTAATTCTGTAAGGTTCTTTTTCCTCACTGTGTTCCCCGTTGTCACTGTTTTCTTATATTTCTCTCCCTAATACTTTCTCGCTGTTCTGCTTTACCCTCTCTTGATATAGTGCCATAGTCTGATGCTGAAAAATAAGACCTGTTTTCCAGGGTCGGATTGGGATGAAAAATAGGCCCAGGCACCCTAAAAGAAATGTGGCCCACAATTGTGGAGTATGCTTTTTTGCATAACACTAAGTAGTATCAAATAAGGAAGAGGGAGGGTTCTCTGAAAGAAGCAGCTCCAAAAAACTGAAACTGAATTAGCTTATATCTTAGTCTAGCTGTCAAGATCTAAGAAGTAGATATTGACACTTAACTTTCCTTTTCTTAACTCCAGGGAGATAAAAAAAATGCAAACATCGCCAGCACTCCTTATGCATGGATACGTTCACAAAAGTGAACCACAGCTGAATATCATTGAGGTCTGTTCAGGCCCACTGTCCCTTCTCAATCTAGATACATTAATGTGCCCGTAGCCAGCCCAAGTTAGCTTTTCATATCAATGGCGAGCCCAGCGGGGGACCGGCATTGATGACTCCTGCCCTGTTGGTGAAAGGATGGTAACAGAAGCCTATCTGCCTCCTGAAACAGGGCTTTGGGAAGGCCACTTAGGCCCCCACTGGGTTGCTGGTGGCATCTGAACAGCAGAGATCGATCTCAAATTGGACACCACTCTGTCGTAATAATAAAAAGCGGCCCCCAACTACAACTCACACTGGCCCATCTGCCATTGCCTGAGTGCCTGCCTTACCAAGAATGGGGACAGTTTGTGGTACCAGCGGCTTCAGGCACAATTTGAGCAGAGACAGTAGAATGTCCAAATCAAATCTTATAGACTGTTTTGCCAAATAGCTTTCACTAGCTGCTGCGGGCAGCCAAGAGCTGGTTAAGACTTGAGCAAAGGAAAACCAAAACTGATAACAGAAAATTCACGAATGCAGAGTGGTAGCCGCCTGTCCCGCTACTCTGCCCATATTTCCTGAACGCCATTTCACCTTTGCTTTCTTGGCCCTTTTGCTAGTGTAAACTCCTCCTCTTGTACATCATTCCATTGTTTTGTAGCTATTACTATGCTTTATAAATGATGCTTATGTATGTATTTGGGGATATGACCATAAAGCAGAAGTGGTGATGAAAGCCATGTAAATGTTCCTGTCTCCTAATATTGATCCTTTTGTCATTCAAAACGTTGCCAATATTTGGAGAAAAAATTATGAATGGAAAAATGGTGCTTTGCAGAAATTGTAACTTGATGACAGCATTACTCCAAGTTGGTGCTGAAGTTTTAAAATTTTTGTAAGAGTGTGAACTAGGCCTGTGCAATATTTTCATTATTGAGATACAATTTCACATAATTTTCTTTTCCAGGCCACATGGTCAAGCATGTGCAGTGAAATCATGCCTGAGAGATCATTTTTTCTCCAACCAGCATCCTGTCAATATCTTGAGCAATTTTTAAACAAACAATATCTCCCCATGTTCAATATTCATGAGATTCCAGCTAAGAAACCTCTATAAAATACAAATGTGAAAATGAAACAGAAAACTGTAACATAAAAGTCTGATGAAATGAATTGAGGGGATCAAATGAGACATGTAGTGGACAAGAAGCAGATTAATTTTGCATACCTTATGATTGGTGAGCCCTCATGACCGCTAGTTCAAATCGCAGTGGGTCTCAGCCTTTCATTTTTTCTGAGGTTGATAGAACAAGTACCATTACTTTGGGCCATAAAAAACACTTGTTATTTAGTATCAATATGCTCCGAGAAGTGAATGTGCGCTTCACACATTCTTATGGTTCTCTTTTTTTATTGGCAGAATATGGAAGAACAATCAATATTTGATTCAGGTTGTGCATGAGCAACCAGAAATGGTAGGCTTTACATGTTAATTGGATGCGTGTAAGAGATTTCAATCCTTAACTGTAATACATGTGGTCTTGAAAGTACTGCTGTGCCCCAAGGGGCTCGAATGATCCTAACCTTTGAGTGATAAGATATAAGACACCCTGACCATGAAGACTAGGTGATCTACAAAGACTGTTTTAGCTCTTAGGGTCATTAAATAGAGCTTGGGCAGACACTGTGCCCTATGCATATGCAGGGATCTTCTCTGGTTACTGACATGGAGAGTTCCTCTGCTTAATGGTTGCTGCAGGAGATACAGAAGCAGTATATTGACACCATAAAAATAATTATCTTTCATGGTCAAGTCGGCTTTGTAATCACAATACTGAAAATGCCAGTTTTATAAAGTTGGTATTTCCTTGTCCTATCCATTGGTGTCTGCTGCTTGCATCCTGGGTCACATGACTAGGTGTAGCTAGCAGCTGGCCCTTGTGTATTACTCCCAGACAGTGAGACTAAGGGAAGATAGGTGTTTGCAGGATGGGCCACTCTGAGTAATGAAGGGGAGAAGCTGTCAGCTACAACACTTGCACATCATAGAGTCTTTGCTTGAACACCTTCAGAAAGGGTTTGCCATTGGTCGTTTGTGGCACCAGACAACCTGGGCCAGGACAGGGAGGAAGGGGATGCCTTCTACCTCAGGGGGGTAGAAAACTCTAGAAGTTTCCTCTACTTTAAAGTGGTTGCCAGATAAAAATATTGGTCTTCAACTCCACCTATTCAGATCACTCTGGACCTGTCAGCTTTGCGAGAAAGGACTGCTCAGCTGTGAAGTTTTCCCTGCTGACCTGCTCTACTGCCCAAGGACTTATGCTGCTGTACCAGGACCTTTCTGCTGAAATCACCCTGCCTGTGTGTCCCAGAGCTCCCATATCTCCAAGAATTAACTCAGCTGACCTCATGTTTGTGCCCAGCTGGCAGATGTTTGAGCACAGGTTAATTCGAGGTTTGCCAGGGGCCTCTCCCTGACAACGATTGAGGTTGCTGTTTGAAAATGGTTTCACCCCCCAATTAGTAACCCAGTGTAAGAATAACATGGGATATCTCACTTCTAGAACCCCATTTATCTTGGTTCGCTTGATGGATCAGTGCAAAACATTCCGGTAAGGAGTCAAGGTAGATGCACTTTTATTTGGAAAGGTTTTTCCAGATTCATCATACAAAGGCAAAGTTGCTTTTAACATTTTCTAATGCTATTATATTCTACACGCCTGTCTCTGTAAAAAAATATTCTTGATGTTAGCATTTGTTGTGTTGGTTTATATTAGGACAGTGAAACTTTGTAGAAGCTAACATAAAAAGATTTCCAGTATTAAAATAAAACAAGGAAATATAAAGAATAATTCTTTTCTAGCGACAGATGTCTTTGCAAATTAACTAAAGTAGAGCATTTTTGTATCAGAGAATACGATAATCAAGGGCGAGAGTAACAGTTACCTGAAATAACTCTAACTAAAACTGCAAAATTTCTCTGGTTTTGTGCAAGTAAATTCAGAACCTAACTATAATGTCCTTGTAACCTTTGGTTTTTTAAGTGAATTTTGAATGTTTTTTTAATTCTATTTTCTAACTATAACACTCCTGTGACCTTTGTTTTTTTCAGTGGATTCCTATGTTTTTTTAACATTAAAAAAAATCAATTTTAATATACGTTAATCCAACCACTGTGGTGCACAGCCTTCAGCCATGCACAGCAAATATTGTCTGCAGGCCCTGAAACTAGCCACTGTGACCACCAAACCAAGAAGGCCCCTATAACAACCCAACCCTTTGCTATGCATTGCCTTCAACTGTAGTTGCAGGGGTTGTCCACAGGGCCTGGCCTTTGGCCAAGCCCTGCAACCAACTCCGCACCGCCAATGGCCTTCAGCTGTGCACGGCAGGGGTTGGACACTAGGCCTTGCCTGTGGTCAGTCCTTGCTGCCAACTCCCTGAAACCACCCAGAGACTTTCTCTAAACTTTAATAAATGTTATAGTTAGAATGACATATTTTAGGACAAATTGAAAAGAAGAACATGATTGTCACGTAAAAAGAGTGAGATCACCTTTCAGTATATACCCTAAACTTTTCAAGCAGAAAATAAATTAAATTAAGCAAACATCCAGAGACACACTAAGACTGGAGCCACCAACCTTCAGTGTGAGGGTCAGAGACCTTAACCTTTAGCCTGTAGATGACACCTTAGTGTATGGCATCCAGACATAACCTTGATATTCAAGCCAAAGATTTGTTGGTGAAAAAGACTTACATATTACATCACTAAGAATGTTTAACATTGAAAACACTAGTAAATTAACAGACATACTGCATGAGATACCAGGACTTGAACCTTAGACCTACTGTGTGACAATCTAATACCAGTAGGCCAGAAGGTACTTTTTTTTAAAAACCTAACTATAGCGTTTGAACCAAACATCTTGCTTGTGTGACACTTTGAAGTTATTGTATGGAGCAACCATTGCAATAACAATCATTCTCTCTCTCACTCTTCCATCCCATTATGGGATGGAAAAGAGAGAGAGTGACAGGGCTGTGGGGAGAGTTCCAAGATCCCCGTGGTCCCAACCATCTCCCGACTCCTGAGAAAGCCGGCATTGCTCCCGCAAGCAGGGAGATGCTTCCTGCTTGCGGGAGCAATGTGTTTATCTGTTTCCCTGCAAGCATGTTTGGTTTTAAGTCCTCAGGGGGTCCCTAAAGGACCCCAGCACCAGAGCTAAGGGGTCAGGGTGTCCCTACATTGGTCTTTTTTCTTTTATTTAACTTTGTTTTCTGGGACTACGTTCAAGTCCCAAGATGGCTGCCAACACTTCCTTGTTGGAATGTTGGCAGCCAGTCAGATATCAGCACAGGGACAGTTGCATCCGCAAAGAATCTGTGTCCCTAGATATCTACATTTTTTTACCTTTAATATCTCCAAAACTACTGAATGGAAACACTCCAAAGCACAATCTGTGCTGCCAGATCTATCTTCCTGCCAAATTTGGTGTTCTTCCATTCAGCAGTTTGGGCTGTAGGCATGTCTAAAATCTCTATGGAGAAATAAATGGGGAAAACTTGTTTGGGACCCTCCCTTTTTCTCAGCCCCCACTTGACCGATAATCATTAAACTTTCAACACAGCAGCTCAATCCACGGAGTATATGTTGTAAATATTTCATGAAGATTTGTCAAGCAGCTCCAAAGTTCTTGGCAAAAAGCCTAAACACTCTTCCTATGGTCCTAACAATACCTACGTATATATATATATATATATATATATATATATATATATATATATACATAAAATGAAAATAATATCTTATTTAGTTAGATAGGTTTGGCGTTTTATATATATATATATGTGTGTGTGTGTGTGTGCATATATATATTTATAACTAAACGCCAAACCTATCCAACTAAATAAAAATATTATTTTCATTAGTTCATTTTGATTAGATGGAAAAATTGGACCATGCCTTTTTTCCTGGGATATACTGTGATGTCAAATCTCTCTAGTTCGCTTAGCTCTTGTCCTCTGGATTGATAAACATACAAAAAAACAGTCCAAATGACAACCAGTATATTTTCTACCAGCAAAGAAGAGCCATGAACTAACAGGTGGGTTCATAGAGCTCAAAATGGTAGTGGATTCTTACCCACCCCATTCATTTTGATAAGGTTGATGACAAAATGTGACTGTACGACTGTAGGCCATTAAGGGATGGTAGCCTGCTGGGGTCAACAAGGGTTTCTGCCTTTGCCAGAGAAAAAATAACAGGCATTAGTTCAAGTTATGAGATGCAGATAAGGATCAAACATCATACTTCAATAGAACTGTACATGACAGTTGTCTGTATTCATTATTACCACATTTGTACCTGGTGAAACATACAGATCAACACATTAAAAAAAACAGGGGGGCGTGGCCAACCAATATGGCCAAGCGGACATAATCCACTGTGGCTTTGCTTGTTACCTACTCAGAGACCCTGTAAGAATGTCATCTCGCATGCAAGTCTCCTAAAGTGAACACTGGAGGGAACAGTGATCACAGTAGCCACCACTGATTACCGCATTGCAGAGATACAACGAAGTACAACCAGCATCATTAACCCCCTTTTCAAGAAGAACCCGTGTAGCAGGATTCCACTCCACCCTCTCCAATGAACGTTCTATTACCGTCACTTCAGTAGCCTTTTTGTTTTATAACTCAACCCACTTCCAGGTGCAGGGCACAAAACAGGACAAGGAGGGCAGATATTTAATAGCCAAGGGTTGTATCGGAGGGAAACAGTGAACCATAGCTACTTTATATGCCCCCAACAGTGATCAATCTCAATTTCTCCTATCCTTTTTATCCTTACTGGAGGGGTATGCAGAAGGCAACATTCTCTTTTTAGGAGATTTTCACTTATTATGGCATACCGCTTGGGCCTCTTTGATGCGTGTAGAGTTCTCAACACCACGATAAAGGACTATGGCGGTCATTCCGACCCTGGCGGTCATGGACCGCCAGGGCCGGGGACCGCGGGAGCACCGCCAACAGGCTGGCGGTGCTCCCAAGGGCATTCTGACCGCGGCGGTACAGCCGCGGTCAGAAACGGAAAACCGGCGGTGTACCGCCGGTTTTCCGCTGCCCTGGGGAATCCTCCATGGCCGCGCAGCTTGCTGCGCCGCCATGGGGATTCCGACCCCCATACCGCCATACTGTTCCTGGCGGTTTTGGCCGCCAGGAACAGGATGGCGGTATGGGGTGTCGTGGGGCCCCTGGGCCAATGGCATGGGCACTGCAGGGGCCCCCGTAACAGGGCCCCACCAAGATTTTCAGTGTCTGCCATGCAGACACTGAAAATCGCGACGGGTGCAACTGCACCCGTCGCACCCCTTCCACTCCGACGGCTCCATTCGGAGCCGGCATCCTTGTGGAAGGGTGTTTCCCGCTGGGCTGGCGGGCGGCCTTCTGGCGGTCTCCTGCCGGCCCTGCGGTTACCGCGGCCGGCGGGAGTCAGAATGACCCCCTATATGTTCTTCTTGCACTCTCATAGATTGTATTTGAGGATAGACTATGTTTTCCTGAGCCAACCCCTAGGACAGGTACTTAGGATAGCAACTGTTGCCCCATCATCATCTCTGCCATGCGCCATTAGGGATAGGAGTGGATCTAAATTTGGATGCAAAATTGTACTCAAAGATTTTGGCCAAAAGACTGGAAGAGGTGTTGCCCTACTTGACTCATCCCGGCCAATTGGGATTCATTAAAGGTCACCAAACACATTACAATCTATGGAAAGTAGTCCACCTGATGGAGAAGGTGACTAAGAAAAATATTCCTGCCATACTGTTGGTACTTGATTCCGAAAAGGCTTTTGACCGTGTGGAGTGGTCAGTAACCATACAGCGGTTCAGGTTTAGTGACCAATTTATAGTCATGATAAGGAGCAATTAAACATGTTCTTTTTCACAGATAATGCTCAGCGGTGTGGATTCTGACTTTTTTGAGCTGACAAGAAGGACAAGGAAGGGCTATTCCCATCCCCCCTGCATTTTACACTCAGTGTTGAGCCCTTGGCAGCCAGAATTCGGCCTCACCTGAGAATTCAGGGTATTAAGTTTAGCCTTGAAGAGCATAAAATCTCAATATTTGCGGGTGATGCCTGACTCCTTGTCACCGAGCCACTCTCCCTTCCATTCAGAAAGAGCTCACCATATATGAGCGGGTCTCAGGATTTAGTGTAAATCTGTGGAAATCTTACATGCTTAACCTGACAGTACCCTCAACCAAGATGGAAGAGATAGCTTCTAAAACACCCATTTTGTAGGGTAAGAAGGAAATTACCTATTTTGGTATAAAACTTTAAAGTTACTGATCTATACAAGAGGAACTTCAACCCTTTTCTAGAAGCCTGCGAATGGATTTCAAGCGGTGGTCACCCCTTTTCCTCACTTAGAGGGGACACATCAACGTGATTAAGATGACAGTGCTTCCCCATATATTGTACCTGTTCCAAGGTGTGCCCATCTAGGTACATAAAGAATTTTTATCGGAAGCCTGTTCGATGATCAAAAAGCTCATGTGACAGGGAAGCAGGACCTGACTATCTTACAAACAACTCACACTGCTGAAAGAATCAGGAGGCTTGGCCCTGCCGGAACTTTAGATATATTATTGAGCAACCCAACTTCGCATAATTTCTGAGTGGTCCCTGCATACCTCGGACAAACTGTGGCTTCATATAGATTGAGCAGTGGAGGACCGGATAATATGGGACATTATATGGAATCCTAGCACGGACCGACAAAGAAATGCCTACCTGAGCACTCCCACGACCACTAGACTTATAGTTTGGGATGTAGCAACAAAAGCTTATGGGGGATGACTTTTCCCAACCCTAGTCTCTACAATGTGGCTTTCCCCCCAGCGCTGACACCGGAGCCATTTGACAGGTGGAGGGATATCTTGGGTTACACTATCCCCAATACTCTGGAACACGTACTGTTGGGTATCCGTGCGCCTGCCCTGAAGCACCAAACATTGAGAGATCGCTCAATCATGTGGTTAGCACTGGGACCTGCCAAGATGACCTTGGCATCATTTTGGAAGAAATCAGAAACACTCCCTTTAGCACTGTGCTACACCTGGCTTTGGCAGTCCTCTCCAAGGAGCGGATGGTGGACATTTTGGCAGACACAAGAATGGGCTTTGAGTATACTTGGGATCCCCTGGTTCAGTTCTTCTCTAAAGGTCTTCCTTTCATGTCTTGCCACCCACGTCTTAGGGCATTTCATCACTTTAATTTATAAAAGGGCTCACCTCCTTGGTTGGGAGAATCCCCTACAGCTCTACCCATCCTTGATGTGAACCTGTATGCACTTTCCATCTATGATAATATTGTTCCACATATTTATTGTTTTGTTTTGTATAACTCTTTCTGTATTAAGTGATCATAAATCATCAACGTGGTACCTACTTCAGTATTACTCACTATTGTCTGCACAGAGGGAAATTTCCTCCCGATTATATATTGTTTACAGTGTAAGCCATTTGTTGATCATGTTGAATCCATTTGTGTCATACAGTCGGACATGGCTATGTGCAAGATATCAGTGCCGTTTCTATCAGTGCCACGAAAACTTTAATAAAGAAAGTTTAATTAAAAAAAAACAGCCAGGTAACAACTGCTGGTTCAACGTACCGCAATGCCTGTGATCGCTCTTTTTAAAAAACACGTTTTTAATGTACTCCATTTTCCTTGAAAGAAAATTGGCTATGTTTGAAACAAAAATTTCTTTTTTTCAATTAAAAAAGGTATGCTTTAGAGTTTGTCAGTGTTGCTCTGGACCATAGTCTACTCCCAGCAAACTTTTTTGTAGTTCACAAGTGGAAGGAGTCTCAAGGTGACCTGTTGGACTTGTCAGCCTTAGGGTAATCTTCCCCCAAACATTTTGCATTAACCCTCATATTTGTCTGAAATCGTCTGTGTTGCTTTTCTGACTTTGTAAACTTTACACTTACTAACCAGTGCTAAAGATCTTGTACTTACTCGCTAAAACAAGGCAAAGTTGACCTACACCTGATTGACATATTTAATTTACTTTTAAGTCCCTAGTAAAGTGGCATACCATATATCCTGGAAGGGTACATGAAATGTTACCAGTGGGCATGCATCACTCATTGTGTCATCCACTTAAGTAGCCTTGTAAAACATGCCTCAGGTCTGCCACTGCAACTTGCCAGCAAGTTTAAACATCCAGTTCAACTTGACAATATAACCCTCTACCAAGTTGAAAGCTCCCTTTTTTATTACATATGTCATCCCTAAGATAGGCCCTAAACAGCCCAAAAGGCAAGGTGTTTTCTAGTTAAAAAGGTGGATATGTACATGCCCTGGTAGTGAAAAACTCACAAATTTGTATTTCACCACTGTGAGGCCTCCATCTCCCAATGGATCACATATAGGTATCTTCTTACTTTTATTAAGTGCTAATTTTTAATTGGGATCAGGAAGGAAGCCATGTTTGTTGTATGAGGAATTGTAATTAAAAATACTCCTTAATTCTAAAGATGGAATTTAACTCACATTTCTGAGAATACCACTTTCAGAAAAATTGCATTTTCTTGCCCAAGTCTTTTGATGCCTGTAACGTGCTCCTGAGTCACGTGACTAGGTGTGAGTGGCAGCTCGCCTTTTTATATTTCTCGTGGACAGCCAAACCATAGAGAGATTAGATGTGCCTGAATGGACCATCAATGGCAGGATGAAGGGGCAGAACTATGCACAGCCCTATTTGCACATCAGTAGGGTGGGCCCTGCTCACACACAAAGAATTTCACCATACCTTTTGTGTCTGTAGGCAGCTAGGAGAGGAAGACAGGAAATTCTATATGCTACTGTGGAGGGGAAGCCTTCAGATGTTTCTCCCACTTCAAATAGGGGACCAGGGATATAAAGTAGGCCCTCAGATGCACTGTTTTGTTCACTGCAGGACCTGCAGCATGACTCGGAGGACTGCCTGCTGCTATGGCTTGCTGCATACCTCGAAGGGACCACTTTGCTGTACCAAGAAGGGCTGCACTGCCGAATGACACCTGCTCTGAGCCCCAGAGATCAGCTCTGCTGTTTGTGCCCTGCTCTTATCTTTCATCCAGGACTTACAAAAGTGACTCCCAGGGCTAGTTGGTTGGCCTCCTGATCAGAGCCTCAAGGACAAAAAAAGATCCAACCATCTTGAACCTGCACCTCGACCCTACCTGAGTTCTGACCCACCAAGTGGTGCCTCTGCATTCCTGGACCCTTGGAAGTAGTGCTAAAGGTATCCAAATACCCCAAATCCAAAATTACGAGCTCGATCCTCCCAAGGTGCATCACCAGTCAGCCAGACCTTGTGGCAGCTCCTGCTACGTACCACTCAGCAGAAGCAAATCCTGTTAGTGCCTCTTAGCAGAAGGGATATCTGTCCTCATGGAACCCTCAATGGTTACAGCCTTCAGCTTCATGCAACTGGAGATTTTCCACTTCTAAAAAAGAAGCGAATTCCGAGCAAAGTAATCTTCCCTGCAACTTTGTCCAGTGGCTTGCTGATGACATCTCCTTCTTGGACACTTCCAGCTGCCTTTCTCCAATGAACTTTACTTTTCGAGACATTTTTCCACCAAATTTCTTCTAAGTCTGAAGATAAGCAGAAACTGGCCCAATTAACTTTGTGTATCCAAACTGCACTGCATTACGGTTGGTGCTAACTTTAAATTTTGCCCCGGTCTTGTGGCACTAAGGCCCATATTTATACTTTTTTAGTGCCGCATTTGCATCATTTTTTGATGCAAAACAGGTGGAAACTTACAAAATACAATTGTATTTTGTAAGTTTACACCGCTTTAGCATCAAAAAATTACGCAAATGCGGTGCTAAAAAATTATAAATATTGACCTAGGTGTCTACTGTTCATGCTTTGATTTTTAAGGCGCTAGTTTTCCCTTTAAACATTAACAAATCATATCTCTGGTTCTAATGATTGGAATTTTGTTGTTTTGCTGTCAAATAAATCATAAAAATGTAATATATTATTCTAAATTGGTGCTGGATTTTCTTGTGCTGTGTTTTCATTGTATTTCTGTTTGCATGCTGCTTAAATACATTACCTCCAATTTAACCCTGTCTGCTTTTTTGCTGAGCTAGCAGAGGGTTAAGCAAAGGGTTTATTTAGTGACTTTAGTTACATACCTTGGTGGGGACTGTGGCTGTTGCTGGAGAAGGGCTCCCATCCTCCTTAATCAACAACCCAATTTCTAAAAGGACTCCTTTCTCGTTAGTGAATGCATTACCACCCAAATTCTGGAGTCTGTAACTTTTCAATATTTTACAATCAGATTTTGGTCTTGGAACATTGATACATTACACACAAACTTGGTATTTCAAAGGATGCTTACAACATGCTGCTTCCAAGTACTGTTTTGGTATCGGGTCACAATCCAATTTTAGACGTTTTAAAATTTACTATTTCCTAAAGTGGGATGAGCACATTCCCAAATTCATTCTAACAGTTGCAGACACTGAATCAGAATATGTGTGATCATTAAAATGATTAGTACATCTAGTCCAAAGTGAGTGTGCTCTTTTTCATCCCAATACAAAATAGTTAAGGAGGTGTGAATAACAAAGACAATGGAACACAAGAGCTTTCATGCAATTATGTCACAGGCAGACAATGTGTAACAGTAGTCTTAGTTAAGATTCAAAGCTGGTCATATTTTGAGAAAAACAGATTGCTTAACTGTAACACCGAAAGCAACATGTGACAGTGAGTCTTCTAAGACAAGGACTGGAAGCAGACAGCCAGCAAGAGTTACAGTATGCTGGATGAACGTTTTTACTTTTAGAAACATAACTTTCCCCTGCCTTAAGCCCATGAAGGCCCATTTGCATGAGCTCCAGCTAATACCTGACACCTGAATGGCCCCCTTGATGAGGCCTGAAAGTCGCTCCCACAGCAGAGCAAAAGCAGTGGGTGCTGGGAGGTGTTGGGAGGTGTTCTGTGTCTCTGGCAGGATGACCATTTGTGCACAGGAATTTGATTAACTGCTTACCCTGTCATAGGCAAGCTTTGGTTAACACCTGGGCAGGGCCCTTTTTTTTTCACCTAGTCAGGAAAACATCAATCCCAGTGGAAGAGTAGCTGCCCTCAAACCAGGTTTAAAGTGATCATAAAGGAGAGGTTGTCCATTTCCTGGTCACACCTCTGGGATGGGTACCCATGCTCTGGGGGAACGATTTCAGAAACTTGAACTGTGTAGAGAAGGGCACTTTGGGATTGTCTGTAGTAGGGAACAGATGACTGTTGGAAAAAAGGGTAGGGTTACCACTGGAATATTGATTAGGGAGTGTGCAGGAGTCATCTCCAACAATCGTCCAATGCCATCCATAAATGTGACATCCCTGGCACCCTCTTCATAATACTACTTGCCCTATGAAGACAAAATGACTGTACCTGCTGTTGAGACATGTGAGTGGACCTGAAAGGACGAATCTGCTCCCACTTGTACCAAGGTCAAAGAAATACACTCCAAGGGACAGCTGGCTGATCTAACCTCAACTATCAGTCCCATAAATAGTTACTGGACCCCTAGTAATGAGGGCCCAGTAAGAGATGCATATAAGCATGCTATTTGGACCCTGAGATACATCTGAAACAGGGACAATACAAGGTTAGAGGTTGCATTATAAGCAAAGCCCTGAATCTTGGATTCCACACTGCTTTTTTCCAAATCCCTTCATGGACCTCTGACAATCCTGATCTGAAATCAGAAAGTGATGATGAGTCTTTTACAAAGTTTAAAGGGATTTTTTGTGTTGCAATCCTAAAGGTAAGCAGTGATTGCTTCTCTGTGAAAATTGATATCTGCTGCTCATGCGTTAACTCAGAGCAATTCCAAGTTGAAGTTAAATGTATGGGCTTTAGATGACTCTGCTAAAAAGTAAAGCAGGTATCCAGTAAAGCACTAAACCAGCACAGCTGTTGATGATACAATCCCAGCAGTAGAAAAATGTGCTTATATTGTGGTCCACGGGATTGTGTTTCACATAGACGAACTTAACCATTCATTCTCAGTGAATTGATGCAGTGAACACAAAGGAACAATTGCAGAAACAAATCAGTGTGTAGTGCATGAACATGGCAAATGGAAAGTTGAAATCAAAATTGTTATACCTAAAGGTCAATTACCATATTGTCAATGAGGCTAGACTGCTTTAAGTTAAATCTTTACACAAACACAAAATACAAATATAGCCTTGAGGAGTCACTTCTGTTCAATATCTAACCTGCATACCACATATGACCTTACACACATAGAAACTATGGGGCATATTTAAGAAAAGTGGTGCTGCACCCAGTCCAGCGCCATTTCCCTTGTGCCACTTAGCACCCCGCTAACGTCACCATGGAACATATGGTGCACCATGGCAGTTGTTAGGGAACTAGCATCAAACTTTTTGATGCTAGTTTGGAGCTTTGCCAGATTAGCGTCAAAAATGTTAACCCTATCCTGCAAAGTACCTAGAGGCCGATTGAAAACAATGGGAGCCTCATTTTAACGCCTACTCTGTGCCTACGTCAAAAATACTGAGATTTCTTTATGCCATTTTTTTGACCCACCAAGCAGGGGAATGCCCCTCTTGCATACATTATTTCCTAGTGCAGGCATAATGTGGCACAAGTGGTTACAAAGTGGCGCAATGCGTGCATTCCGCCACTTTGTAAATATGGTGCGTGGAAATAGGCCCTCAAGCACTGCTTTAGGGTAAAGAAAAAATGACGCTATGGTGACACAAAGGTCGCGCTAGGGGCTGTTAAATATGCCCCTATAAGCATTCTATATTGGCAATTGAAATGTACTACTATGCAGGAACGTTTTGCCTTTGTTTGCCTACAGGCCAGATGTGATCGTACTTACACAAGCAAATACACGCGTACCTACATACACTATTCATTATTATGCAGCACGCAAGTTTTTCCCTAGCTCTTACAAAAATATGCACTGCCTGACAAAGTGAAATTGCACCACAAATTCTGCATTCCCGTACCTTTAAAAAGTCTGTTGTATGTTTTCTGTTTTTCAGTGCGAGTTTAGGAATGATTAAAAGGCGAAAAACAAAACAAAAAAACATTCTGCAACAAGATTCAGTTGCAAACACCATCCTTGGGAATTCTCACCCAGCTGTTCAATGGCTCCAATTTACCCGTGCTCTCACTCTGGAGTCTAATTATTCTGTATATGCCTCGCAGCCTCCATAACATGAAATTAGAAAAAGACAATAATAGCAAGTATTGATTAATGGCAAATATTTATTGCTAAGGCAAAGTTTTGAGGCGTATGGATGTCTATACAAGTTTTTAATTGATTGAGGTCAAAAGCCTGGGAAATATTTTTCTTGAATGTTCCCTCTGGTACGCAACGGGTACCCTGAAGGCAATATTATGGACAGCTTGTTTTGATGGAGCTCCTATTGAGGCTTATGCGTTAATCAGAAAAGATATTATTCAGCAAGCTGAAAGGCCATAAAACGAAATGCAATTTTGCACTATCACTTTGAGGGCAATTACCAATAGTATGGATTTGGGGAAACAGCTCACTGCTCCAAAATTGCTCCCTTAAAGCAAAATACATCATAGAGATACAGCTATTTTATGAATATATGTACATGCGTTGAAAAAGGCAGACCACTAATATGTAAACTCAAACGCATTTGGAGGTTTGTCTCTTTAGTCTTTCAATGCGTAGACTTGCCAAGTTTTCCAAAGATTTTGCCTCGGGGTTGTGTTACTTTTTTGATGAAGACTTGACACAAATTTCATGTTGTTAGTTACCTAAAAATGTAAATGTCCATTTGTATAAGTGTTGCTTTTTTTTTTTTTTTTTTTAAACATAAAAAAAGACCGCAGCGCGTTGCCCTTTGCATCAGTCTGAGGCAGGTGTAAGGCAAGAAATATCTTTGTTCTCCCTGTTTTGTCCTCTTTGCAAATTGTGCTGCATTCTAAAGCACACATACAAATCGAAAAAAGGCTCAAAGTGCACCAGCACAAGGAGAGAGCACAACTGTGCCATTTCTTTGAAGATATGGCTCAGTTCTGTTCTGTCCCCTTTCACGTGAAGCAGCACAGCAACTTCACTTGCTGCATTGCATCAGAGATTTGTAAATCTGGGCCAGAATGAAGGCGGTTGTGCCCAGTTGCAGAGGTGACAATCGTTTGTTTGTGGAGCTAGGCACCTTGAAACAAAGACTTCATCTTAGTCACCTGCAGAGATTCATAGGGATTAATCCCTTTGTGATCAGGAGATGTGTAAATGATGTATAACAATAAAGGCTTTAACTTGTAATGAAAGACTGGAATTAGGAACAACAATGGCTGCTCACTTATATTAACATACACATAGCAGCAGCCCTAACACAGACTGGTGGTGTTCATTCAGGGTGAGCAGATATTTCTTATATTGTGTGTGAGATGTGGGATGCCTGTCATGTTTACAATTGGTTGCATTTTAAAAATATTTCAAAACTAATAGGAATAGTCAATCCCAAAACACATACTTCCATGCATGAGTAGCTCATCCATTCTAGTTTTTTGCTTTGCGTTCTGGGCCTTGTCGACAAGCAGGACTAAATCTACTATAATCCAACGCAATAAACTACACTGGATAAGCTGGATCTGACATACTAGCCCTTATCTGGCATTTCTCAGTATGTAGCGACATGAAATTCGGCTGAGCATTACTGGTCCATCTGATTCATTTCGGTTTCAAAGTTTTCTGAATTTTAAAGGTCTTCATTCTATTATCTTACTAGGAAGTACTTTATTAGATCAGATTGTATATAGCAGAGTATAACTTCATGGTTAAGAAGAGAAGAATGCCAGTTGTGTCAACATCCTGTTCCTTTGAACAATAAACCTCATGTTAGAGATTCTATGTTATGTGTATGTGTAAAGTGTTTCAGGGTGTGGAAGGAGGATGAAGTGCCCATGTTGACTTGTGTGCTCATGTCCAGTTTGCTGCCTATGATTATTCCAAGGTATGTGGCATGGGTTTTGGGTGTGTACCCAAGTTCAGCTGACTAGCAGTTGGAGTCCAATGGTGAGGTGGTCTCCGAAGATCACTACTTCTGTCTGTTCCGTGTTGAACTTCAGACAGTCGGCTTTCATCCAGTCACGTGGTCATGCAGATGGTGAACTTGTTTCTTGTGTTGGTGATCTTGTCAGAGAGGGACCGTATGAGCTGCATGTTGTTGGTGTAGGAGAGAATGCTGCTGTTACGGGCAAGGATGACGGTGGCCAAAAGGATCATTTATACACTGAAGAGGGTGGGTCTGAGTGATCCTTTAGGCAATCCACAGTGATTTGTGGGCTTTCGAGGGTAAGATGCCAGGCTGACAACCTGTGTTCTATCCGTTAACAAGAGCAGATGCAGCTAATAGTGGGTATTTACATGACAATCTTGTTGAGGTGCAGGATGAGTATGGCGTGTGAGAACCTTTCAAATGCTGCAAAGAGGTCCAGGAGAATGAGGGCTGTCATGTCTCCTCTATCAAGGGTCATGTGGACGTGGTCTGTGTTGGTGATAAGCAGTTGTTGGAACTGGGGTTTCTAGTTGTCAGAGTATGCACCCTGTACAAGCAGGAACCAGCACTTATTGCCATGATAAGGTAGATACACACTTAGAGATATCATGTGCTATTCCACTGGCAGCTTGACACATACAGTCTCTGCAGTGGCAGGCCTGAGACATGTTTGAAGGGCTATTTAAGTGGGTGGCACAACCGGTGCTGAAAACTCACTAATAGCATTTCATTTACAGGACCTGGGTATAAGATAAACCACTTTACAATAGACTTACAAGTAAATTAAAAGTGGCAATTGCTATATACCAATGTACCATATTTAGGGGAGAAGCACATGCACTTTAGCACTGGTTAGCGGTGACAAAGCACTCAGGGACCGATTTATGGAAAGTGGCGCTGCACCGAGTGCAGCGCCACTTTCCCTACTGCCACCATGTGTGCGCTGTATTTAAAATTCAGCACACCATGGCGCAGGGTAGGGGGCAATAGCATAATTTTTCATAACATTATTGATGTACTCTGCAGAATAGTGCCAAAATGTTGGCGCTACTCCTGCAGAGTACATAGGGGCCCATTTTAAAAAGCCCCCTTTTAATGCCTGCACTTGAGCAGGCATTAAAAGTGCTGTAAAAAATGCCGCAAATAAATCTCATTGATTTCTTTATGCCATTTTCCAGCTCCCCTAATGGTGGAATGTCCCCTTTGCATACATTATGCCTGGCGCAGGCATAATGTAGCGCAAAGAGTTACAGAGTGGCGCAATGCTTGCATTGCGCCACTCTGTAAATACGGCAGGGGATTTCAGCCTCGGGCCACGTTAACGTAAAAAATAATGACGTTAATGTGGTGCAAGGTGGAGCTAGGGCATTATAAATATGCCCCACAGAGTCTTAAAACCAACAGAAATGAGTTCAGAAAAAAAGGGAGAAGAAAGGTAAATGGTTTGGGTGACCTTTTGGAGAGGAGCATTTTGGTGTTTCTGTACTGTGGTTAGGCCTGAATCCAGACTGTGTGCCATCAAGAAGCTGGTGGTTGCTGAGGGGGTTAGAAAGGAATCGGTTCATTTGTTTCTCCAAGACCTTTGCCAGATATGGTTGGAGGGAGGTGGTCTGCAGTTGGAAAGCATGGCTGGGTCAGTGAATGGTTTCCTGAGCAGGGGTATAACAGTGGCAAGTTTCCAAGTGTCATGGATGGTAGCTGAGTTGATGGAAACATTGAGAATAGGTGTTAGTGCTTTGCTAATTGGTAGGAGTCCTTTAGTAAAGGTGTGGTGTAGGCAAGAGTCAGATGGAGCCCTGAGTTGAACTTCACCGTAGCAGCGATTTTAATAGTGGTGGTGACAGGCCATGAGGTCTGAGTTTGTTTATCTGCAGTAATAGGAAGTTGAGTTGCCACAGTGACTGGGTCCTGGTGAGGGTGAAAGTTGCTGTATATGGAAATGAATTTGTTACAACAGAATTCCCAGAGATTGTTGTAAAGGTCTTGACAGGTGATGATGTTGCTGGAGGGGGCACGAGGTACAGTGAAATATTTCATGATGACGAAGATTTCTGTGCTGCTTTTGCTCTTAGTGTTGATGAGATCTGCAAGAGCTGACAGCTTGGTGTTCATTATCTGTTGGTGGTCGCATATAAGGGCTGATTTCTAAGGGTCTTTATTTTCAGTGTCTTTATTTGTTCTCCATTTTTGTTTCAGTTGCTTGCAGTGGTGTTCTATCAGACTGAGTTCCTCTATTTTTCAGCTGGCCTGTGGTCAGGCTCTTGCTTTTGGGTTGCACATCAGGGTGTCAGTGCATGCTGTGATTCAACTATTAAAGTTCTTGAAGATTTTTGACAATGTGCCTGGTGTGCTCAGGCTGGTGCTCAGAGACGGCTCAAGTCTACTTCTTATCTGAGATGCTTTTCCAGCTGCAGTTGGCAGGTCAGGTGGTGCTGGATGCATATTTTGAAGCTGACAAGGCAGTGCTCTTTCTAAGACATAGTTGCTGGCTTTTCAACTGATGTTTCTGATTGATGAAAAAATCAGGTCCACTGGGTATCCAGCAGTGTGGATGGGTTTGTTACCATACTAGGTGAGGGAAAAACTTTTGAGGTTTTCAAAAAAGGCCATAAATTTTAGGTTAGTGTGGTCTTCTTGGTTAAAGTTAATGTCTCCAAGAAGGATGAAGGTGCTGGAGTTCAAGATGAGGGGTGTGTAGGAGGCTGGACTGGCTTGTAGTGAGTACCAAGGGGTACTTACACCTTGCACCAGGCCCAGGTATCCCTTATTAGTGTAGAGGGGTGTCTAGCAGCTTAGGCTGATAGAAAAGGTAGCTTAGCAGAGCAGCTTAGGCTGAACTAGGAGACGAGTGAAGCTCCTACAGTTCCACTAGTGTCATATGCACAATATCATAAGAAAACACAATACACAGATATACTAAAAATAAAGGTACTTTATTTTTATGACAATATGCCAAAAGTATCTCAGTGAGTACCCTCAGTATGAGGATAGCAAATATACACAAGATATATGTACACAATACCAAAATATGCAGTAATAGCAATAGAAAACAGTGCAAACAATGTATAGTCACAATAGAATGCAATGGGGGCACATAGGGATAGGGGCAACACAAACCATATACTCTAGAAGTGGAATGCGAACCATGAATGGATCCCAAACCTATGTGACCTTGTAGAGAGTCGCTGAGACTGTAAGAAAATAGTGAGGGTTAGAAAAATAGCCCACCCCAAGACCCTGAAAAGTGGGTGCAAAGTGCACCTAAGTTCCCCAAAGAGCACAGAAGTCGTGATAGGGGAATTCTGACAGAAACAACAACACCAGCAATGCAACAACGATGGATTTCCTGATGAGAGTACCTGTGGAACAAGGGGACCAAGTCCAAGAGTCACGATCAAGTCGGGAGTGGGCAGATGCCCAGGAAATGCCAGCTGTGGGTGCAAAGAAGCTGCCACCGGATGGTAGAAGCTGTGGATTCTGCAAGAACGACAAGGGCTAGAAACTTCCCCTTTGGAGGATGGATGTCCCACGTCGTGAAAAGTCGTGCAGAAGTGTTTCCGTGCAGAAAGACCGCAAACAAGCCTTGCTAGCTTCAAGGGTCGCGGTTATGGTTTTTGGATGCTGCTGTGGCCCAGGAGGGACCAGGATGTCGCCAACTGCGTGAGGAGACAGAGGGGGTGCCCTGCAAGAGGAGGATCCCACTCAGAATCAAGCAGCACCCGCAGAAGTGCCGGAACAGGCACTACGAAGTGGAGTGAACCGGAGCTCACCCGAAGTTGCACAAGAGGGTCCCATGAAGTCGGAGGGCAACTCAGGAGGTCGTGCAATGCAGGTTAGAGTGCTGGGGACCCAGGCTTTGCTGTGCACAAAGGAAATCCTCGGTGAGTGCACAGGAGCCGGAGTAGCTGCAAAACACGCAGTTCCCAGCAATGCAGTCTGGCGTGGGGAGGCAAGGACTTACCTCCCCCAAACTTGGACTGAAGAGTCACTGGACTGTGGGAGTCACTTGGACAGAGTTGCTGAGTTCAAGGGACCTCGCTCGTCATGCTGAGAGGAGACCCAGAGGACCAGTGATGCAGTTCTTTGGTGCCTGCGGTTGCAGGGGGAAGATTACGTCGACCCACAGGAGATTTCTTCTGAGCTTCTAGTGCAGAGAGGAGGCAGACTACCCCCACAGCATGCACCACCAGGAAAACAGTCGAGAAGGCGGCAGGATCAGCGTTACAAGGTCGCAGTAATCGTCTTTGCTACTTTGTTGCAGTTTTGCAGGCTTCTAGCGCGGTCAGCAGTCGATTCCTTGGCAGAAGGTGAAGAGAGAGATGCAGAGGAACTCTGATGAGCTCTTGCATTCGTTATCTAAGGAATTCCCCAAAGCAGAGACCCTAAATAGCCAGAAAAGGAGGTTTGGCTACCTAGGAGAGAGGATAGGCTAGTAACACCTGAAGGAGCCTATCCGAAGGAGTCTCTGACGTCACCTGCTGGCCCTGGCCACTCAGAGCATTCCAGTGTGCCAGCAGCACCTCTGTTTTCAAGATGGCAGAGGTCTGGAGCACACTGGAGGAGCTCTGGGCACCTCCCAGGGGAGGTGCAGGTCAGGGGAGTGGTCACTCCCCTTTCCTTTGTCCAGTTTCGCGCCAGAGCAGGCCTGGGGGATCCCTGTACCGGTGTAGACTGGCTTATGCAGAGATGGGCACCATCTGTGCCCATCAAAGCATTTCCAGAGGCTGGGGGAGGCTACTCCTCCCCAGCCCTGACACCTTATTCCAAAGGGAGAGGGTGTAACACCCTCTCTCTGAGGAAGTCCTTTGTTCTGCCTTCCTGGGCCAAGCCTGGCTGGACCCCAGAAGGGCAGAAACCTGTCTGAGGGGTTGGCAGCAGCTGCAGTGAAACCCCGGGAAAGGCAGTTTGGCAGTACCCGGGTCTGTGCTATAGACCCGGGGAATCATGGGATTGTCTCCCCAATACCAGGATGGCATTGGTGGGGCAATTCCATGATCTTAGACATGTTACATGGCCATATTCGGAGTTACCATTGTGAAGCTATACATAGGTAGTGACCTATGTATAGTGCACACGTGTAATGGTGTCCCCGCACTCACAAAGTCCGGGGAATTGGCCCTGAACAATGTGGGGGCACCTTGGCTAGTGCCAGGGTGCCCACACACTAAGTAACTTAGCACCCAACCTTTACCAGGTAAAGGTTAGACATATAGGTGACTTATAAGTTACTTAAGTGCAGTGTAAAATGGCTGTGAAATAACGTGGACGTTATTTCACTCAGGCTGCAGTGGCAGGCCTGTGTAAGAATTGTCAGATCTCCCTATGGGTGGCAAAAGAAATGCTGCAGCCCATAAGGATCTCCTGGAACCCCAATACCCTGGGTACCTCAGTACCATATACTAGGGAATTATAAGGGTGTTCCAGTATGCCAATGTAAATTGGTAAAATTGGTCACTAGCCTGTTAGTGACAATTTGGAAAGAAAGGAGAGAGCATAACCACTGAGGTTCTGATTAGCAGAGCCTCAGTGAGACAGTTAGTCATAACACAGGTAACACATACAGGGCACACTTATGAGCACTGGGGCCCTGGCTGACAGGGTCCCAGTGACACATACAACTAAAACAACATATATACAGTGAAATATGAGGGTAACATGCCAGGCAAGATGGTACTTTCCTACAGGGTGCTCTGTAGTTCGTGATGTTGCTGGTGTAATTGGTGCAGGGACCTGGTGATCTGTATACGAAGGTTCCACTCAGGGTCAAGTTGGCTGTAATATATACCTTGAATGTGGGGTGTTCCATTTAGCTGATGAGGGTGTCCTTGTAGGTGGTGCAGCTGATGGTACCATTGAATATTATGGAAACTCCACCACCCGACTAGTGCTGATAGTCTTGCCTGGGGATCTTGTAGATTGCAGGAATGCTTGCAGTAATGTGGCAAGGTTTGGTTTCGCCATCTCTGTGATGTTTGGTGAGAGAGCGGGTGTTTTGGAGCATGCACACAAGAGTGTCATGTTGATTAATCTGTCTGAGCACGAGGCTGGTTATGCGAACGAGCAGTGTTGGGTGCTTTTGGTGAGAAATGATGGGTGTAGGGTGTGAAAGAAAGCACAAGAACTTTCGGAATGCACATGTTAGGCTTCTTCTGTGTTATGTGGTGCAGTGTGGCAATGATGCAGCGGCCTGGGTTGAGAGCATAGAGGAGAGCAGCATGGTAGAGTTGTGAAGGGGAGGAACCAAGGTTCTTGGCACAGGTGTGACCTAGGCACAAACAGGCTTGCCTTTGGTGTGCCCACTGTGAAACCGGCATTACGTTGGTCCTGGAAGGAGGAAGGAGCACAGAGTACATTGAGCAGAAAATCAGTGATGTCACTTTCTGTTTAGTGTGAATTATGGGAAATCTAGTCATTACTTCCTGAGCAGATAGATGTTGAGAAATCATGCTATAAATTATTCCTGGAATCCAGATGAAGATGAATGGACATTGTTCACAGCATAAAAGCTGGAAGAGGGCACTTCTAACCATGGAATTATTCTGGAGTGTTAAGATGTGGTTAGGCTCCAGCATTTGGTGCTTTTAGTGGCTTGCTTGGAAGCATTCACTTGTTTGTGAGGGATTCAAAAGGCATTGATTCAGGGCAAGCACTCCCTACAACCAGTTGTAGACCTGACATCCTCAGAGTGGTGTACCCCCAAAGTTTTGCTTTCACTCCTGATTTTTTCTGTTTGCCTTAGGACTGTGCCCTTTACCACTGATAATCAGTGCTAAAGTGCTTGTGCTCTCTTCCTACAATTGGTAAGATTGGCCTGTACCCGACTGGCACATTTAATGTATTTAAATTATTTTGTATTAGTATATTGTTTTAAGTATACCCAGGGCCTATAAATTAAATGCTACTATTCAGCCTGCAGTACTCGCCACATTGCCATCTGAAGTAACAATGTAAAACTAGTAACAACTCTGCCACTACAGCCTGTGGTACACTTTAAACTTAACTTTCCACCTGCCAAACTAAATCTTTTTCCAGGGCTAATCCTTCCTCTTTTTTACATATGTGACCCCTAAGGTATGTCATAAAGGCCCATGTGCAGGGTGCATTGTATGTAAAAAGTACGATATGGGGTTATAGGTTCAAAATTATGTTTCACTAGTGTAAGGGCTGTCTCTCTCATTGATAACACTGGGTTACCTGATTACATTTATTAAATTAAAAATGTGGGAGCAGATAGGCATATGTTGTTTACATTCAAATGAATTGTAATGTAAAGTCCTCTGTAATGGTAAAGTCAGATTGTAAGTCAACATTTTGAAAATGCCACTTTTAGAAATGTGGCTTTATCTGAACATTTGTGCCTTTTGCCATTGTGTTGGGTCATATCACTGTAAATGGCACTGCTGCTGTGGTATGGTTATACCTCCCAGACAGTTACACAAAGTGGACTAGGTGTAGACAGGATGGGCCATCCTGATAGAATGGCTGGGAGTGGACCTGTGTCTTTCCCTATGTGCACTTCAAAAGGATTGCCTCTAGCATATACACTAGCTTTTTGTACCAACAGACATCCTGAATCCTTGATAGGAGAAAAGAAGAGCTTTCCGAGAACAAGATGTGGGGGTAGGATAGTATGTTCCCCCTCACACACAAAGGGTGGCACCAATTATAAATATTGTACCCTCAGGCCAACTTTTCAAAACACTGCTGAACCTGTGGACGTTACAGGAGAACGACTGCCCTGCTGCTAGAATACTCACCTGCTGCTCATCCAAAGCCTTGCTCTCTGGGAAGGAAGACTGGATCTGTTTACTTTAATCCCTGAGTGACTCCAAGGGTCAGTCGGCTAACCTCCTGTTTGAGTACGAAGAACAATACAATCTCCAGAGGCCTCTCTGCAACTCTTCGGCTGTCCTGCTGCAACTGGACTCGCCTCTACCTGCCTGAGCCCTGCTATCCTCTGGAGGAGTGTATTACTGATCACCAAGAGGTGCCCACTAATCCTGGACCCTTGGATGATTCAGTCTAAGCTCTTAATAAAAAGGAATGGTGAAATCCTTCAGTTTGGGCTCTTCATGACTGGACACCTTAGTGCCAAGACTCTGTCGTCCATGAAGCCAGTCAGTGTGAAGTACCAGTAAAGACCCACTCTTCATGCTACAGTGACCACCAGCAGCGACCTGCAATGCAAAATCTGCACTTCACACTACAGCAACAACAGCCCGAAGTGATCACCAACGTGAAACTCTAGCAGCGACCGTCTGCGACTCCCGACTGGCTCTTTGTGCTACAATGATGACCATCCATGACACTCTCCGTGCTCCTTGCAGTTTCCTCCACTACAAATAGAATTCTTTGTTCCAGACTCTGAGAAGGTAACTTTTTCAACAGGTCTAACCTGGTCCCTGTACTTGAACCACACTCCATTGTGGTCGGCCTGAACTTGGGATTTTCCCCCAGGTGTAGCATGACATGATCATGAGGGGCCCTTTGTGCTTTTAGGTGTTATATTTAATAAAATATGCGAAATTGCTCTTTTCTGGTTCTATTGATTGGATTTTTGTCATTCAGGTATCATTTCATTTATTAAAATTCACTCTATTTTTGTAAATTGTTTTGGGATTTTTCACTTTTTTGCTGTCTGTTTGCTGCATATATATTTTAAATTTTGCTTCTAAGATAAGCCTGACTGTGTTGTGCCCAGCTACCAGCGGGTAAAGCACAGGGAAAATTAATGACTTTTGTGGTTCACTCTGATAAGGACTTCTTTTGTTCATAAGGTTTTTATTGAAATCAAACAGTATGAAATGAGCATCAGCATATCAATATTATACAATGGAATATGAAGAGTACCATAGGATACCACCAGTTACAGTTACAATCAATTAACATGACGTGAGACAAGAATCAGTGGCCCTCAGCCTTACCCAGTGAATATGAAACACAACACCCCCCATGCACTTTTGTATGGCTCCGAACGGTGGTCCAAAGGAATTTTCATAGTAGGCTATCCATGAAGGATCGTGGTGCATTTAGCTGGGAACCAAAGGCCCTCCCCTCCCCCCACCACTCCAAGAGTCTCCAATGGTTATCTCGGCACAGGGTCCCTATAAGGGTACACGCCCCAGGCCACTTTTAAATCAGACAACATTGCAGACCATGCTCTCAGGTCATCATCCAACTTTTCATCTCTGCAAACATGCCTTTTGAGCACCTCTTCATTAGTTGCCTATTCTGAAACATCTTGATGCCAGTCCATACATGTTGGCGGTATTAGACTCATCCATTTATTAGTGATACACCGCTTTGTTAAGTGCAAGCTCAGGAGGACAAACTTCCTGCTGAGCTTTCTGTTAAAAGGCTGGGGAGCACGGCCCAACAGCACCTGTCTGATCTACATCTGTACAATACATTCCGTGGCCCTATTAAGGACCTGTAATACATCCTGCCAGTAAGTTTACAAAGCCCATACCATGTGTATACAGTCCACAGCTGTGCTTCCACAATGGGACAACCATCCGGTTGGGTGATGTATATTAAGTGCAGAGCTTTCAGAGTAAGGTATGTTTGGTGTACATAATTGTATTGTTGCAGTTTGAATCGGGCTTTGGAGCTAACCGTGCAAATCCCCTCATGGATCCTAACCCATTCCCTGGATGTGAAGGGTTCCTCCAGCACCCCCTCCCAGTTTGACCTGAACTTGGAGTGACAACAAGTAGAGCCCTATAATGTGAAAAATCAGTCTACATGCCTTTGCCATATTTATTAATGTTTATCAAGGTATTGACATGCTGTGGATGAGATTTTAGCATACTGAAGGTATTGCCCTGTATCTAGTAAAAAAGAGTCCATAGCTTCTTCTCACGTGACGAACTGCCCTTTACTCTCAGATACAGGTCTCTCATCCTGTTACAACCTCCGTCCTTCAATTTCTACACCAACACGGAGTCAGTGATTTTTAGTCAGAGCTGCATGGCCCATAATGGCATGTCCAGGACATACAACGCGCACTAGACTACTTTACGGACCACCATTTCCCAGATATTAGCTACAATATGGATATTATGGGACGAAGCAGGCGAGACCTGCTATCCACTTATCAACAGGACATGCAAAGATAATCTGTTATGGGTGCCTTTGATTAGCTGTTTTTTAGTTACCCCTGGGTCCAGCCAGTTGACTGTGTGTTGTAGATGTGCCATAATGTAATATAACTCAATGGGAGTAACCTCAAGACCCCCCTGACTCCCGGTTTGTTTCAAGGTGGACAATCAGACACACTTTCATTTACTTCCCCAGAGCAGCTTCACTATAAGGCTGTCAATAGCACAGAAGTAATGACTGGGATTCACATAGTGGGTGCCCTGGAGCCTTGGATTTATCTGGGTTGACCAGGAAACCTGAGAACTCCCCGAATTCCTGCACTACATTTAAGAGGATTGGCATGGAGTACATTGGTTTCCTCAAATATATCAGAGCATCGTAGGCACAGATGCAAATCACATGAATGGTCTCCCCCAGCATTATTCTCTGTGGGGCACAGTGTCCTGCGCAGTCTCTCTGCTAGCATCTCCATAGCAATTGCAATCACAAGCATCAAGAGAGGGCACCCCTGTCTGGTTCCTCATTATAGTTGAAAGGCCTCTGAGACTACACCACCCAAGCACAATCTGGCTTAGTGGGTCAGAATATATTAGCCAGACCCACTGGATTAACCTGGGGCCCAAGACCAGCTTCCACAGCATGCCCCAATGTAAACCCAACTTAGGGAGTTGAATGCATGTTTGATATCTAAAAGTGGCAGCACATAGGCATCTTCCCACAGTTGCAGGGCATGATATACATAAGAACGCTATCAAATATTGTGAAGGGTACTTCTTTTGGGGCGAATCCCGACTGATCAGTATGCATTAGTGATGGTAGGCAGGGAAGCAAACATGCTGCCAGAACATTTCTAAGGAGTTTCATGGCAAAGTTGACGAGGGATGTTGGTCTGCATGTCATAGTCGTCTTTGGTCCTCACCTGGTTTACATTACTATGAGTGCTTTGCAGATCGTTGACATAAGGGGGCCTCTTTGAAGGGTCTCTTCAAATATTTCAAACGTTTGTGGGCCACTGATTCCACCTATCTATGATAAAACTCTGTGGGTAGACCGTCGCTGCCAGGGTTTTTTCTGTTTTATGACCTTGTACCACAGTGAGAATCTCCTTGCAGGTAATAGGTTCATCTAAATCTTAGCGGGCCACCGGGTCAAGACATGTGAGTGCAATGTCTGAAAAAGAATCCTTGAGTCACTCCGGGAGGACATTCATATGTTCTACCGACATGGGCACAAAAGACATTGTTAAAGGGCCTTTGTGTACAGACGAGAGTCCCCAAGTCATTGTGTAGCATCAAAATAGGGGCCCTGGGTGACTCCTGCCAGACCAGGTGGCTCAGCATTGCCCCAGTCTTGTTATCCTCCATGTGCTGTCCCTGGCGATATGGAGTGTAGGTGTGTTTCTTGACCAGACAAGACCTAGCAATTCACAAGACCCAGCAACAGTCTGTGGTACTGAACTGTATCCCCGTGGGTCCAGCAAGACAAGTGATCAATGGTCAGCAAAGATTCATCCACCAGGGACAACAGTTATAAGGGCACAATTCTTCTGTCGTATATGTTGTGGGCTAGAATACCCTCAGGTCATGGGCTGGTGTCCTTCTCAGTGTTCCAGAGGCTAGGGCCTGTGTTTGTATCAGACATAATATATCTGTGAGAAAAGAGTAATCTCTGTTTAACCACGACACTCCCTGAGATATCTCATTTTTGAGTCCATGCGTAAACGACCGCCATAAATCACCTTTTACTATTGTGTTTCTGGTGAGGTGCTGCTAGTGAGCCGGTAAGGTTGGGATAACAGTTGCGACTTGTTGTAGGAAAGACGCAGTCGCCTACAAACAAAAGTACTGTCATCCTTAAACCAGCAGTCTTGCTCAGAGCAAGAGTCCAAACTATGACATGGCGCCACCAACGATGGTGTTTAGGCACTAATTTACAGATACCTTGACTATCACTGTCTCACAGACAACAGTTACCCTAAGTACCATTATACGGAGATGTCCCTGGTCTTTGGGAGAATCCTCCTCAGCTGAACAGGTAACACCTAATTAAGCTGTAGGTTGTTCGAGCTCGAACTCATAAAAAGGAAAATACTTCCCACATCTGGTGTTCCGTTTCTCTAAACAACTATGGCTAATACCATAGACATTCCTGCAAATGCTAGACATGCACTAACACAACATTTATTAGCGCATGGCTTTACAGACGAGGGCGGGGATGTTACTCTGATAATAGAAGCAACTGAAGCATACCAAACAGAAACATTTTATTGTTGGGTCACCTTTCCTGAGGGTGACCAAAGAACACGCACATTTCACACATATGAAGTTGCAAACGTACCTGTACGGTACGAAGCATACCAGTATCATGAAATATCGCTCACATATCAAGAGCATCAGAACTGGTTTGAAGGCGCCCTACCACATGTACTACGAAGAGTGAGGTTAGGTCCCTTAAGTAATGAGGGACCTACATGGCCTATGTTCGCCACATATACACCTCACCCAGGCATACAGAATATGCCGATAGCAGATTTACCAGTTTTATATAATGAATTAGTGGCATTATATAGACGATTGGTTCAGTTCGTAATGCGAACATTGAACACAACACCAGCGCGTCCAGCACCGCCAGTAGCTGGTGGTTATCAATTGGCTACTGGGATTAATCCACAAACAGTGCATACTATTATGGGTAAAGTGCCCACGGAACGGGAAAAAATACTGTTCTGGATAGCCCAGAAACTAATCAGCTGGAAGCTGTGTTTCTCCATACGGGACCAGAGGAAAAACATAGATTGCTCACTATGTGCTTGCCGTTTGGGATGGTTCCCTCGGTGGATGACTGTGCCACATGGGGTACAGTCTTCGCTGCCGTATATACTACCACACATGGTACCCCGACACTTGCCAATTTACCGGAAGTGTTAAAACAAATACAAAATGAGCATGGGGCTGCACCAGCCATGGATCTGGGGATGAAATTAATGCGTAACTTTGATGCCGTCTCCTCTATAATACTGAGTAATATTAAAGGGGAAGCGGTAGCACTGGCAATTCGCCAGCGTCTCCAGGAAACTCCAAATCAGGAACAGGAGAGACAGCTACCGAAAATAATTTCCGATATCTATTCTAGTATAAGACGGGATCGTTTGGGAGCCAAACCTAAAAAATTGGAGTTGCAAACTACCGCCCATAAGGAGGGTATGAAGCAGGCACAAGAGGGCTCTAAAAAGCGATGGGACAAACAAAAAGATTTCAAAGAAAGAAGAAATAAGAGAGCTGATTCTCCACATCCGGAGAACTCCGAAAGGAGGTATAATCTCAGAAATAGGGAGCACATTAGAACTCCAGACAGATATACTGATCCACGTCCCTCTCTTTCCTTTCAGGACGCACCGGATAGACCTAGCGAGAGAGAGGGCCGTCAAGTTCGACGTCCAGAATACGTGAAAGAAAAGAAAGACTCACCACAGTCTAGCGTTAAAAAAGAAGAAAAGACTCCTCAGCAAAAGCCACAGTTTAAAAAGAAGAAGGTGGCAGTACTGACAGTTAAAAATGCCAGTAGTATTGAGAACACTGTTGGGGAACAAGAGGTGGGCAGTGACTCTGTTGGACAGCACGGCAGAGGTCACGATATGTCGCCGGAGTCTGAAAGATCATCTGGATGCGATAGCAACTAGCGATTACATCTTCCCCCTGATAGGGTTTATGATTTAACAATTCAGATAGAGGGGGATGTGAAACACACTATTAGTGTAATATTTTGGGAGGAACTTACTAGTGATATCCTATTGGCCGAGAGAGACTGGCCACCTGAACACGTCCGCAAGCTCCCGTATGGGGAAGATGTAATTTTGCCTTCTTTCTCCAATCTTGTTCCTGAAGCAGCTAAAGAAGCCTATGCTGCTGAATGGGCTTTAGCGCAGGCACCTGCACTATACCGTAATCATGTAGGTTGGGACAAGGAGTCTCCTTGTCATATTATTCCCGTTAGGTCTACACCCCAACCGCAGCCACAATACCCTGTTAAACATGAAGCGAAAGCTCTGGTGAACGAGATACTATCACAACTTGAGTATCAGGGAGTAATTGAGCCCTGTACGTCTGCGATGAATAATCCATTATTCCCCGTTGTAAAGCCAGATCATTCATATAGAATAGTAGTTGATTATAGACACTTAAATAGTCATACACGCACATATGCTATACAAAAAACACACAGCATGGCACTAATAAACAATATAGTGCGTCGAAAATATAAAATTACATTGGATATATCTAATGGATTTTTCTGCCAGAATTTAGCACATGAAAGTAGGGACCTAAGTGCATTTTCATTTGGCTTTCAGAAACGCTTTTGTTGTTTACCTCAAGGCTATAAAAATAGCCCAGGCCTGTTTTCAGCCCGTGTAACATCAATTTTGCACGAGATTGATTCCGATGCATTGTGCTATGTGGATGATATCTATCTCACTGACGACGCCCTCGACATTCATCTTGCGAGGGTCGATTGGATCATTTTGGGATTTGCAGACCTCGGTTGCAAATTTTATTTTAAGAAAAGCAAGATAGCCTTTCTTAGTGTATTGTTCCTGGGATATGAGCTATCAAACGAGGGGAAGAGCCTGGCCCTGCACTTTCTAGAAAAGTGTGCTCAACTACAGCCTCCAAATACACTTAAGAAATTACAGTCATTACTGGGTTTCTTCAATTTTGGCAGAACATACATTCCAGATTATGCAGAACGCATCAAGCCACTTTATGACTTAGTTCAGCCCAATTTTTCGAGCAGACGATGGACGATTGAACACACACACATCCTTAGGGACATGCAACGGGACATGCTAGAAGCTAAACACTTACACACAACACACACGTGACAATAAAACAAACTTGGTCATCAGAATAATTGCTGGTGCCCTTGGATTTACTTATGTCACCTTTAATGAGGATGACACGGTGCTGATAGCATATAAATCACATTTATATTCAAATGCTGAACAACGTTTTGCACCTACAGAAAAGATTCTAACAGCAGTTCAGGTGGCCTTCATAAAAGAGAGGCCACTTGCCCAGGGGAAATGCATTATTGTTGTCTCCCCAGTGCCAGCCTTAGAGGCTGTCACTAAAGCGAGCGTTCCGAACGCTAAGGCATTACATCCACGCTGGATTCAATGGGCAACGTCTCTGACCGCAACTGATGTTGATTATATATTCGATCCAAGACTTCAAACACAAGAATTTCTCCAGTATGAACAGGAGAACCCCGCTCCTCTAAATGTTTTGCCACTAGACAGTTATAATACTATCATTTATACTGACGGATCAGCACAACCGGCTGTTGGTACTAAACATCAATACTCAGCAGCTTGCGCAGCCGTGTGCGGAGTGATGGAAGATGGACTTTTCCACCCTCACAATACCTACACGCAGACCTTAGGGGACTGCACAGCCCAGTTGGCTGAGCTTAAAGCTCTTATTCTAGTGCTCGAACATACTGAGACAGGAAGCCAGACTTTGATAGTCTGTGATTCATATTACTGCGTCCAGTCATACAATTCATATCTCAATCATTGGAAGCTGAACGGGTTTAGGGATTCTAAAGGGAAACCATTAAACACAAAATATTGTGGGGAAGGGTGGCCGATCTTAAGGATAAGCTACCATGTGTCCATTTAGTTCATACATTAGGACACCAATGTGTAGGAATACACGTTGCTGGTAATACATTGGCTGATGAAGCGGCCAAAGCATCAGTAGCTACAGCTTCTGTGGCTGCAGTGACTCGTTCTCAGACGAGATTGGATAATGAAATACTAATTGCCGTTAAAGCTTCGGCTGCAGGCAAGACCCTTCTGAAAGGATACCCTACAAACTATACTTACCATATCAGTGCACAGAATGTTGCTTATACAACGATTCCTGGGGTTGGAGATCGAGTGATCCCCAATGTAGACCAGAGATTAGAGCTGATTACAGCTGCACATGAGGGTGTCGCTTCTGCACATGCTGGTATACAGGCCACAATAACAATTCTACAGCAACGATACTGGTGGCCTGGTCTAGGCAGACAAACTAAGCAGTATGTCCTTTGCTGTGACATTTGCCAGCAGATTAAGGGCTCTAATATAAAACGCCCTCCACAGACATCCCTCTTAGTGTCAGACAAGCCACTTCACTGTGTGTACCTCGACCATTGTGGTCCCTTACAGCCTGATGGTGCATACAAATAAATTTTAGTGGCTGTGGATTCCTGTTCTAGATTCCTGTGGGTATGGCCACAGCGGTCGGCTGACGCCCGGACTGTTATAAAAGATTTGCTGATCTTTATCGGTACATATGCGGTTGCAGCATTTCATTCGGACCAGGGCCTGGCATTTGCCTCTAAGGCATTCAGGGACACCATGGGGATGATGGGTGTTGAACTCCATTACTCCTCACCATACCATCCCGAGGGAAATTCCGTCGTGGAGAGGCAGAATCGTGATCTAAAGCAGTTCTTAACTGCTCGAGTATTAGGTTCAGGCCACAGTTGGTTACACCACCTATATGGGGTCCAGAGAGCACTGAATAATCTGCCAAGACGGTCCTTGGGGGGACGCTCTCCATATGAGGTTCTCTTTGGGATACCTATGTATGTCCCAGATCTTGATGCCCCTGGTATGGTGGCAGCAGAAACACCATTTGACATAAATGAATGCCTCACTGTTTTACAGGAGCTTCAACAATTTGGTGATGATAAATCGTCTGCAAGTGCTGCAACCTTAGGAATAAGGGAATTGGCGAAAACTTCGACTGGCTGGATTACTAACGTTGGGGATCTGGTTTGTGAGAAGATCGCTGTGAAAAAGGAGTTCGGTCCATCATACAGAGCATCTGTACCAGTCTTGGGAATACAAGGCACCAGGACTGTCATCCTACCACCACTGTCTGGTTCTAAGTCGAACAGATTCATCTCCATTGATGACATCAAATTACACCATGTGGCCGATCCTTCACAGTAGACCAGGAGGTCCCTTGGGTGGTTACCGATCCCCTCTCACTACCCAACAGGACATCCATCTACATAGTAGGATGAACATCACTACTAATGATTATGCAACTATGTCAACTGTTGTTCCAGACACTTCCTCGACCATGGGGAGGGAGGAAAATGAACTTTTGTTGGTTCCAGTCACATCTTCAGTGACCACCCGCTTCAAGATTTGGCTGTATTTTACACGAACACTTCAACGACTAATGACGTTGTCTATCAAGAGCCTCCACGAGCGGTGGATCAGAATACAGCGGCTCCTGTGTTTTGAGAGACTACCTCTGGCTATTTCATTGACATTGATGATTTTTCTTCGGATTCATCCTCTACAGTGATTGACTATATTTCAAAAAGTAGTAAGCTGTATCGATGGCTTAAAAAGACCTATTTGATCTACCCATGGAACTATCTATGGTTCTGTTTGACATTTATTGCATTATTTTTATGGATTGGTTTTGTGACTGTTTTCTTTTTGCTCATAAATGGTCCCTATATTCCTGATCGCTCCTCAGTGGAGCCTGTTGATGAAATGTTAACACCACATCATTCTTCACATAAGGTCAGAAGAGATTTGTCCCCTGTAAATATTACAGCAATACCAATTATTGATGGGATTGTGTGCGAAAAAGTTCCATTCAATATATACGGGCCTACAGAGATTATTCAAATACCATACGTGTTCAAAATTTCAATGTCTGATGTTATTACACCTAATGTTGTCTCTGATGATTGGGATGTCCAAACAGTTGATTCCATGCTCACTGAAATGAAGGACTATTCCGCTTTTGAAAGTGATGATGTATATGATCCCTTTGTTTCCCAGCTCTCGATTGAGGGTTACGAATATTGGAAGAGCACTATTGACTTGAAAAGTGTATGGGGAACACAAGATTGGCAAATACAGGGTAGGGAGGCTTTGTTTCGAGCATGCCTGATTCCTGTGCAAATGATTTTCTTTAATTACACTATTGAGCAGACATCCTGTCTGGGGTTAGCAAAAATGTAAGATCTGAACACGCCCAGTATCCCTACTCTGGCAAAATTTAAAGATTGGCAACACTTCCTTCATATCACAGAGGACAGGCTAGATGCAATGGTTCAGGCTGGTACCTATAATTCTTCACTTTCCAGTGCCGCGGGATGTTGGTATGGCCCACCAACTCTAATGAGTGTCAAAGGCGTTTCTTGAACTCTTCAGGGTTTTTTTCAATTAACAGGCCTGACCCTCACTTTATATCAGGTCAGCATACAGGTATAGTTACAACATATAGTGTGGGTAAGTTGTGCCAGCAATGGGTGCAAACAAACACGTTAACAGCGGTTAAGAAACACCTGAACACTCTTTCTGACAATATAGACTTACCGGATTTTCTGCTAGGTCCTAGAAAACAGCGCTCAAAATGGTTTTTATATGCTATGTACAATGAAATTTGGAAACTTTCCCAGATGGAGGCTGCTGCGCGTTTAAGGCAACTAGATAAGGAAAATTTGGAAAAAACATTAGCTGTTGTCGACAATGGCATGAACACGCTGTCCAACAGGATTTATTCACTATCAAATATAGTGTCGTCTGCTATTGATATCACTCAGACAGACGTGTCCCGGTTATATCATGGGCAAACACAGCTACGTTCCATCATACAGCTGGGTTGGACATTACAGACACTGAAAAGTGGCCACATTACATGGAGATATATTAATGGGAGTGAATTCTTCACTGCTTTAAATTTTTCCAGGGAACAAGAGACAATGGCTAAAAGGGAGGCTAGTTATACCCTGCTTCAAGTAGAGAAATTAGATAAGTTGCCCTTCACGGTAGCAGAGAGTTCTTCAACTATCTGGCTCTTACACGGCATTATTAATTTACCGATTTCGACCTTTCATTTCTCAAGCTGCCTGAAACATCTTGCAGTGGGACGATATGAGCAACTAGGAGATAACTTTATTAAGGAAGAGTGGGAGTTGCCCTTTGACTATAGATGTCTGAACTGAGAAAGAGAGGTCTTTCTTAGCGGAAGTGAATGTGAGACTGCTGTTCGTCATTCTATGATATGCAAACAGGTGTCTCTTCATGGTCTTTGCAATGCGGGGGTCGCGAATTTGGCCTGTTTTCTGAAGGGTACTCCCTTCCCCTTGATTCGTCCAGTGTTTCATGTACTTTCCAATGGAAGTTATGTGGTACTGAACGATCAAAGCTGTTGCGGCATGCGACCTGGAACTGCCTACGCAATCTCGGTCACTAAGGTCGTTACGTGTTGTGGACATGTTTTGTTTCCCCCCACACGAGAGATAAAAGTATCTGACATGTGGCCCACATAGATACTATTAATGTGAACTATGACAAGCTGAGTAGGCTAAAGGCGCTATAGTTTCAGAAACAGGTCGGCTTGACATCCGCAAAAGAGACGTATGCTCTCCAGATTGCGACATCATCAGCTGAGATACAATTCCTTTTAAATACCAATTTCCCCAAACACTTTGGAGAGCTGGTATCCAGAATAATCAATGCTTCGAACACCACTGGGATTGTTCATTTCTTTAAGGCTGTCGGGTCTGGTTTCGTGTCCATCTTCCAGACTGTCTTCAGGGTCATCCCATCAGCTATCCATTCACTCTTTTCGAGTGTGTTTGGTGGCTTTCCAATTATTTTGGCTTTAATTGGCAGACTACTACTGCTATTTCTTCTGATTCGCAGTGGTTGTTTCTTTCCGGCAAAGCAGAGCAATGGAGCCGCTCCCGCCAACTCCACTGTGCCGTGAGTGCATGGTTCGGATCTTCGGTGCACCTTTGCTGGTGGAACTGGAGCTTGACTGGTCGTTGTCATTTCGGCCACATCTCTGGTGTGTACAACCAGTCTTCCGCTGCATATGGTGTCTCTTTGAACATCTGCCTATGGTCTGTCTTGCTGTTGCACCGACATCTCCTGTGGACCACGAACTGCTGATGTCCCCGATGAGGGTTCATACACGGTCATGCCCCTTGAGACTGAGGTTGCTCCGCGAGGCCACCTATGAGCCTTCCGTTGTGAGATCTCCCATGGATGAGGACACTGCAACAAGTAACGATACACCAGGAAATACGGCTCACTTCTGCTTTGTAGATCCGTTTGTCCGCCCAGCACTAGACTTAACTTCGGACGATGTTGACTCATTTTTGAGATCCTTGACTGGTGACTTCGATGACATTCTTCAAGATCATGCGTATAACACATAATTTGATGAATTGACTTGCCATTCCCGATTCCAAATTATGCAATTAAATTGACATTTGCTGTTGCACGCTGTACTTGTCATAGTTGACATTAACATCTCTGTATGTATTTTAAACAGATTTGTTTTAACATATTTTTGACACATGTGAATGCTTTTTTGGCTTGTTTTAGCCTTTAGCTTTTAGTTCAGGAGCAATTTTTTAGCATTTGGGTTCCTGTGCCTTCATCATACCTGTTACGGCAATGGGGAGGGTGTAATGAATCCTAGTTCGTTTTAATGGAATAACAGGAGTTAGCTTAGCCTCTGGCTTGTAGACTCGTGCCCCCGTCACACTTTAGACAGATAATCAGAGGGATTCCGACCAGAGGGCGTCGCTGCCATGCTGATACCGATGCTGCAGTCGTCTTGACGCTGACCCAGTCTTCGTGTCCCTGCGGAGTCTGAGATAGAGACCTCATTCCAAGGTAAAGAGGGTTGGGGGCTCCTCTCATGGACACGGCATTGGCAGATTAGGTTTAACGAACCCAGCTCTCCTTTAGGTAGGAGGTTAGGCCTTCTTTGTTAGGGTATTAGGGCATCTTACATCTCATATATCTTTTCTATGTATTGCAAAATGGTGGGGGTCTTTGTAACAATGACTCTTGTCTTCACAATACTGTTACTTGCTATATTCATTATCCTAATCATTGCAGTCCATGCAACTTATCGCAAATTGCAGTTATGTTAAATAAAAAGCTATTTTAACTTTACTGCATCTGTGTCATTGCCTGTGTTTGTATGAGACATAATATATCTGTGAGAAAAGGGTAATCTCCGTTTAACCACGACACTCCCTGAGATATCTCATTTTTGAGTCCATGCGTAAACGACTGCCATAAATCACCTTTTACTATTGTGTTTCTGGTGAGGTGCTGCTAGTGAGCCGATAAGGTTGGGATAACAGTTGCGACTTGTTGTAGGAAAGATGCAGTCGCCTACAAACAAAAGTACTGTCATCCTTAAACCACCAGTCTTGCTCAGAGCAAGAGTCCAAACTACGACACCACAGGCATAGAGACAGGCATGCTAATAATGTTTCCCCTTCACAACTCCAGGACACAAGGCAGCTGAATACTTCACCAATGAAGGTGCAATTCAAACAGGCACTCAGCAGGCACCACATGGTTAAAAGAGAGCACGTTCCAGAGTGTTCCTCTAGCTTCTAAGTTTCTCCAGGTTGATGTGGGCAGCAATCACCCCACAAACACCCTCTTCCTTTGGTCCCGACCTACAGTGGCGAATCAGCAGCCTCAACCCAGAGGTATCCTGTGTCCAGGCTCGGCCTCCTGCAGTCAGGGTAGGCCACAGGAGATGCCGAACAACGTAGGTACTGTGTAATCCCCTCACCAACGTGTTGTCACCCAGGGAGCCATCACTTCTCAGACAGTCTATGGGGGTCATTCTGGGTCGGCGGGAGCACCGCCAACAAGCTGGCGGTGCCCCGCAGGGCATTCTGACCGCGGCGGTTTGGCCGCGGTCAGAAGAGGAAAACCGGCGGTCTCCCGCCGGTTTTCTGCTGCCCACATGAATCCTCCATGGCGGCGCAGCTTGCTGCGCCACCATGGGGATTCAGACACCCCATACCGCCATCCTGTTCTTGGCGGTTCGCCCGCCAGGAACAGGATGGCGGTATGGGGTGTCGTGGGGCCCCTGCAGTGCCCATGCCCATGCCCACATAAGAGGGCCCCACAAAGAATTTCAGTGTCTGCTTTGCAGACACTGAAATTCGCGACGGGTGCAACTGCACCCGTCGCACCTTCCCACTCCGCCGGCTCCATTCGGAGCCGGCTTCCTCGTGGGAAGGGTGTTTCCCACTGGGCTGGCGGGCGGCCTTTTGGCGGTCGCCCGCCAGCCCAGTGGGAAACCCAGAATAACCGCAGCAGTCTTCCGACCGCGGTGCAGTATTCTGGTGGGGGGAACTCTGGCGGGCGGCGGGTTAGAATGACCCCCTATAGGTCCTCTCCGGTGCCTCATAAAGGCTGGTCCTCATATTGAGCAGCCATCCCTCCAGGGTCTGGTCACTCTGTGCCACTCTCCCGTGCTAACAGCTGAGAGGCTGACCATGTCGGGGCTCCGCAATCGCACACAGTTCGTCGGCCTAGGTGGACATGCCCAACGCAGACCATCAGTCTTACCCACATGTCAATAGCCCTTGACAATAAGGGGCATCGTCCACACCTGTGGTAGTCAGGCATCCATTGCCTCAGGGGGTCTCCCGACTCACATGACCAACTCCCAACAGTGCCACTTGGAGCCTCCCATGTTGTTCCGGGATGACACAGGATACAGGCCCACGATGGCATGCTCCCTGCAATCAAAGGTCATGTCGCCGATCCCACTTCATCCACCTGCTCAATAGCCCCAAAGCCTGGTTTTACACTTCACAGCAGGCACATGGATCAGTTGGCTGGGCCAACTCCCAACAGCGTCGCTCGGAGCCCCCAATGTTCTTCTGGGCTGACACATGTTACAGGCCCAAGATGCCGTGTTTCCAGCAAGCCGAGGCCACGCAGCTGATGCCACTTCATTCAGCTGCTCCATGGCCCCCAAAGTCCAGTTTTGCACTCCACAGCGGGCGTGGGGGTCAGCTGGCTGATTAAGCAGGGCAGACCCACAGTATGAGTGGGGATTTATTCAGGATTTTGCTGACTCTGGCGGGAGCACCAATAGGAGCATCTAGACGGCCAACTTGTTGATCCCCCCACTTTTACACCTTTGTTATGCACAGTTCATATGAGATATGAAAATAAGATTGCTTACAGCTTTAAAATCTTTTACTTTCATATGATTCACAAATCAAATTGAGGCTGATAGAAGGTGCTGCAAGCAGAAATTCATCTTTGATAGTCACCAACAAAGTGTTCATTCATTCATTGACTTCTGGATCATTGCCTAGTGAATAACATGTGCTCCCCTAGACTTTATGTTGCAAGGTTTGAATTGCAACTGTCTGCAAGGGGCAAATGCTTACTCCTGTACAAGAGGATATGGTATGTATTGAACTTGCGTATATCACATGTATTCACTCAAATAATGAAAGCTAAAGATTATGGTCAGAGGATACAAACCCATAAACCTGCTGCAATTTAACAGTTATGATGTGCAATGCACACCATAACTCATGCCACCTGCTTTTTCTTGCTCTTGGTAGTCAGCTTCATTTCTGTTGTATTGAGCAGCTTGACTTGAAGTGTGTGCTGCATACATCAGCTGGTTTTCCTGGTTTAAATTTATTGAAATAGTACTAACCTTTCCAGTGTTTTTCAGTGGAATGTTTTTAAGAGACACTTGACCTGCTTTGTCCTCATTTAACATTACACATACCCTTCGGCTAGGCCTTGCACCCAAATCTTCAGATGTCTCTCACCGGTTGTGCAGAGTCTTCTCCTGTGTGCAGTAGTGGTTGTCTATAGAGCCTGCCTTAAGACCTGGTCCTGCAGCCAACCTAATGCAGCTTGCACCGTAGAGCTAACTACTTATGGAGAGGAAGTCCTTTTTAATTTGAATTTGTGTTTCTTCAGATAACCATATTAGTGTGTTTAAGGGATTTTGTTATTTGATATTTTACTTTACCTATTTTGGCAAATGCCCACTTAAAACGTTTTCATTTTTTGTCTCTTATTGACTGCATTCCTGGAAGTGTTCACCTACCAGCATTCTCACCATTTGGGATTCTGCTGTCCACACCAGATGCTCTCCTAGTTCTGCATGCAACAGAGAACAAAGATGCTCAGGTGAGTGCTGGTTTGCTCAGCTTTCTGCAGCACCTTTTGCAACACACTCTAGATTATTTCAACTTTCTGGTGTTCAGTTTGTTTTCCTTCTGCTGCAGAAAGCTCCCACACTACATAAGCTGATGTGTAATTGTCAAAGTACTGAATGAGAATGTTCCTCTGTGCCATCTGCTCAGGTTCCACTCTCAGAAACTACAGGTGACCATCCTGTCATTTGCCTTCTACTGACCTGGGGGATAGCTAAAGAAATCACAGATGTGTGAATGTCTGCGCCTCCAATTTTTCCAAAGTATTGGTACTCTCCTTCTCACACCTGTGGTGCAGCAGAGGATAGTTCTGGAATCTCTTCTTCCCAAACTTTGCATTTCTGCTCCAAAAATTGCTGTGAGCAACAGTATCACCACTCCTCACATCTTCTACATCTCACAAAATGGTGACTTTGTGTGGTGGCACTTTACTTGAACTTTCAATCAATGAAAAGCACACAATGCTTTTTATTTTGTAAAATAGTCCAGGGACTAGACTAAAAATCTGCATTCTGCCCTAGGTGTCACATGTCTGACGCTTTTATACAGGTCGCAAGAGGTCCATTTGGCCAGTTGAACCTATTATAGGCTTTTTGCCATGTACCGTTCCTATTTTGTGAGTCGGTACCCTATTGCCGACTTGCAAAATAGGGTTTGCGACTTGCTATAAGGGAGGGGCAAGCCAAGGACAACTCTTCCTAATAACAAGTTGCAGGGGGATGTAAGAATATTTTGTGACCAGGAATGTAGTCGTAAAACATTCGTAGTTACCACCAACTTCAAGTTGGTGGTTGCCATTCGCAAATGGGAATGTATCTCCAAAGTACCCCTTTCCCTTGCGAATGTCTGTGCAAACAGTTTTTAAGAGCAGGCAGTGGGCCTATGGAACACTGCGGACCCTTAAAAAATGGAAAGAAAACTTCTCCGTTTTTTTTTTGTAATGCAGCCTATTTACCTTTAAGACAAACAGGCTGCATTACAAACAAAATGCTTCATTTAAAAGCAATCACAGATATGGTGGTTTGCTGATCCCAGCAGGCCACTATCGCTGTGATTGTAGCCATTCCCAATGGGTCACAAATTGAGACCTGCCTCAGGAATATTGATGAGGCAGGTCCATTTGCGACCTACTGCAAATCACTAACAGTGTCAAACACACTGCCATACATCGCAGTTTGTGATTTCCTAATAGCGAATGCTAAGATTTGATATTAGGAAATCTCAAACGTTACACTACATACAACTGGCCCCTGATGTCTTTTCCCCATTGCTAGCCACGTCGAAGCTGCAATCTTACAATAGAGACCACAGACTTGGTGTGTAATAATAATAGTTGAGTTCACTATATAAGCCCATCCAAAAGATGCACCACTTCCAAAATTGGCTCTGGTTGCAGTCCATACCAAAGTCAGATGTTTAATTAAAAGAAATTTCAGTTATTAATTTTTTATGGTCACTTAAATGTGTCAAAAATCCATGGAGTATTTTTCAAGGCCACAAACTTGGCACACTTACATGCCATCCTTAGTATGTGCCTCTGTACTGAGTTAATGGGCTATCAGAAGAATCTAATACCTGTTGGCAAGTCTTTTTTGTCCGGGGTCACATTATTAAAGTTGTGGATTCACCAAATCAAAAAGGTCATCCATAGTTTGGCACTTCTGTTCAGAGATTATGGATAATTAAAGGGGACTCAAAAGAACACTATACTAGTATAGTCCGCGGCCTCAGTACAGAGGCCAGCCATGGACTAAGGACACCGTTGTGTTTTGTGAGTGTACAGTCTTGAAAAGTGCGCAAACATCTCTTTTAGATGGGCAATGTTTTGATCTTTTATGATTCGTGAATCTGTGCTTTTGTCACCTGTGACCTCCTTCATCCCTCCCCCTTTTTCAGACCGGGATTCACCCTGAAAAATCCTGCTAATCATGCAAAACCTAACCTCTCCACTTCTTCTGGCCCATCAACCACCAGGCGAGCGCACAGGTTAGCATTTTAGCCTGAACATAATTTATGGAGCCTGAAAACATGAACCCTAAGGTCTTGCCTACCACACACTCTCCTGTTTCTCCAGTCCATGCTTCATCAAAGTTATTGCACTATTTACTCTCCATTCCTCATAAACCCATTATGGCACACTCATCAAAACAATATCCACTATATTACAGCAGCAGCATCTGTGGGCTTCTTCACATCATTTCCACCAATGTTCTTGGCATCACTGAGAAGTGGTTAAAGAATACTTTAACATCAGATCTGGTGATGTACTTCTAGCCAGCTGTACCATCCTACTGTGACACAGGTAAAAGGTACTAGAGTGGCAGAGATTTATCATTCACCTTAAAAAAAAGCAAGATGTATAACGTGTCATTTAATCACTTGGAAACAACTTTGTCAAAAACTACCTTTTCTCCTCCATAACAGTTTGTATAACACACCTCCCTAAAATAAAAAAAATGTTTTCCTTCTATCTCCAAGCCATTCTCAACCTCCCTCAATACCTTGTATCGCTGTTAAACAGTGCAATTGTTCTTCAACATCTGAGTCAAGGGTCTGTATGATTTCCATACCCAAGATATTTTACAGTATATAGACATCTTGGAAATTTAACTATAAATGGACCAACCAATTCACTGTAACAAGAAAGTTGAGTTATAGTTTCCTAACTGTCTTCACACTACAGATGTGAAAATGTTGGGCCCTTCCCTGGTCAGTTCACATCATGGCCAATGTTTTCATTGATGATAAATTGGGACTCCAGGCACCAAAAAAGCGCTGTCTAGAAAAATCTGTTCAATTCTCAAACCTCTGTGCTTCGTTCAAGCTCTCCTTTTCATTTAGAACTTGCATTTTTCTACCTATGACAAGTCACAAAATTGATTAACAGCATGCCTCCTATGAGAAGATTAAATAAAGGTCTTTAAGTACAATGGCATTAACTGCTTCACTTTCTCTGACGGGAGACTGTTTATTGAGACTCATCCTGATATTTTGGGAACACAAAAAATGATTTCTTTATTTAAAAGCATTCACAGCCATGGTGGTCTGCTGACTGGTGAAGAGAAACACTATAGATTTGCTATTGTAAAGCGGCACGGAAGGATGGATTGGGGGGCACACAGAACACCAAAGCACCAAAACTGAGCTTACCAATGGCTTAATTTTACCTTGTAAATCGGTTAACCAACCGTCCAGAGATAAACCAGAGATCCCTGAAAACCTGTCAAACATCTATGGAAGGTATAGAGCTCTATTAAAATTAATGCTGATATTAGAGTTTTTCCAGAGAATGCCAGTTCTAGTTAAGTGTTTGATTTCTGTAGAGCCATGCCTGAATACAATTACAGGTTTCCTCTGTGGACCCCAATTTGACTATATTTTTAATTTTTAGTTGATGTACTCCATTTGCATATAGCATCCTGAATCAAACAATGCATACGGTATCTATGTAAGTTCTAGTCATTTTATTGATGTCAAAATGTGTCTGTTTGATACAACGTCTTTCCAAACTCAATATTTTCCCCTTCACTTTTTAGTTTTTCTGGGGTTTCCAACTGATTTTGAAAGTAACATATCTTAACCACGGATATTAATTGTAATAGTTTTTGATACCCTAACCATGGTACCCTTTTGAACAATTTTGTTTAATTTCTAAATTAAACATTAATATTTTTTACATAAATTGATTGCAAACTTGAAGTTTGTTTTTTAATTATACATCCTTTGTTGTAACGTTGGTTTGTTTTCTGCACACGTTATAGGTACTTATCCTGAGATGTTTGTTGTTTCTCTGGCTAAGCTATTAAAAGTGAATGAAGCTTCCTATTAATGAAACATGGTATGTGGACCTCTTTGGGACTGTATTGCTCAAAGGATAATTTTCACACTACCAGGTGTTAAACTTTCACGAGGACCCTTAGATAACATCTGTATGTATAGGTTAATGTTTACAGTGGTATCAAAGAGTGGTTACTCAGCTATGTGTACGTCGTCCCATCTTTGCCTTTCTCTGTGTTATATAATAATGCCTCATTCTGACAATTAGCTTCATATGAAGCAGTCTTTATTTAGCAGTGACATTGTGGCTCCAGGCCCTAAAAACTGAATGAATGTGCCTGGAGTAATACAGTTATTTGGGAAAAATGTGCCCCACTTCTCTGCAATGTAAGAACCTGGGTTACTGGTTGAAGGGGATGAAATCCTGGTCAAGTAGAAACCACAATCCTTGTCTTGATGAAGATACAAGGAAGTTCTAAATAAACCTGTGCTCAGCCATTGAGTAGCTCTGTACAGAGTAGTCGGGCTTAACTCATGCGCATTGTGTAAAATATTTGTGCAAAACTTCAAGCAGTAACACAGTGCAAACACACCAGAAAAGGATCTCATGTCAGAAAAAATATAGTAATTTTTGATAAATAAAACAAGACCAAAATGACAAACATCCAATCAGTGAAACCAGACATATGCAATTTTGAAGATTTCAGTGAAAAATAGCACCAAAAAGCACAAAACTCTAACTATGTATATCTCATCTCATCAGATCGGGAGAATGTCACAAATTCAGTTTGACTACAATGGAACAGAGGCAGACTACAGTGGCCCATTTAGACCTGCTGAAGAAGAGTACCTCAAATGCTCAATGCTGAGCCTTGCAAGGCCCCACGCTACAGATAAATCACACAGCTGAGGAGATGCATTGGTTTAGTGGTGTTGCGAGGCTGCAATGCAATGTCTTGCATCATCATCAAAGATCCATTCGATGAGTGCTTGGGAAATGAAGTCCGGCATCGAAAATGAGTCACGCACTTGAAGGGATGCGTTGGTTCAAAGGAGCTGTGAAACTGTGATACCAGAACCTGCATTGTCATTTAGGTTACTGTCGACAGGAAATTTGCAGTGCAAGGGCCTACATCAGAAAAGCTTCACACAGGTAGTGGTTCTGATGCAGTTGCAAGTGCATAGTCCTTGTGCTGAGGGAACCCTTGCAGCAAAGATGCGTTGGCTCTGCTCTGTATTACTCTGTGCAACAGAGGAGATGCTTAGGTTCTGCTGGGTACCCGGGTGCACTGGCAGAGCACATTTAGGCCCTATTCCATGGGTCAAGGACTGGGTTAGCAGTACTTGGCAGAGAAGAACTCGTAGGTGGCAGATCCAGGTGCTGGTTTAAAGGTTGCTGGAGCCTTCTGTCCCTGAGGCTGTAGCAAGGATGCAAGACAATTGGGCCTTGGAGTCACTCTGGGATCCTGGGTTCTTCAGCTGCAAATCCAGTCCTTCTCATCCAGGCAGGAGGGCAACAGGGAACAGTTCAGCACAGAGGGGCAGCCGTCCTTCAGTGCACCAGTCCAGCAAAGTGACAGTCCTTCTTTCTGGCAGAGTATCCACAGGTCCAGTAGTGTACTGAAGAGTTGGTGCCTGAAGTCCAATATTTATACTTGGGCCTTCGTTTGAATTGGGAGAAGCTTCTAGAGGTTTCCTCTTGAAATCCACAGGCTTTCTGTCTCCTCTGCCCTGGCTTTCACTAGCTACAGGGTGTATGCCGCGCTTTGAGTAGAGGCAGGGCACAGCCCATTTAAGTGTAAATAGGGCTGTACCCAGCTCCGTCCCCCTATCCTGCCAGTGATGGCCCATCCAGGCACACCTTAGCTCTATATTGTGTGTAGCTGTCTAGGAGGAAAACACAAAGCTGAGCTGTCAGCTACATCCAACCAAGAGACCCAGAGACAGACTACAGACACTAAATTGCTAAGGAAGGAAAATACAAACTTAGTAAAAGTGGCATTTTCAAAATTGTAATTTAAAATCCAACTTTCCCATAAGAGAGTTTTTTTCATTACAGTTTCAAGGACATCAACACCAACTGGTTGCCTATTCCCTTTAGAAATTACATCTTATTTAATGTAATAAGTTAACCCCTACTGTATCCAAAGGGAGAGGTTGGACTTGCAGTAGTAAAAACGATTTTGGGTTTTTTTTACTACGAGAACATGCAAACCCTAAAAGTACATGTCAAACTTTTTAAATACACTGCAACCCACCCTCTAGGCTGCCCAGGGCCTGCCCTAGGGGTGACCAACCTGTACTAAAAAGGAAGGTTTGGGCCTGATGAGAGCCCTATTTTGCCAGGTCAAAAAAGCAGTTTAAACATGCACACAGGCTGCAACTGGAGACCTGAGATATATTTAAAGTGCTATTCAAGTGAGTGTCACAATCAGTGCTGCAGGTCCACTAGTAGTATGTCATCTACAGGCCCTGTGTACATGTAGTGCCACTTTACTTGGGATATAGAAGCATATTAAATATGCCCATTGGGGATAAGCCAAAGTTACCATGTTTATGGGTGAAGCACATGCACTTATGCTCTGGTTGGCCACAGTAAAGTGCACAGAGTCCTAAGGTTGGAAAATAAGATCAGCAAAAGTGGAGGAGGAAGGCAAAAGGGTTGAGAGAAATCCACCCTAAGACTGACAGGTTTAACATGCATTAACTGTGTACCAACAAGGAATGTATACACAATAGGGACCAACCCTCTACCATCCCCACACACTTCAAGGGAATCTCTTAGGAGGAGGAGCCCAAAAAACCCTACTTATTCCTGTAGGCAACTTTTGTCACACATTGCACCTGTCTATTTGGGGGTGTCTCTGCCATTATCTTTAAGCAATGGTAGTCTGCTGCCTACAGTGCCATCTGAAGCAGCAGTTTGAAACCACTTTCCAAATGTCACTTCATCACTGCCTGCGTTAAAGACAGCACAATATTTTATGCATATTTGAGCACGCTATCAGGGTCAGCGGAGGAAATAGACAAGAAATTGTGCCACCGCACAGTTCCAAACAATGTACTGATATATAACCACACTACTGATAGTAATTGCTTGTACAACCAAGGTCATGGAGCAGAAGATTGGTGTCCAATTACAATTGCAACACTCTGAAAGCAAGTAAACACCAAGGGCAAGATGTATGAAAACCTTTTCCCGGTGGTAAATGGTCCATTGGGAAAAGGCTTTTCCCCAGGTAACAATCCTATGTAACCTGTTACTGACTTACAAAATAGGTTTGTGAGTCGCTATTAGGAAGGAGCATGCCAAGGGCTCCCCTTCCTCATAGTGAGTTGCAGAGGGATGTGAGATTGTTTTGCAGCCAGAAATGCGGTTGCAAAACAATTGCAGTTATCACCAACTTCAAGATGGTGGTAACCCATTCGCAAATGGTAAGGGGTCCCCACGAGCCGCCTTCCCCTTTGTGAATGGAACCAAAAAAAAAATTCAGAGTATTTAGTGGTCCCACAGAGAAAAAAAAGCAGTCACAGACATGGTGGTCTGCTGTCACAGTAGGCCACAATCCCTTTGATTGCAGCCATTCCCAATGTAGTTGCAAATTGTGACCTACCTCATGAATATTGATGAGGTAGGTCATTTGCGACCCCATTGGGAATCACAAATATTGTTAAACACACTGTTATACATGCCAGTTTGCGATTTCCTAATAGCACATCGCTAAGATTCTTATAAGGAAATTGCAAAGCCAAACCCACATACATCTGGCCCCAAAAGTGATCAAGGTGAGACCATGGTCTCCAAACTGTACCTAACCGCACTGAATCCAGGCCGACAATGGAAAATGACTACTATACGTTTAAGCTGCTTATTCATTCAAACATCTATAGACTCTAAACGAACAGCCTCAGCAGAAGCTTTAACCTGAAAAATCACTGGAACGATTCTATTTGTTTCGCTTGTCAGCCTAAAAGTTCTCGTTCGACAGAAGAACAAAGGATGAATCGCTCTGCACGGATCACGCGCTGCTGGCATTAGTAGCTTTTACAGGTCAGCATAGCTTGTTCAGCCAAAATGTAAAGTGAATAAACCTGTGTGACAGCTTTCAAGGAAATGCAAACTCAGTGCAAAGCCTTGGCCATTACTTTCCTCTGTTTGCGATGAGCGAGCACTCACCCTTTTAGCAATAGATACAATGGATTATTGTTAATGGGTTCTTGTTTGAAGGGCTCTTAAGTTGTGCACTTGCAGAGTGAAAATCTTTCCTCTCCAATTCTTGTCAAATTTTCTGCCAATTTTGTTTCTTCTGTGAAACCACACCTTTGCGTATTGCGAAAAGGTCTCTTCATTTTATCTAAGCACGTAATCCAAGTTCAATGTGATTTGAATATTCCATTTAACGCAGTTGCAGCATTTTCCCAAAACTGATTCTCCACAAGTAATGCAACATTGTTCTATAATTTGTAAACTTAATTTTCTAGTAATGTTGCACACTTTTAGCAAAATCGCCTTACAAAAGGTACCTGGCTAAGGTACTCCAGACCCTGCCCTCTATCAAAGTAAGGAACTCTTGAAGAATGTTGAGAATGACAAAGTTCGCTAGATTGCGCTCTAAAACTACCAGTGCCTTCCTTTTATTGTTTCATTTTTTATTAATCGTGATTCTTGTAAAATCAGAATTCTTCCTGATGGTGTGTTAAATCAGCAAATTCCATTTCCTAATGTATTGTTAGGCAAATGAAATTGCCTCAACAGTTACCAGGCCCAAGCAATTGCAAGAAATCTTCTTAACGAAGACTGTTGCCTGGAAAAATACATGTACAAAATGAGTAATGATCATGACATACCATCTATATAGGCCGAAAACATAACTCATTTGCCTCATACTAAAATTAAAATGAAATCTTAAAATACACACTTTACATCCTGGCAAAAACACCATTACAGTAACAATATTATTTTAAACCACCCAAAATGTCGCGTTGCTCTTCTTACTCGCGCTCTTATGATTGATGCTTGACTAGCAGGTTTGTACCTACTAATTTATTGTCTTATATACCATGCGCAAACCATTTAATTTAATACAGGAGCTCTTAACAAGTAACTGGAAAGCTTGCTGAGAATCGAACATTTGATCAAGCGTGGATGCTGGGTTTCTGTCTCAGAACTCGAATTTCTAAGTCTTCAACTTAGTCACAAAACAACATTTCTCTTCTTTGGTGACGTACTTCTGTGCAATACATACTCTGTGACCTGAGTATTTACGGGAACGTTTAGATTATATCTGTATAGTTGGATACAACTTGCAAATGTCAGCCTTCATAAAGTCTGACGACAGTTAGAGAGGACAGCAGAGTCCACCTCCATAATGATGGTTTCCTGCTCTAAGATGCCTTGTGACAGCACATCCCGAGCAAAAGATCGCCGCAACCTGAAGCCACCCCCTTTTCACCAAGGTGTGATTTACCAGAAGGTTTTACAGAGGGCTACAGGGGATGATTAAGGGTGAGATAGAAGTGTTGCAAGGAATCAGAGGAGTGTGATGGAAGTGCGGGCAAAGTCTTGGGCCCACAATGCATGTGAACACCTGAATGAGAACTCTGGTACGTGGGTAGAAATATTGAAACACTTCAATGAAGCCACTAGCCTTGCACTTTAAAACCATTAGCAAAATAGTCCGTAACTGAATTTTCAATTGATCCATTTGACCGCCTCCCGCCATGCTGCAATGAGCGAGGCGAAAACAGAAAGCAAAATTGGCCGAAATCCAGTACCAAAAATGGTTTGCTCCTATTATTAGTTTTTTTAAAAAGCTTTAAAAGTTGCTAAAATCCTATCACTTGGCATTCCCTATTCCAATTTGAGGTCATCTCTCTGGGAGATAAAATGCTTATACATTTATGCGTATCCCCTTATTTACATTGTTATGTTATAACCTGAGCAATGAACTTGTCCACTTCCTCTGGCTCTGAGAAATGATGTATCTTGTTCTCCCACATGAATTTCCTGAATTGTGAGGAATTTTAATTGAACACTTACACTCATTCTCCTCAGCATCTTAATTCATTTCCCCAAATCCTATTGCTTATCTTCTGTGATTCGAGATTGTTAGAAATGGGGTTTCTGGTTGGCTATGGTATGCACCTCAGCCAGGCAGAACCTACCCAGTCTAGTCAGGGCTTGGAAGTTACACGTCCAAGATAACCCCTGCTCACCCCCTTGGTAGCTTGGCACGAGCAGTCAGGCTTAACCTGGAGGCAATGTGTAAAGCGCTTGCACAACACCCAACACACGTGACGCAAGATGTACACCACAAAGTAAACACAACACTGAGCTATGTAAAAATAATCTGTATTGCACAAAACATAATTAGACCAACATTACACGTAAATAATACCCTGCTACCTTAGCAGTTGTCAGAAGGTTACACAAGTTACTAATACTCTGCAAGAATCTGCAGTTGTCACATTAGAACACGTAAGTACTCAGGATTCTGCCACATAAGCAGTAGTCAGGAATTATAGTAAGAGGTATATGCGCTTGTCATGAACAATTCTTAAATACCCATGAAAGGAACATTAGAGAATATACCACAAGTCATATACATACACATCAGCTAGGCATGCCTAGAAAAGGAACATTAGCACATATATGTATCACCAGTAAACAAGTAGAAAATAGCAAACATCTGTAAGTTTGTATTAGGCTCCTAGAGCCTAGATTTTCTAAGGAGTACCTGTTTCTAGTGGATTAGGGCACTTCCAGTGCCTAAAGGTATGGGGCCCCCGACGCTCCGACGCGCAAAACGGGGGCCACGTGATGTCTTGGAGGGAAGAGGGCGGTTAGCACCCTCTCTTCCTGAACGGGCCCTTCCGGGGGCCTCCGTTCTGGGTGGGGTCTGGCCTCGGCCTCCGCACACCCTGTCCGTGTGGTGGGGGGCCAGGCGTGGCCCACTAAACAGTTCTGGGGGGCCAAGGTGGGAAGGGACCTCCGTCGAGGTCTCTCCTCCCGATTTCCAAAGAAAGAAAATGCCCCCGAAAAAGGAAAGGAGCGTCCAGCTCCTGTCGCAGCGACCGGGGAAAGGGGGGGTTCCCTGCGCCTCCGCCGAGTCCTGCCGTGCTGGTAGACTGAGCCTCGGACCCCTCCGGGGGCCCGAGGAAACACTCGCCCGCACCCGATGTGATGCACGAGTGGGGGAAGCCTCTCCCGAGCTGCCGGGAGGCTTCCTGGGGGATTGAAGGTGGCTGGTGCCCCGGGGGCGCTCCCGCAAGCGGGAGGTGCCTCGGGGGCACCGAGAGGAGCACGCTTGCTCCGAACCCTTTGATATCGTGCCCTCGGGGGCACTAGGAACAGCGCGCACCCGGCGCGGAACGACAATTCAAAAGCCCGGGTTTTCGGCGGTGATCCTGGGCAGCCGAGCGCAGCGCTTCTCACAGCGCTAAAGGCAACTTGCAGCCTGGGCTGCGGCGGTGATCCTGGGCAGCCGAGCGCAGCGCTTTTCACAGCGCTAAAGCAAATGTTGGAGAGATCAGTGCAGGGGTCAGGGGCACAGCACCCCCCTGGGAGCAATCAAAAGTCCAAGGAAGCACCGGGCTGCAGGGCTCAACTACAGACCAGCACAAGGGATGCAAATGGTGGCAGTTCCTCCTACTGACCAGACAGGTCACAGGTCAGCACTTCAGTAGCAGTCCAAGGTGGTTTCCTGGTGAGTCCATTCATCAGCGTCCTGTGTCCAGTTTCCAGTTCCAAGAATGTTCAAATTGTGGGGAAAATTCCCCTGTACTTATAGTCAGTTTTTACAGTGTTTCACAATGGTAGGGAGAGGAGGTTCCAGCCAGTTACAACTGGTTCTGGGAGTGCCCCCTCTCTCCTTTCAGCACAGGCTCAAAACGTAATTGGGGGGTTAACAACCCTATTGTGTGAGGCCAGGGCACAGTCTTTACAAATGCAGGCGTGCCCCGCCTCTCCCTTCTCTCAGCCCAGGTAGGCTTTACAATATGTAGATGCACCTCTGTGTCACCTCCACCCTCCCTGTGTTCAGGCTGTCTGAGAAGTATGCACAAAGCCCCAACTGTCAGTCTGCCCAGACGTTGATTGGAGACAAGCTGCAAAACACCAAATTTATAAGTACAGATAAATGCGCACTTTCTAGAAGTGGCATTTCTGTGACAGTAATAACAAATACACCTACACCAGTGAGTAGCATTTCTTACCACTGTCACAACCATACCAAACATGCCTATGCTACCCCTCATAAATCAGACAATACCCCTTCCACATAATGCAGGGCATTTCCAATGCAATCCTATGAGAGGGCAGCACTCACAGTAGTGAGACACCAAGTTGGGCTGTTTGTCACTACCAGGACAGGCCACGCAGCATGGCACATGTCCTGCCTCCTACATACATGGCACCCTGCCCAGAGGGCTAACTAGGTTGTACCTTAGGGGTGACTTACATGTAGTAAAAGGGGAGTTCTGGGCCTGGCAAGTAAATTTAGATGGCAGGTCCTTGTGGCAGGAAACTGCGCACACAGGCTCAGCGCTAGCAGGCCTTAAATAGGTTTGACAGGCTACTTCAGTGGGTGGCGCAAGCAGCGCTGCAGGCCCACTAGTAGCATTTAATTTACAGGCCCTGGGTATAGAGATACCACTTTACAAGGGACTTATAGGTAAATTAAATATGCCAATCAGGTATAATCCAATCATACCAAATTTGTAAGAGAGAGCACATGCACTTTAGCACTGGTTAGCAGTGAAAAAGTGCTCAGAGTCAAAACGTCAGCCAACAAAGGTCAGAAAAATAAGGAGGCAAAAGCAAAAAGTCTGGGGAATGACCCTGTAAAAGGGCCAGGTCCAACAGAGATATATATGATCTAATCTTGAAGGCCTGTATGTATTTCTCTTTGAGCGCGAAGCCTAGAATTTTGTCTTTAACTGAGTACTACAGGAAATTTACCAATATTCTCTGAAGTTTCTTCTGCCCTGCATTTAGCTTAAAGGGGTCTCCTCGGACTTTCTGAATCTCGACCCTATGGTCAACAAATGAGATTTGCTAGAGGAATGCTTCTGGTAAAAGGTTAAATACAAAAAGCTTAATGTTGTTCTTATATTAGTTCATAAACAGTTGTTTTGAAATCTCTCAAGCTTATCTATCAACACTTTCTCTTTTTGTTTCAGCTGGGCTACCTCTTCCACATTCTCCTGGGCTGTTGAGCTAAGCTCCTGCACTCTATTCTCTAGTTCCGTGCGTTGAGATAACCCCACTATCTTCTCTACCAGGTTTGAACAAGTCACTTGGATTTCCCTCTGATTGCCTCAGAGATCGAGAAGCAATCCTTAATCTCTTGTGATAGTTGACCAAACATTTCCTGCACCATTTCCCAGCCAACAGGGTTACTCATACCAGACACTTGACTCTGGGTTGGGGTTGTCCCCCTCTGTACTGGACCCATCACACTTGTGATATTCTCCTTCACATGATGGTAGATCTTCAAAAGGGGAAATTGGCTTGTCACCGGTATATCTAGATGTATGTGAACAGTCACTAGTGTGGTTTCTGTGGTTCTATCTTCCTGACCCCCTGCCTCCCAATGTTCTTATGCTTATCCTGACCAAGGTTTATTTCACCTTCACCGACCCCTTGGACCTCTTGGACCCTGTTGTGACTAATGGATTCTAATTTCACTTTGAAAAAGGACCTCAGGGATGGCATAGCTCTTATTGTTCCTTTGCTGTTTGTGAGATTTACTCTTTCCTTTGGAATGGGCACACCATTTAATAGGGCCCTCTTTGAGGTTTTCTTAGGGATTCATATGCAGAACCTTGGCCTGACCTGCTTAACCAGCTGCTGGGCACTTCTCTACTTACCCACTAAACGCACTTCAGGTTCTACTAAGAGTGAGCTTGTAGATCTTAGCGTGCAGTGCTTACCAATTATTGCACCTGAGGTCTGTGCCACCTTTCTTTTGTCTTTATTGCTCACAGGATTGTTAAGTTTATTTGGCTGAGAGACTAGATCTCCCAAAGCACTCTTATCCTCTGTCCTCAGGGTGCCTGCGTCGGTTTGCTAATCGTGGGCCAGACAATCTTGCTCCTCCCTTCCTAGCTGTAAGCAGAGCCTCTTCTTCTGCAACTGCTGGCTACAAGTATCGTGCTCACGAGGCTACTCCCTCCAAGCATCTTTCCATGCAGCCTCCACAGCAGCATTCACCTGCACTGGCAGAAAGCAGAAAAGCGTGATTGCCTAACTACATGACTGACACTATTACTCCAGATAATGGAAGCTCCTGGCCTGCTGCCCTCACTGGCCATCATATTCTCCCAGCCTCCAAGCCACAAATAAAGTTGCTTTTTAAGGTAGTAAAACATGGCCATTAGAAAATGTGCTTTTGGGTTTTAACTCCAAATTTATCATGGAACTCTTAGGTTTTTCCGATTTGCCTTCTGAAACTTTCAGACTTTAGGTTTGGGGTCTAATTGACTTCCTTCTAAACATTTGCAAAGTGAAATAGATGAATCTAGCCCACAGACAGCTCCTATGTAGCCCCCACTACCTCAGCTCTTGTCTCTGTTGTTCTTCTGTGTGAAATTGGGTTGTTAGTTGACTGGGGTGGGACCCCTGGTCAAGCAGCAAACACCATTCTTGTCAAGGTTAGGCACCAGCAAACTCCAAATTAATCTGTGCTCACCCACTAGTAGTTACATAATAAAAAAGAATGGTACAATAGAGGGAAATAATATACGATCATTAATCCATCAAAAAAACTATAAATCAATCACTGGAACCCAATAAATGTATTTGTGTCATTTCATAAATGTTTTGTCAAACGAAAAGCAAAACCTAACAAACATATAACATTAATTCACAACATATGTGACACAAGACAAAATATATACATGCACTCATATAATCACAAAAAATAACAGAAAATGTACTTCAATCATCCTACTACTTTTACAGAATGTAGTTATTGGCGATGCTATACAGATTAATCCACATAGGAGGTGGTTGTATCATATCTACATCTCAACATAATGATTACTATTATTTAGCAGTTTGGCACAGAGCAGTCAGGCTTAACTTGAAGGCAATATGTAAGGTATTGGTGCAACACTTCAAACAGTAAAACAGTGAAAACTTCACACAAAAAGGATTCCACACCAGATTAGAAAAATAGAACTTAATTTAATAAATAAAACAAGTCCAAAACAACAAAAATCCTTAAGTAGAACTTGAGTTATGATTTTTAAAGAATAAACTATAAAACAGCACTTAGAAGCAAGAAGCTCCAACGGTGGCTATCTGGTCACACTGGACTGGGACAAAGTCAGAAGTTCAGACTGACAGCAATGGAGTGCTGGCTGGCTACAGGGACCCAGTTGGGCCTGCTGAAACAAAGGGCCTGATTACAACTTTGGAGGACGGTGTTAATCAGTCCCAAATGTGACGGATATACCACCTACTGTATTACAAGTCCATTATATCCTATGGAACTCGTAATACGGTAGGTGGTATATCCGTCACAATTGTGACGGATTAACACCGTCCTCCAAAGTTGTAATCAGGCCCAAAGTATCTTAATCCTTGTTGTGGAGCATTGCTTCGGGGCCAAACCACTCAGTAGAGGAGATGCGTCAGTTCTGCTACATGCAGCAGTGGAGATGCATCAGTTCTGAGATGTGATGAGGCTAACATGTGAGTTCCTGATGGGTCGTCATCGAGGATCCTCCACTTGCGATGTGAAGACTGGTGTTGAGGATGTGCTGTGCAGTCCCGGTGATGCATCGGTTCTGATAAGGACAGAGGCTGAGATGCAGATTTTCTTCCTCATCATGAAGGCTGCAGTTGGTGGGGCTACAAGGGCCTTGCACTGAGAAAAGCACTGCAGTGTCAGTTCTAAGATGTGAGATGCAGTGGCGATGCAAGTCTGGTTGTGTTGGTTCCAACCCACGCACTGTGTCTTGCAACAGTGGCAAAGCATCGATCCTGCTCCCGGAGCAGAGGATGCGTTGGTTCTGATGGAGCAAGCATCTTACGTCCACTTCCTAGGGTCCAGGGCTAGAGTGGCAACATTTGTCAGGACAAACTCACAAATGGCGGTGTTAAAAATCGGGTCTTTGGTTGACAGTCATGTCACCCCCTGTTCAAGCAAGGACCCTCACTCTAGTCAGGGTAAAAGAGAATCACCCTCAGCTAACCCCTGCATACCCCCTTGGTAGTTTGGCAGAGCAGTAGGCTTAACTCAGAGTGCTAGGTGTAAAGTATTTGTACCAACACACACAGTAACTTAATGAAAACACTACAAAATGACACAACACCAGTTTAGAAAACAATAGGAAATATTTATCTAAACAAAACAAGACCAAAATGACAAAAATCTGACATACACAAGTCAAGTTATGAATTTTTAAAGATTAAACTCAAAAATAGCGCTTAGAAACACAAAATGCTTTGAGGAGGTGTTAACACGCCGTCGTGACAGAGTAGTTCCCAGCAAGCCAACACCAGTGGCACCGGACACGGAGTCGCGTAGACCCCCAAGTACAGTACCTTTGGTTAAGAGTGAAACAAGTCGATGTGCGAAGTCAGGGATCGCAGCGTCTGTGAGAAACGTTGAATCCGCGCACTTCGAGCTGCGTCGGTCACAATGTGGTGGGCGACTTCAACAGAGTCACGGACTTCACCGGGGCTGTAGCAGCGTTGCGCCTACGATGGTCGTCGCGCTCCAGGAAAGATCACGGAATCGGTTGCAGGCGGCATCACCGGATTCAGCAGCGGCGTCGGTCCGAAGTCGATTTCCTTGGATTTCCACCAGCTTTCCTTTCAAGGGCCCAGGGACTGGATAGGGCACCACTTGTCAGACCAGGATTCTCTCCAGAGACTCCAGGTGCTGGCAGAGAGAAGTCTTTGCTGTCCCTGAGACTTCAAACAACAGGAGGTAAGCTCTAAATCAAGCCCTTGGAGATTTCTTCTCAAGATGGAAGGCACACAAAGTCCAGTCTTTTCCCTTTTACTCTGGCAGAAGCAGCAACTGCAGGATAGCTCCAAAAAGCACAGTCACAGGCAGGGCAGATCTTCTTCCTCAGCTCTTCAGCTCTTCTCCAGGCAGAGGTTCCTCTTGTTTCCAGAAGTGTTCTAAAGTCTGTGGTTTTGGGTGCCCTTCTTATACCGAATTTCCCCTTTGAAGTAGGCCTACTTCAAAGTAAAGTCTCTTTTGAATGTGAAATCCTGCCTTGCCCAGGCCATGCCCCAGACACTCACCAGGGGGTCGGAGACTGCATTGTGTGAGGACAGGCACAGCCCTTTCAGGTGTAAGTGACCACTCCTCTCCTCCCTCCTAGCACAGATGGCTCATCAGGAAATGCAGACTACACCCCAGCTCATTTTGTGTCACTGTCTAGTGTGAAGTGCAACCAGCCCAACTGTCAAACTGACCCAGACAGGGAATCCCCAAACAGGCAGAGTCACAGAAATGGTATAAGCAAGAAAATGCTCACTTTCTAAAAGTGGCATTTTCAAATGCACAATCTTAAAATCAACTTTACTAAAAAATGTATTTTTAAATTGTGAGCTCAGAGACCCCAAACTCCACATGTCCTTCCAGTCCCAAAGGGAATCTACACTTTAATCAGATTTAAAGGTAGCCCCCATGTTACGTATGAGAGGGACAGGCCTTGCAACAGTGAAACACGAATTTAGCAATATTTCACTGTCAGGACATATAAAACACATTACTCTAGGGGTCATTTCGACCTCAGCGGTCTTTTCACAAGACCGCTGTGGGACCGGCTTTGCAGAAGACCGCCAGTGGTGGCTTTTTTTTCGCTCTGCATATTATGACTGCTGGCAGCCCTCCGTCCTTTTCCGGCCGGAGAGCTGCCAGCAGCCATACTGGCGGGCGGTGGAGAAGTGGAGGTTGCTCCACCTCCACCGCCACGTCAACAGAACACCGCCCACCGAATCACGTTCTGTTATTCGGTGTGGCGGTGTTCTGTTGACTGTGTGGTGGCGGCGGAGCAGCCCCCATGGATTCCGTCCCCTCTCGGAAGATCAACAGACAAGGTAAGTTGATCGTCCGTTAGGGGAGGGGGGTGGAGGGGTGTTGTGTGATGTGTGGGTGCATGGGGGTGTACGTGTGAGTATGTAGATGGGCTGTGTGAGTGCGTGTATGCATGCAGGGGTGTAGTGTGAATGGAAATGTGTGCGTGTCTCTCTGTATGTATGTCTGTATGGATGTGTGCGTGTATGTCGGAATGAGGGTGTGCATGTATGACTGTGTGTGTGTCTGTTGGCATGTTTGTTCGTGTGTGTGCGGGAATGTGTGTTGGTGGTGTCTACATGCGTGTCGGGTGTGTGTCTGTGTTGTGATGTCGGGGGTAGGGGTGGGGAGGGGGGTCCTGCCAACTTTGGGGGGTGGAAGGGAGGTGGCGGGTGTTGGGGACGGACTCGGGGGAGGGGGTAGGGGGTGGCGGAGACCCCTATCAGTGCCAGGGAAGGAATTTCCTGGCACTGATAGTGCTTACTGCCATGGTATTCATGGCGGTTCCAAACTCCATGAAATCCATGGCAGTAAGCCGGGTCATGATACCGCCGGCGGTCTTGTGTCAGCCGCCGGGCTGGAGACCCAAGTCTCCAGCCTAGTGGTCGTCTCCACCATGGCGGTCTGATCAGAGAAGTGGCGGATGACCATGGCGGTAACCGCCATGGTCATAATTCCAAATTTTTTACCGCCAGCCTGTTGGCGGTAAAACCGCCACTTCTCCGTCAACCGCCAGGGTCGTAATGACCCCCTATATGTCCCTCCTTCTCCATACACTGCACCCTGCCCTTGGGGCTACCTAGGGCCTACCGTAGGGGTGCCTTACATGTAAGAAAAGAGAAGGTTTGGGCCTGGCAAGGGGACACATACTTGCCAAGTCGAATTTATAGTTAAAACTGCACACACAGACAATGCAGTGGCAGGTCTGAGACATGATTACAGAGCTACTTATGTGGGTGGCCCAACCAGTGCTGCAGGCCCACTAGTAGCATTTGATTTATAGGCCCTGGCACCTCTAGTGCACCTTACTAGGGACTTACTAGTAAATCAAATATGCCAATCATGAATAAACCAATCAACATTACAATTTACACAGAGAGCATATGCACTTTAGCACTGGTTAGCAGTGGTAAAGTGCTCAGAGTTCAAAAGCCAACAGCAACAGGTCAGAAAAAATAGGAGGCAGGAGGCAAAAAGATTGGGGATGACCCTGCATAAGCAAAAAAGTCCAACAGGAAATATCCATGTGCAGGAGCAGGGCGGTTTTAAGTTTTATACATCACTGAGACTTCAGGTCAGGTGGCCGCCAACTAGCCCTTGAAGTCTTTCTGTATTCTGGGTTGGAGAGATTCAGGTCCAGTCCTTCTCACTCCCAGGTAAGCGGGCACAGGTCAGCTCAGCAAAGCAGGAGTTCTGCAGAGTGCAGTCCAGCAGAGTTTCAGTCATTCAGCAGCAAAACAGTCCTTCTTCCTGGCAGAGCATCCATAGGTCCAGAAGTGTACTGAAGTGGTGGTGTCAAAGGGCCTGTACTTATACCCTGTTGGGTATGTGAAGTGGAAGAGACTTCAAAGACATTTCTCGGAAGCATACAGAGTCCCTTGACTTCCTGCCCTGGCTCCAGATTCACTACGGGAGGCTATGCAGCCCTTTGGGTGTGGACCAGACACAGCTTTTTGAGGTGTGAGTGAGACTGTGCCCCCTCCCTCCCATCCTGCCCAGGATGGCCCATCAAGGCCCTCGGGTCACCTGTAAGCTCTCATTGTGTTTGCCTGTTTAGGAGGAATACATAAAGCCCACTGTCAACACACCCAAGACAGGTGAATAGGGACAGGCAGTAGGCACCAAATAGCTAAATTAAGAAAATGCTAACATTCTAAGAGTTACATTTTCAAAACTGATATTTCATAGCACCATAAGTTAGGATTTTAAATTGTGATTCTGTGGATACCAAACTTGGGAGGGGGGGCTTCTCCCAATTGGAAATATGCTTATAAAAGTTGTAATAAGGTAACTCCAATGCTATCCTATGGGATAGATAGAGCTGGCAGTAGTGAAAAATGAATTTAATTAATTCAAGAGTTGTTCACTAGCAGCACACGTAAAACTTAAAAGTACAGGGGAAGCTAGTTGCATGACACCCTTGTATATAATGTGTATTGTATATTTATTTTACTAGTGTAAGAAATGTATCTTTTTGGTTGATCACCCCCATTTCCTTTGGTCTAATGTTGTGTCTTTACTCTGTGCATTGGGGCTCTGCCACCCAGACCATGTGCATTTGAAATTGGCTATACTCCTAATTGGCATATTTAACTTAACTACAAGTCTGTATTATATGGTACAAAATGAACCCGGGGTCTCTAAGTCAAATGTCACTGCAGCACCCACTATGCCTTCCACTAAAGTAACAGTGTAAACATGACTGCAGGCCTGCCACGAAAGCCTGCCTATGCAGTTTTAGAACTGCCAATTCACCCTTTCAAAATAAACCTCCTTGAAATGCCTAAAGTGTAATTTTAAACATTGATGACTCACCCCTACCTAAGCTTTAATACCTATATGACAGAGTGCATGATATTTAAAAGTAGGACATTTAAACAGTTAATGCTAAACAAGTCTTTACAGTGACAAAGTAGGACTTCCTGTCATTCTGTCTCATCAATGGAATCCCAAAGATATGGCTTCTGATGCCTGTAGAGTTGACTCAGCAGGGGCTTCGAGAATGAATATTCAATTAGGGTTATATAAAGACCTGAGATAATTTTTATACAGGGCCCCACTTGACCAGGTAATGATGTAGCATTGACTCAACTAACACCTCTGCACAGCCACCCAACTTCCTAAGTATGATAGACTTCAATTGCTAATTGTTAGGCTTGGTATTCTTCGTCTGACTTTCCCTGTAACCTTTTGCCTTCAAACCTCCTGTTTTGTTGACTTTGATTTTTTTGGCCTTTGGACTCTTCCACACTTAACCACTGCTAACCAGTGATAAAGCGCTTGTGCTGTCTCCTTAAAACATGGTAGAATTGGCTTATACCCAATGGACATATTTCATTTACTTGTAAGTCCCTATCAAAGTGGCACTACCTTTTCCCAGAGACGGTAAATGAATTGCTACTAGTGGGCCTGCAGCACTGATTTTGCCACTAGTTACCTTACTTTAGTGGGCCTTACATGTCTCAGGTCTGCAGTGCAATTTAAGTGTGTAGGTTTTAACTGCCGATTTGGAGGCCACCAATTAAGCAGTGATGGCACTAAAATATTGCACAAGTTAAAGTTCCAACATTAAGAGAATAATCAAAATCCCTCTATCCATTGGATACCAACACCATAAGACCCTCTTAAGTAATCAAAAGGAACACACTGCAAGGCAGAGCATCCATAATGTCACAAGGACAGGAATCCCCAAGGTGCCTACTGTGTTATCTGTCAGCATCCCCAGGGATTAGGGTTAAATCATATCTCTGTTCTTGGTTAAACCTTCATGATTCTAAGTAAACATAATGTGCTGTGTTACACAATTGGTTTTATCAATGCTTGTTTGCTAATGTGAGCAGGAGTAGACATGTGCTTCTAATATAGCCTTAGAACCCGCCGTATCGGGCTCTACCGGCTATTAAAGGCCCGCTCCCCGCGTTAAATGCCCGAGCCGAAGGCGAGGGCATTTAACAAGGGAGAGGGACTTTAATCTCCGGTAGAGCTCGCTACGGCGGGTTCTAAGGCTATTAGAACATTCTGCCACTCAGGGCAGAAGTTCTATTAAAAAAGAAATGTTCACGGAGCCCGAGGGGATTAAAATCCCCTCGGGCTCCGTGAGGCTTTGTTCACAGCTGTTGCTGTGAACAAAGCGAACATTGGAATGTTGGCGCTGCGGGCTTTTACCTGCCAGTAAAAGCCCGCAGCACTCCACTGTTTTCAATGGAGCCCCCAGCATTCCAATGTTCTAATTGGGTGTGGTGACTCATCCACATGTGGAAACTCAACTGCTTTCCTGATTGGCTATAAATAGCAGAGTGAAGCATGACTTCCTGCTTGATTTTGTTTTGCTTCCTGATCTCAGCATCTGACTTTGCAGTCCAGCCCCTGCTGTCATCCTCGTATTCAGGACTTTTGAGGCAATTCTTTTCTTCATTCCTGTACCAGCTGACACCAGGCATTCCTCCAGCACACCAGAAAAGACTGCAGCTAAGTGACTAGTATTCTCCAGGGAGTTTATTCGAGTGTCACGCTTTCCTCTAACAGCTGGTGTATTTCAGACCTCGTATTTTGGCAGAGTGCCTATCTTGAAGAGACAAATGCATTTCTGAACATTCTACATTATTATTGTAGTTACTTGACTAAATGTGCTTCAGGAAATATGCTTGAGCTCAAGTAATACAAAAAGTGCAATTTTAAAAGAGCATTTACATGACTTTTCTTTCTCTAATAGCATAACTCTTGGATTTAAATTATGTCATTCATGCCTGTGTTTAGGGTTTGAGGGATTTGCTTTTTGAAGGGTTTTTCACAAACAGAGTGAAACCAAACCAAACTGTGCCACCCTAACTGTTTGAACACAGAGTGGACATTTGTATTTCTTGGATTGTTTTTGTTCCTTTTAGTTTAACCCTATGCATACAGGAAAGTTATATGTGATACAATTAATGCCCTTGTTTGTCTTTCTTGTGCATGATAAGTGCAACCACAGTTCTAATTGTAGTGTGCAACAGTGAATCTCTGTGAAGCCAGCCCTAGTGTTGCAGTACTTAGTGTTATGGTATTGAGTTTGGGTTTTTGGTAATGCAGTGTTAGTAATTGTGCCAACAGTTATTATTATCCAAGAAAAGTGCTGGATCATCCCAGTGTTCTTCTACCGCTCCCGTGCCCATATCAGAAAGAGAGATTCAGTTTCAAAGAAGTCGAGTGCACTAACTCTACTATCCCTCTGTTAACAACGACCTGCCCCCTGAAGATACAGTGTGCCTGGCTGGACCGGCAAGACGTGGCACTGTTTTGTTTCTTTCTCTTCCACCCCCCTTTTCCTTTTTGGACACCTGCCGGGGTTTCTGTGTCCACCAGGCAGTGCCGAGAGGTGTTGCAGGAGGTCGGGGGCATACCATCACCCCTGCAGACATCCTGCTTTTCAGGTGAGTGGCCCGTCTCGACAGACACCATATATTAGTTAAGAATCACAAACCAATTGGTTAAACATCCATCTCAGTGTCTGTTTTCCATTCAGTCCATTAAAGTCACCAGAACCAATGTATATCAGGTGAAATTTTATTCTCCAGGAAAAATCATTTCTCAGCCCAGCCAACTAATTTGGTCCATCAACAGGACTTCATCAGGGATCTATTTGAACATATCACATCAATATTCCCAGTAAGGTTGTTGTCACCCAGTTCATGCCTCCAAAATCCATGCCTCCAGATCGGATCTTCCATATCCTACACAAATGGGTATTCTGCTACATTGGCCATAGATGAAAACTGCCATTTCGACCTGACTAAGAAACATTCGCTAGGCCCAGATCATTCTTTTTATTACATATACGTCACCTGTGGTGTAGGCAGTGGACAACCCAGAGGGAAGAGTGCAGTGTATTTAAAAAGTAGAACATGTACCTTTAAGTTAAGTTGTACATGCCCTGGTAGTGAAAAATGCTCACATTCATTTTCCCCAGTGCAAGGGCTTCCTCTCCCTAGGATAACTTTGTGTTACCTCATTATATTTAATAAGCTGTAGCCTCCAAATGGGAGCAGGTCATCAGTTCAGGTTTGGTGTCTTTTGAATTGTAACGAAAAAATCCTCTCTTATGGTAATGCATGATTTTAAATTACAATTTGGAAAATGTCACTTTTAGAAAGTTGACCTTTTCCTGCCTTAGCCATTTAGTGCCTGCAGTCTGTCTCTGGGTTATATGACTGGGTGTAGCTGACAGTTGGTAGAGGTCTGAGATGTACCAGGATGGGCCATCTCTGGCAGTATTGGAGGGCAGAGCTGGGTACAGCCATAATAACACTTGAAAAGGCAGTGTCCTGCCTCCACAAAGCGGGCTGCATACCCCCTCTCTTTAGTCTGGAGCCAGTGAAGGGGAGGCAGGAAGCCTGTGCACTTTAAATGGAAACATCTAGAAGCTTCTCCAACTTCAAAGGAAGCACCTTGTATAAATACTGGACCTCAAATACTAACACTTCAGTACACCTTTGGACCTGTGGAGAAGGATGAGGGACTGCTGTGCTGTTGAAAGTACTGCCACTTTGTGGACTTCTACACAGCCGGACTACTGCCTTGCTGGACTGCTGACCTGCTACCCTCCTGCCTGAATCAGAGGGATTCGACCTGCACCTAAATCCAGGACTTCCAGAGTGACTCCAAGGGCTAGTCCGCCACAGGGACATAACAAGCTCCCAACCGCCTGAACCAGCACCCAGGTCCAGCTGGAGTAAGCCCCTAGCCCCCAAGTGGTTCCCCTCAGACCCTGAACTCTTGATGTGGCCTCAATGGAGCTGACCTGATTTTTTTTGGCTATTCAAAACTGCGACACAGCCCATCAGGGTTCAATCATTGTCACTCACACTGCCTGCCATTGTACTTCAGCGACGACTGCCGGTGACACTCGGCCTGTTCATTGTGCTTCAACAATAGCTGTTTGTGACGCTTCCCTGCTCCTTGCGGCCCCCTTCACTGAAAACAGGACACCCTTCACTGGACTGTGAAATAAACTTTTCAGTGGGACTAACCTGGTTCCTGTATTGGCCTCTGATGCTTTGGGCTTTTTGGCATTATTTGCACGTCAACCTTTAAAATTTCATATGTCTGGTTCAACCAATTAGATTTTTGTCATTTTGGTCTTGATTTATATGATGTTGTTTCTTGAAGTATTTATGTATATGTTGCTCTATTTTTATAACTTGGTGTGGGGTTTTTCTTGTGTTAAGTTTTCACTTATTACTGTTTGAATTGCTGCCTAAATACTTTACACATTGCCTCTAAGTTAAGCTGGTCTGCCCAGTACCAAGCTTTCAGAGAATTGAGTACAGGTTAATTTAGGGTTTGCTTGTGCCTCACCCTGACAAGGATTGTGGTTGCTATTTGAGTAGGGTTGAATCCCCCTCAACCAGTAACCAAATTTCTTACGCTAATAATGTAAGGAATGCACAGATTCTAGTTGGAATTTAATTTTCAAGTCCTGAAACATTGTGCACACTCTGTCACATTTTAAGTGTCCCACTGTTGGGATGCGGTTTCTAGATTATTATGGCCAGTGAATTAGCACGCCTTTCATTATGATACCTGTACTGTCCCAGGTGTAAGCTGTTGAATCTATTAAGCCATCCTGTTTAAGTAGTTCTTGCCTGCACCCTGGATTTTTAATGAGCACCCATTAGGATGGGGTTGCATTGTTCTGATACCATAGTAAATTTCTTATGCCAAGTGGAGATGCTGGCTGTATTTTTCCAGGATCAACTAGTCAGGAACTTCCAGATATGGGGAAAACAGTAAATGAGCTGTGAGAGGTGAATAGCCATTTTATACAGCTCAATGTTGAGAAGGTACTGTCCTCAAGCTGTGAGGATGGCATGTATTTTAGCTTTGGAAAGCCTTAGAGCAAACCCCTGCTAAATCTATCACCAGATCTGTGTTTCTATTTCATGCAGCTGCAGTTGGGAAGTAGTAGTAACAGCATACCCAAGACATATTTGAAGCAAGGCACATCAACCAGTTTTCTTTGAACTCTACCCCAAAGGGAAATTTGTAAAGGCTGCCATTACAAGAAGTCACTTTACAATTGTTCAATAAGGACTGTTTGATTGTCTTTCATCATAGAGAAGGGGTGTTGCTACTAAGGAGAATACTGAGGTATGTCATCTTGGTTGGCATCCAGCTAAACTTCCGACCATTCAGACATTTGTTCACTGTGGCAGGGGACATAGGCATTGCTTCACTCTTTGACCAATTGATTCAGTGTCCACTAGAGGCTGAATAGATATTGATAACTTGCATTAGTGCAGTTATATGGTAGCGGAGAGGCCAAAGTCAAATTATATCATCTGCATGGAGCATTAATGTCTAATGCCCTGTTGGTCTAAGTATGCTTGCTGTGCAGGGGACCTTTTGGATGGCAATGGGAAAGGTTCCAGGGCCAGTTAGAAAAGTAAAGAGGATAAGTCATACCCTAGTCTGGTGCCCCCATGGATTTCGAGAAGTGTCTATGGAAAGCTTAGGCACTTGATCACCGCCATGGAAGTGTGGTAGAACCCCTAGATAAGTGTTTAGGGGTCAACTCCCTATCTCTCCAGGATTCTTAATACAGAGCCCCTCACCACCAGATCAATATCTTTCTCAGTGTCAAGGGATAGGGCTATCTGCTCAACATTGTTGTGTCTGGTGATCCAGAGAAAGTGTCAGTCTACTTAAATGGTTGTGTAAGGCACAACCAAAGATAAACTCAACTTGATTTTTATGGACCAATAAGGCAACATATATTTTTAGTCTGTTGTCTAAGATTCAGACCATAATCTTTATGTCGGAGCTAACCCAGGAAATTGAGTGATAGTTTTTGCATGTGATCTCGTTCCAGTTTTTGAATTAGGAATACGTAGGCCAGAGTGTAGTTCAGTAATGGAGCTGTCATTGAGGTGGCTTTCCTAAACATTTTTCAAAGTAGAGGAATTAAGGGCCAGATGTAGCAAAATTCCAAATTGCGAGTTGCAATTTGCGAGTCCCAGCGACTCGCAAATTGCAACTCGCAATTTGGAATGCAGAAAGGTGTCTCAGACATCTTCTGCGAGTCGCTATGGGGTCGCAAAGACCCACCTCATTAATATTAATGAGGTGGGTCGCAATTTGCGACCCCATAGCGATTCAGGGCACTCACGGGGATGGTGGCCTGCTGGAGACAGGAAAACGAGCTGCACTTTGAAAAAAAACCGAAACCTTTAGTTTCTGTATTTTTCAGGGCAGGTAGTGGTCCATTGGACCACTGCCTGCCCTGAATTTTTTTTTTTTCCAGACACAAAGGGGAAGGGGTCCCTTGGGGGGCCCTTCCTGTTTGCGCCTGGGTTACCATCCACTTCAAGTGGATGGTAACTGCGCTTTCATTTGCGACCGCAATCGCTGTCGCAAATGAAAATGCATAGCATTGCGAGTCACAAACAGGAAGGGAGCACCCCTTCCTATTTGCGAGTCGGAAATGCATTTTGCGAGTCGAATCCGACTCGCAAAATGCATTTCTACATAGCAATGAGGCTTTAGCCACTCGCAAACGGCGATTTTCGCCGTTTGCGACTCGCTAAACCCTTGCTACATCTGGCCCTAAGTGTTTGGCTGTGATCCTATAAAACTCCACAAGAAATCTGTCCATCCTAGGCTACATCCGAACCAGCATGGCTTTGATAGCATCCACAATTTCCTCGTTCATGATTTCCTTATCCAGATCTGCCCTGCTTTCCAGAGTGAGGCATAGAATCTGAAAATCCTATAGAATCAAAGTTCAAGAACAATGTCTCATGACACCTTTGAGTAATGTAGTGTAGTATAAAAGGGAGCACATTCTGCTATGAGCCTAGGACAGCTAAGTAGACTGCAATCCCTTTCCAAAAGTGCTGGTATGGCCATTTGTACTGTCCTTTGTTTTAGATGAAGGCAAGGAGCCTTCCGCCTTCCTTTCCAGCTCAAAATGGTGCCCTTTAGTACATAGGAGAGACTTTTCTGCAGCTTCCACTAACAGTGAGTTGAGCTCACACTTTTTAGTCATGAGAACCTGGAGGTTTGCCGCAATGTGGTTGAGGCAGGAGAAGTGGCTTCAATCTATTATTTCACCTTCAAATGTTTGCTTGCAGAAAAGGCTTTCTTTCCAAGCTTTGGCAGCATCTCTAACCATTAAACCTCTTGTATGCCTTGCCTGCTGCTTAGAGGATCTGTGGGGCAGGTGTCGAACCCTCATTAGTGCCTACATAGTTCTTAAAGTAGCCTTTCACTTTTCATTTTTCTTCAGGTTGCTTATATTGCTAGTGAGGAGACGTGGAATGAATAATTTATAAATCTGTCTCATTTAAAATATCTGCTTACTATTGGACCCCAGGCAATGACCCTTTGAGGTAAGTAAAAAGGAACCAGCTGCAAATCACATATCCTCAATTTCTCAATAGCATTTTCTTTCTAAGACTGATTGATGAGAGTTTTAGATTACATGTAAATATTTTTATTACATCTTTAGTTCATGAATATCTTTATTCATGTATCAATGCAAATCAATACAAGTTCAGAACAATGCACATGGTGTGTCCCATAAAAATCTAATGCCTATTCTAATTTAGCTTCAGGAAAATATATCTCAGTAGAACTCTTAAAGAGTTTTCACCTCGGATGTGAAGGCATCACATTTTAGTAAATGTACTTCATTGAGAATTTCAGTAGTCTCCCAGTAATGAGTTTAAGCAGCTTAAAGTTAATCTCAAAATAAATCCAAGCCTTAAGCAAAAGTGTCCGAATCAGATGCCTCTCAGGGAGTCTCTTTGAAAGTGTGAGCCTGCGAGAGGAATTAGTGTATGTAACTGCCCAATAGTGCCAATCTGCGCTCTCTGCTCTTTCTTAGTCTGGGAACACTCATATAATAGTTTCCAGAGGAACAGGTTGCAAAATCTTTGGCTCTAGCCAATCATCTTTTGGAATCTTCATGTGAACAGGACACCTTCTGTCAATATAGCAAGTTTTAACAAAGTACTAATAGTTTTAAATCTTTTCTAATGAGCAATGAAACATTCAGATTTCTTCCCGTGGTTGAACATCTACGAGATAAAGAACAGTTTACTAGACATTAAACATTTTTTTAAATTATATCATTTCCATTCACACACATCTTCTTAGCAAAGCCTTATTAATAAAGAAACAGTTTCAAGAATAATTTAACATTGCAGTAGGGGAGGCTTCTTAGGCAGAGGAGCGTCACCCCACTTGATTGTGGGGAAAGGAAAAATAAAATGATAATAACACAATGTTATTATCATTTTTGTTTTTTGGGGAGTAAGGGGCAGCACTGGGCAGGACTGGGCAGGAGGGAGGGGGCCGGAGGAGGGCTTTTTCTGCACAAAGTGTGCATGTCTGTTTGGCCAGCCGTGCTGGGCCGGCCAACAGACATGTGCACTTTGCGTGTTCTGTACCCAGCTGTATTGCACAGCCGAGTGGAGAACAATCCCAGGCTCCCACTCCCAGTCTGAGCAGCGTCATGCTGGTGACAGTAGTGTTGTGATTGGCTGGGAGCATGTGTGAGCCAGGACGAGGACAGAGGGGAGATAAATGCATCTCTCCCAAAGGTAAGCTTTTTAGAATGTTTTTATATCCCCCATCCTGCCCCACCACCCCTTTTGACTGGCAGCCGTCACTGCATTGCATGGGTTAAATGGTCATGAAACAAAGCCCACATATTCCCTTGTTTGTTACTATAGGCTATAGGACATTTGTGTCATGAAATGTTATACTTATGGTCGTGAGACTGGTCAAAATTAACAAAGGGGAAAGAACAAGTAAAAAGAAACAGAAATTTATCATTATTAGTTTCAGCCAAGTACATGTCGTTTAGCAGGCTTCAAGGGTAAAACTCACATTTAAATGCAGCGTTTGGTTATGGCCTACAAAATCCTTTCATACAGGTTGATAATATAATGTTTTTAATCTTAGAAAAACATCTCTCCCAGTACCTAAAGGTGGTCATCCTCCATGCATTGTCTTTTGAGGTTTGTAGGTGATTATTGATATCAATGAAGATAAGCACATGGCCTGAAACACATTGCAGTCAAATTGTGCAATTCAAAACTTTGGGTAGAAGAGAGGCAGAAAGTAGTAAATACCTGATCCCACATTGTGAGAATATGAAAAGAAGGTATTTTTTAATCTGTTGGATGAGTAAGTATCCGTGGGTCTACATGGTGATGATCAGAAGTAAAATCCCTTAAGGTACCACTCTTGTTATCGTAATTCATGACCAGGTAACTCTATCATCTACAATAGGGTCTAGTGTAAGATTTCAGTCCCCTCCGATGACTACAGACTAATTTCCATTAGTACTCTGATACGTTTGGAGAAGTTGCCTTTTTTCTCCCTTGTCAGTATATATATATTGAGTTGATAATGCAGGTATAGTGTTAGAATGTCAGTTAAGCAAACACATAATGGCCTGTCAGATCTTTCCAGGTTTTACAAAATCAGTTGCTGCAAAACATTTATGCAGGAGGATAGCTAAACTGTCTTTCCTGTATGGCAGGGATGAGGGGGCTACAGGCGAAGAGAGTTCCCGTCCAGATGTTGCATCCATCTTCCCTTTCTAATTTCCTAGAGGAACAGATGAGTTTCCTGCACAAGTGAGAAGTCAGGATTTTTAGAGGCTAATATCGTTAGTAATTTCTTGCAACAGATGTATCCAGTAGTTCTATGCACATCATAGGTCCATATTGACAGAGGTTTGGTCAGTTATATTTTAATGTTCGTATTATGAGTAGGGCCTAGGGCTATGAGGTGTAATCAGTAGGGCGGGACCCTACTATGTAAACTCCTGAAAAGGAAGTGGATGACAGCTATCTAGCACTAATCTTTATGTTCCCCAATTTGGGAGAGAAATAAAAAGTAAATTAAGCTTGTAGTGGCCACTAATAAAGTGTGGTATCACCTTCCTGTGCTATCTTAGCAAACCTTTGTAAGGTCAAGTAACCCCTCTTGCTTTCATGGCATTGTCCCATTTCTAATGAGTATGGGTGTGGGGGCATAGGAGTTTGTTACACTGCATTGTGTATCCCCCTATATTCTGAATCGGGGTTTAGTGACCATTGGGGAACTAGTTGTGTTGACATCAGAAGGCATATTTACTACTTTTGGCACAGGGCAGCGCCACAAGCCTTCTTGCTGCACTGTCCAGCATCAAAAGAAAATGGCAGGAATGCACGGTATCTACAAGATATGGTGCATTCCTGCCCTTTTCCACTGCGCTGGAGCACAATGGGCTGCCATGCGCCAACACATGCACCCTTGCACCATGGTGCAGGGGTGTCTGCTTTGCGGGGATGATTGATTTTGTACGGGAAGCAACACGTTCCTGCACAAAAACAATCACAAAAGGCATTTCCTCTTTCTATGTGTGCTTCAGAATGCAGCACACATAGAAAAAGAAAAAAATGAGGAGAAACAAAGGTATTTCCCCTCATTCACCCTCCCTTCCCCTTCCCCTGGGGAGGCGTCAGCTTTAGACACATTCCCAGGTTTCCAACTCCTTGTAAATCTGGGAATGTGTCAAAATCCATGAGTTTTGCATGGGAACACCCACCGCAAAACCCATTGAAAGCTTCTTTGACACAGAGTAAGGCAACACAGCAACTACCGCTGCGTTATCTTACTCCATATCTACAAGGCAATGAAAAGCCATGCAAAGTGGCTTTGCATGGCCTTTTAGATATTGGCCTGTGCCATTGGTGTGTCAAAAAAAAGTGGCGGACCTGCGGCGCAAGTTGCTTGTAAATTAGGCCCTTAGTTTTTCAACGTTTTGAATGGGGGGGACTTTGACTTATCTTTTTCTCTCAGTGTGATCTTAAAGCAGCTATTAATGTTCTTCTGCAGTGGTAATGTAATCTTTATTGGAGGATAGTCAGGGGTGTCAAGGAAGTCCTGAAGAAGGTGGAGGACCAGAGAATTTCAGAGCCTTATCATCTATGGTCTGTATCACTGCAGGTCTAGGAGGACGTACCAGCTTCCTTTATGTATCAGGTTTGTACGGAGAGAAAGGAGTTTCCTTCAAAGGGTGTGGGTGTCAAACAAGAAGTTTGCTACAAAGGATACTTCCTCCCTTTATAGGTGATAGGGTGCCATTTTGCCTTGATATTTCTATCAGTCTCAGAGCGGGCCAATGCACCTGGGTGTTTCTGTTACATCCTATAGGCTTTCTCAAATTATAGGGGCATTCAGAAGTCTGCCTTCATGAAATGAAGAATAACACTTACAGAAAAACCTGCATATCTTCACCTTCTTAAGGTTCGAGAGGCCATAGAGAGGGGATGTAGGTGTATATCATTCCGTCGACAGTAGTCTTCCAGGTCTGTGACCTTTTTCTGAAGTGACCATATGAATTGCTCCCCCAGTCACGGAAGATGTACATCTTATCCTCCAATCTGTAACCACGTGATCCTTCAAGTCCAGTTTAAACTTGAACGTGGATATTTCTGCATGCATCATTTTAAATACTCTCACAGTTTTTGTAGACTATTATTCTACCACTTAAATGAAAAAGTACCTTTTTATTTATTTCATAAGCTTCTCCAGAATAATGGATTGATCTGCCCCCATGATCGATGCCATTTTCCCTTTCACTTACGTGAATACTTCAGAAAGCATTAACTGCCATGATATTTTACTCATTGGCATCTGTAAGTTGGTAAGCTGCTGGAGGGGCGAAAAATGAACAGTAATCAAAAAGAATCTGACAGTGGGCACGACCCAAAGTCATATGAGCCATGTGAAACTTGCAGCAAGAAAGTGGGTGCATTCTTAAACAATAAGCATTAGAGGGCATTTGTTGGACCTGGCTTTTTGACAGGTCATCCCCAAACTTTTTGCCTCCTTCCTCCTATTTTTTCTGACCTGTTGTTGTTGGCTTTTGACCTCTGGGCACTTTACCACTGCTAACCAGTGCTAAAGTGCATATGCTCTCTGTGTAAATGGTACTATTGATTGGTTTATCCATGATTGGCTATTTAATTTACTTATAAGTCCCTAGTAGAGTGCACTATACAGTACGTGCCTAGGGCCTGTAGATTAAATGCTGCTAGTGGGCCTGCAGCACTGGTTGTGCCACCCACTTCAGTAGCCCCTTAACCCTGTCTCAGGCCTGCCATTGCAAGGCCTGTGTGTGCAGTTTCACTGCCACTTCGACTTGGCATTTAAAAGTACTTGCCAAGCCTAGAACTCCCCTTTTTCTACATATAAGTCATCCCTAATGTGTGCCCTAGGTAACCCCTAGAGCAGGGTGCTGTGTAGGTAAAAGGCAGGACATGTACCTGTGTAGTTATATGTCCTGGTAGTGTAAAACTCCTAAATTCGTTTTTACACTACTGTGAGGCCTGCTCCCTTCATAGGCTAACATTGGGGCTGCCCTCATACACTGGTGAAGTGGCAGCTGCTGATCTGAAAGGAGCAGGAAGGTCATATTTAGTATGGCCAAAATGGTAATATAAAGTCCTGCTGACTGGTGAAGTCGGATTTAATATTACTATTCTAGAAATGCCACTTTTAGAAAGTGAGCATTTCTTTGCACTAAAATCTTGTTGTGCCCTTCAATCCACGTCTGGCTAGGTTTAGTTGACAGCTCCTTGTGCATTCACTCAGACACACCCCAAACACAGGGTACTCAGCCTCACTTGCATACATCTGCATTTTGAATGGGTCTTCCTGGTTTGGGAGGGTGGAGGGCCTGCCCTCACACAAAGGACTGCCACACCCCCTACTGGGACTCTGGCAGACAGGATTGAACTGAAAGGGGGCTTGGTGCATTTCTTAGACACTCTTTGAAGTCACCCCCACTTCAAAGGCACAACTTAGTATAAAACAGGGCCTCTGCCCTACCTCATCAGACACTTGCTGGAGAAGAAACCTGAACCAGAAACTACATCCTGCCAAGAAGAACTGCCTGGCTGCTCAAAGGACTCACCTGTCTGCTTGTCTACAAAGGACTGCTGCCTTGCTGTTGGCCTGCTGCCTTGCTGAACTCTTGTCTGGCTGTAAAAGTGCTCTCCAAGGGCTTGGATAGAGCTTGCCTCCTGTTCTCTGAAGTCTCAGGACCAAAAAGACTTCTCTCTTCCACTTGGACGCTCCGTGCGCCGAAATTTTCGACGCATAGCTTGTTCTGCGGCAAGAAAAACGCCGCACACCGACGCCGATCGACACGACACCTTCGGGACGACCGAAACTTTGACTCACAGCCTCGCAAGGACAACGCCGCCGACTTCCCCGGAGAAATCGACGCAACGCCTGCCGTGAGATCAAAACTTTGACGCACGGCCTCGCAAGGACAACGCCACCCGACTTCCAAGGAGAAATCGACGCGACGCCTGCCGTGAGATCAAAACTTTGACGCACGGCCTCGCAAGGACAACGCCGCCCGACTCCCCAGGAGAAGTCGACGTGACGCCTGCCGTGAGATCGAAACTTCGACGCGCAGCCCCGCAGAACGACGCGCAGCCGGAAAACAAGCAGGAAAATCCACGCACAAACCCGGGACATCTGGTACTCCCCGCGAACCACAGAAAGAGACTGTCCGCGCGCCGGAAAACGACGCACGACTCCCCGCGTGGAAATCGACGCACACACCAGTTTTCCACGTATCTCTTCTCCTGTGGCCCTCTGAGGAGATTTTCCACCAGAAACCAGGTACTTTGTGTTTGAAAGAGACTTTGTTTGCTTTCTAAAGACTTAAGACACTTTATATCACTTTTCAGTGATATCTTTACAAATTCATATTGCAACTTTGATTGTTTTGACCTGAAAATACCCAGATAAATATTATATATTTTTCTAAACACTGTGTGGTGTATTTTTGTGGTGTTATGCTATGGTGTTGTATGATTTATTGCACAAATGCTTTACACATTGCCTTCTAAGTTAAGCCTGACTGCTCGTGCCAAGCTACCAGAGGGTGGGCACAGGCTGATTTTGGATTGTGTGTGACTTACCCTGATTAGAGTGAGGGTTCTTGCTTGGACAGAGGGCAACCTGACTACCAACCAAAAACCCCATTTCTAACATTGGTGATCAGCGGTGAGGATAGGACTTGTGTTTGTGAAGTGACATACAGTAGCTAAGTATTTCACTACCTACCCACAGTGGAAGGTCAACTTGATTTTTCATCTTTTTTGCCTTTGGTTCTCTGATGTCCTCCTGGATATACTATTGATATTTTGGACTTTGGATTTTGGTTTTTGCCAGTAAGACTTTATCAACAATGAGATTGCTTACCTACTCACTCTTTGTGCCTACTGACCACTTCACTAAGGCTGACCTAAGAAGGCTTTGCAGAAAATGGGGCCTTCCTGTATCAAGGAGATCTACTAAGATGGAAATGCTACATGACTACATAGTCTGGGGGGAAGAAAGATGGGCAGAGAGAGAGGCAGAAAAAAACCAAATCACTAAGTACCCCTCAGATGAGGAGGGGGACTGCTCAAATGAGGAGGAAGACTACTCAGATGAGGAAAGAGAACCAGTGAGAGATGAATGGCTCCTAGCTCTAGAGCGGTGTGTGGAAGAGCTAGATGAGCAGCTTGAAAGGGCTGAGGCAGCAAGTCTCTTAGCCCTGGCAGAAGAAAGGATTGCAGCTCAAGAGCTGAGCTGTAAAGAGCTGAAACTGGAAGCCGGAAGGGCTGAGTCCAGTTCAGATGGTGGCAGCAAAAATCTTGCATCTAGTACTGCTGAAGAAGGGCACAAGCCCAGAGATGTGGTGCCCAACTTGAAGAAGGGAGTTGACACACCCCAGGCGGTGCAGGGGTATGAGGTAGTTCCCGTTATGCACAGGGTCCCTGAGAAGGATTGGGGAACTAGCACAGGGAGTCATATTCCTACTGGGGGGAGGGACACTTTACTGACTCTAGCAGAGAGTGACAGAGAAAAGGGTTCCCCCCTGGTGGACGTCCTGGATATAGAGTGTAGAGACATCCCAGAAGAGTATGGGTTGAGTGTCAGGGACAGTCAGATACTGTCTCACCAGTCTCAGAAGGGTGATGTAGAGTGCTTTTTCAAGGTTGAGTCACTGGATGGTTGGGTGAAGGGTACTGTGGTTAATACATGTGAAGGGCAGAGTGATGTAATTGCTGGAGAGCATATGTCTGGTCCTTATTTTCCAGAGCTACGCCAACACCAGGTGGAGTGTGAGTTATCTGACCCCAGGGAACTTACAATGGAGGCAGACTTCTGGGTGAGTACCAGAGAGTCTGAAGAGGCATTTGGGGGTGCTCCTGAAGGGAGTGGTCTAGGTGGTTCCCAACCAAGTGAGGTGGGAGAGGATTGTAGTGTCCCAGGTAGGTCCCAGGTCCTAGAGGTTTCCATGAGGGAACACCAGGAGGGAAGCCTAGCCTATACCGTAGGGCCACCTTTTGAGGGAAGCCCCGCAGTGTCAGAAGAACTTGGGGGGGGGTGACTGTAGCCAGCATCCCAACAGTTCTGGTGTCTGGCAGTACCACTCCTAGTGAGGGGGTGCAGAAGTCCAGACATAGGGTTGAGAGGGGGTTCCAGACCCCAGTGGAGGACCTTGAGAGTCAGGAGTCAGCTCTGAGAGCAGAGCCCCCCAGGAATGACCCAGGTGAAACTGTTTCTGGTTTGGGGGAAACCCAGACTCTGCCGGATGGGCAGAGGTCGGGAGACCTGCGCCAACCAGACTCTTGTGTGGCCCTTGGGGATGGTGTGTCCCTTGTGGGGGGTGAGAGTGCCCCCCAGGAAGTCCTGGCATGCCAGGCAAAGATTCAACCTCAGGGTGGTGACTCTGGGTTGGATGGCCAGGTTCAGAGGTTAAACTCTGACCTGGTGGGAGGTAGGTGTGCCTCCCAGAAAGTCCTGGTGTGCCAGGCAATTGCCCAACCTCAGGGTGGTGACCCTGGGTTGGAGAACCAGGCTCAGAGGTTAAACTCTGACCTGGTGGGAGGTAGGTGTGCCTCCCTGGAAGTCCTGGCCTGCCAGGCAATGGTTCAACCTCAGGGTGGTGACTCTGGGTTGGCTAACCCGGTTCAGAGGATAAACTCTGACCTGTTGGGGGGTAGGTGTGCCCCCCATAAAGTCCTGGTATGCCAGGCAATGGTTCAACCTCAGGGTGGTGACTCTGGGTTGGATACCCAGGTTCAGAGGTTAACCTCTGACCTGGTGGGAGGTAGGTGTGCCTCCCAGGAAGTCCTGATATGCCAGGCAATTGTCCAACCTCAGGGTGTTGACTCTGGGTTGGATGGCCAGGTTCAGAGGTTAAACTCTGACCTGGTGGGGGGTAGGTGTGCCCCCCAGAAAGTCCTGGCGTGCCAGGCAATTGTTCAACCTCAGGGTGGTGACCCTGGGTTGGAGAACCAGGTTCAGAGGTTAACCTCTGACCTGGTGGGAGGTAGGTGTGCCTCCCAGAAAGTCCTGGTGTGCCAGGGAGTTGCCCAACCTCAGGGTAGTGACCCTAGGTTGGAGAACCAGGTTCAGAGGTTAAAGTCTGACCTGGTGGAGGGTCAGTGTGCCCTCCAGGAAGTCCTGGCATGCCAGGCAATTGTTCAACTTCAGGGTGGTGACTCTGAGTTGGATGCCCAAAGTCAGAGGTCAAACTCTGACCTGGTGGAGGGTCAGTGTGCCCTCCAGGAAGTCCTGGCGTGCCAGGCAACTGTTCAACTTCAGGGTGGTGACTCTGAGTTGAATGGTCAGGTGCAGAGGTTAAACTCTGACCTGGTGGGGGGTAGGTGGGCCTCCCAGAAAGTCCTGGTTTGCCAGGCAGTGATCCAGTCTGAGGGTACAGACCCTGGGCTGGAAGACCCGATTCAGGGTGTTCCCCCGGACCTGGAGGGAGGGGCTACTGATAACAGTGCCCCTACCATGTTGTCTTCTGAGGAGGCCACTCGTAGTTGGAGGGTGCTGGACCCCAGAAGGAAGGGCAGGGGGAGGGAAGCCTCACCCCGGGCCCTAGTCCAACCTGAAGGTACAGACCCCAGCTTGGAGGGCCAGTTGCAGGTTAACAGCCCTGCACTGGTGGAGGAATGGTACAGGGCGACTTCTATAAGCACCCTGACCATGTTGGACTCTGGGGGTACCGCTCCAGGAGGGAGGGTGCAGAGCCCCAGAGGGGAGGACCAGGTTCAGGCTGCCATCCCTGACCTGGTGGAAGGGAGAGTGGTTAAAGGGTGCCCAGCACCTGGGGCTACCGCCCCCCACTCCCCACAGCCACAGTGGTGGGAGAGCTTTGAGAGGCCTGGGGCCTGGCTCTCATCCCTGGCAGCTGTCAGTAACCACTGTGGCTTGCTGTCCGGGTGGACAGAGTTATCCCTGGGGGGGGGACAAGTGTCACACCCCGGGGGTAGAGTGGGCAACACCACTGTGTTGGTCATGGTGGTACTATCCTGCTCCTGGGATACATCTGTGAGCAAAGTAAGGTTAGGTGCTGCACAGATGGGATCCGCAGGTAAGGAGAAAGGTTCCCCATGGGTTGGCTTAGTGGGCCCTGAGAGTATGGACAGAGGGATCCAATTGGAGTCAGGAAGGCGAAGAACTGGAGCATGCCCCTGCTGTTGTGGGCCTGGGACCTTGTTCTGTCGCATCAAACAGGGAAGTACATCAGGATAGTGATTGTTCTCCCCTGGTTTTAGGCTGATGGGGGTCATGTTGGACCTGGCTTTTTGACAGGGTCATCCCCAAACTTTTTGCCTCCTTCCTCCTATTTTTTCTGACCTGTTGTTGTTGGCTTTTGACCTCTGGGCACTTTACCACTGCTAACCAGTGCTAAAGTGCATATGCTCTCTGTGTAAATGGTACTATTGATTGGTTTATCCATGATTGGCTATTTAATTTACTTATAAGTCCCTAGTAGAGTGCACTATACGTGCCTAGGGCCTGTAGATTAAATGGTGCTAGTGGGCCTGCAGCACTGGTTGTGCCACCCACTTCAGTAGCCCCTTACCCAGTCTCAGGCCTGCCATTACAAGGCCTGTGTGTGCAGTTTCACTGCCACTTCGACTTGGCATTTAAAAGTACTTGCCAAGCCTAGAACTCCCCTTTTTCTACATATAAGTCATCCCTAATGTGTGCCCTAGGTAACCCCTAGAGCAGGGTGCTGTGTAGGTAAAAGGCAGGACATGTACCTGTGTAGTTATATGTCCTGGTAGTGTAAAACTCCTAAATTCGTTTTTACACTACTGTGAGGCCTGCTCCCTTCATAGGCTAACATTGGGGCTGCCCTCATACACTGGTGAAGTGGCAGCTGCTGATCTGAAAGGAGCAGGAAGGTCATATTTAGTATGGCCAGAATGGTAATATAAAGTCCTGCTGACTGGTGAAGTCGGATTTAATATTACTATTCTAGAAATGCCACTTTTAGAAAGTGAGCATTTCTTTGCACTAAAATCTTGTTGTGCCCTTCAATCCACGTCTGGCTAGGTTTAGTTGACAGCTCCTTGTGCATTCACTCAGACACACCCCAAACACAGGGTACTCAGCCTCACTTGCATACATCTGCATTTTGAATGGGTCTTCCTGGGTTGGGAGGGTGGAGGGCCTGCCCTCACACAAAGGACTGCCACACCCCCTACTGGGACTCTGGCAGACAGGATTGAACTGAAAGGGGGCTTGGTGCATTTCTTAGACACTCTTTGAAGTCACCCCCACTTCAAAGGCACAACTTAGTATAAAACAGGGCCTCTGCCCTACCTCATCAGACACTTGCTGGAGAAGAAACCTGAACCAGAAACGACATCCTGCCAAGAAGAACTGCCTGGCTGCTCAAAGGACTCACCTGTCTGCTTTTCTACAAAGGACTGCTGCCTTGCTGTTGGCCTGCTGCCTTGCTGAACTCTTGTCTGGCTGTAAAAGTGCTCTCCAAGGGCTTGGATAGAGCTTGCCTCCTGTTCTCTGAAGTCTCAGGACCAAAAAGACTTCTCTCTTCCACTTGGACACTCCGTGCGCCGAAATTTTCGACGCATAGCTTGTTCTGCGGCAAGAAAAACGCCGCACACGGACGCTGATCGACGCGACGCCTTCGGGACGACCAAAACTTTGACGCACGGCCTCGCAAGGACAACGCCGCCCGACTTCCCCGTAGAAATCGGCGCGACGCCTGCCGTGAGATCAATACTTTGACGCACGACCTCGCAAGGACAACGCCGCCCGACTTCCAAGGAGAAATCGACGCAACGCCTGCCGTGAGATCAAAACTTTGACGCGCAGCCCCGCAGAACGACGCGCAGGTGGAAAACAAGCAGGAAAATCCACACACAAACCCGGGACATCTGGTACTCCCTGCGAACCACAGAAAGAGACTGTCCGCGCGCCGGAAAACGACGCACGACTCCCAGCGTGGAAAATAACGACGCAAGTCCGTGTGTGCTGAGGAGAAATCGACGCACACACCAGTTTTCCACGTATCTCTTCTCCTGTGGCCCTCTGAGGAGATTTTCCACCAGAAACCAGGTACTTTGTGTTTGAAAGAGACTTTGTTTGCTTTCTAAAGACTTAAGACACTTTATATCACTTTTCAGTGATATCTTTACAAATTCATATTGCAACTTTGATCGTTTTGACCTGAAAATACCCAGATAAATATTATATATTTTTCTAAACACTGTGTGGTGTATTTTTGTGGTGTTATGCTATGGTGTTGTATGATTTATTGCACAAATGCTTTACACATTGCCTTCTAAGTTAAGCCTGACTGCTCGTGCCAAGCTACCAGAGGGTGGGCACAGGCTGATTTTGGATTGTGTGTGACTTACCCTGACTAGAGTGAGGGTTCTTGCTTGGACAGAGGGCAACCTGACTACCAACCAAAAACCCCATTTCTAACAGCATTGTAGCATGAAATTGAGATAAGAGTCTGCCAAGTTTCACAGAGTTACACGCGCCCTGTAGCCCAATCCATGACGGCCACCACCTCCGCATGGGAGTTTGTGGTGAATATTTGGGGACTAACTTCATATAATGTGAGTTGGGAAATATCACCTGGGTAAAGCACCATCGAGCTGTTGTCATATCCCTCCATACTTCTTTGCCAAGAGGTGCCCTGGCGGAGACCCACATCGGAGAAATAAGACTATCTTTGGGCTCGGGGCAGGTTGCAGATGTGTCTGAGGGACAGTATCAACAATGCTTGTCCCTGCCTGCTGTTGACAGATTTCAGTGTGTGGGGGCCGGTGTAAGTCAGCTGCTTACCCCCTCCAAGTGCTTGGTGGCACAACTCGTCTAGAGACTCACATCTCCTTGCCCCCTCACAGCTCACACTGCCACCAAGATAAGGGCACGGGAGAATGTTTTCCGTGGCAGTGTGCCCCCCAATGCTATAAAGGAAGCGCTTTAGGGATTGCCATAGGTAGAGCAATTCAAAGGCCTGTCATGTTCCTCAAGCGGAGCTCTGCCCTCCTATAGGCTGTTTTTCCATAAGAAAGCTTTGGGATACAAAGTTACATTTAATAATATTAACTCCACCTACAAATCAAATACACATTTCATTTTTGAACTTTTTTTTAATATAGTTATTACAAGCCCAATTCACGGGTAAAGCCAGATGTGCTGATGACGTTTGCACTTCATATTAAAATGAAATGCGCTTCAGTTCTTGGGCTGGCAGATCAATACTTTACTGTAAGTGTTAGTTTTATTTTTTCAGTCATCATAACCATGTCTAGTGCTAGCCAATAACTTTTGATTTTAATTAAAATGTTTTATATAATATCCTCACTTGCAATGACTTTCAGCCACCCCTCTTCATCCATTGGTCTTTTATTATGTCGTTCACATTTTTCTTCTGCTGACTTCAGCATCAGTCAACTTTTTATGTTGTTTAAAGTGTTCAAAGTATTAAATGGTGTGAACCTAACCAAATGTCACTAGGGCACTTTGTAATAGAACCTAACTATTTTACCCTTTTTCATGTAGGGGGAGAATAGGCTATTTTCCCACAATCACAGGATTTTGAGCTGTGGATGGGATTCAAGTCTTGTTCCCCACTTCCAAGGTCGGCACTTTTAGTGACTATGCCCTATCTCCCATTTTATCCATTGGCTACATTCTCTGTGATTGGCAGTGTGAGTCTGCCATTTCACAAAGAGCACATCCATACACAAAGTAGCTCCCCACAGTGCCAGGTTCTACTATGGCATTGAGAGCTTTTGAGATGTAACAATATTTTTGCTATTATTCATTTTATTTTTTTACATTGAAGAGGGCTTGCCATCTACTGCAATGTTTACATTTTGCAAAACACATTCCAAAATAAACGAGAATTGACGCCTAAAAATTGTTAGTCAACACTAGACCTTTTAGCTTTGCAAATGCTTGTTTTACACTAGGTTTTCTTGTTACAATAATTAGAAATCAATAGATGCATTTTAGTTTGATGTACATGAAAACTAAAAGAAAGGGTTGTGCCTATTTGAAGTACAACAGTCATCTGGGAAACGCCCATATGGCTCTATTACGACTCTACTGTTTACAGCAAAGATTTTAAATTACACAAAAAAAGGGCCCACATTTATGCACAGCATGTTTTCTATTTTTTGTTTTTTATTTATTTTGTGACATATGCTTGTATAAAAAAAATACACCAACTGGCAAAGGCCAAATCTATTGGATTTGCAAATATTGGCTTTATTCTGGGGTCACCTTTCACCTACACTGTCCCATCTCCAGTACCTTGCTAGCAGGTTATCGGGTTAAATTCAGGCACTTGCGCCTCACACACAGATATTTCAACAGGAAATTAAGTAAACATTTGATCGACAAGCAGATTGTTGTAGAAAACCCCATCCGCACCTGGTGCAATCATAATAACAAATAACTATAATTATAAATTGGAGGTGGATGCCTTACATTGTTGAAGTTCTATTTCCATGCCACATTATAAATTCATGTACTGTATGCTTATTCCTAAAGTTCACAAAAGTGTACCCCGGTAATAAAACGGAAGTCAGTATGAAGACATGGGCATTAATTACAAGATGAGCAGGGCAGTATCCACAAGGGTTTACCACTCTATCCAGTTATAAGTGCTCAGTGTTCCTGCAGTAAGATTTCCCAGGTGCTGGAATGTAGGATCGGATTACATAGGCCAAAATATAATACCCCAAACTCAGCCCCCACTAGCCCCCTTTTTAAGACTGGGGAGGGTGAAATATTCTCCCCGCCACACTACACCATAACCTTCCCTTACTGCAGCCGCATCTTCAGCCTCATCACAACTACCTATTACCAGCCTCCAACATTTTCCACCTGCTCAGAATAGGCGGTAAGCGTGTGCACTAAACCCAGTGGAATTGAGAACGCCATGCTGGATTGTGTATGATAAATCCAAGGCCACAATATGACTTCTCTCTTTAGGGGGTTAGCTTGTTAGAAACAGATGTGCGTGTGCAAAGACAACAGCCACAGAAAAAAATTCCAGCCAACACGTATTTCCATATATGTAGCATCTGAATTCTTCACCCAATCATAAATAGCTCCCATTGACTTCCACCATTTTCTGCTAACAAAGCTCCCCAAACTGTAATTCCTCAAACTTTTACCTAATACAAAAAACAACTCACCTTTCCTCACATACTAACTTGTGGTACATGCTAACAGCACTTTGTATCCAGCATTTGGCAATACATTGTTCAACAGCCAAATAGCAAGGGATGGTACACATGTAGAAAACCTTCAAATAATAAACGCTTCTCACTAGTTAGCACATATTGAAATAAAAATCAAGTGACAGTGATATCTCCGATAAAACGTATTTAATGTCACATTCGAGTTGATTTGGGTCACATTGTTCAAGACTGTACAATCTATTCCAGGAAACTGTCTATTTTAAAACTAGAATAATTAGCTCAGGAAGGAGGCCTATTGGGTACAAGAAAGTTTTATGGATTACATAAAAACAAGAATCTTGTGCATATGGTACTTTCATAATCATATACGGTTATATCAGAAACATATATCTCTAAGGAGTGTTTAAATTCTTATTGTGCTAGTCATTTTATATCATGAATATTGTATTCAAGTACATGTAACTACTGTATAATGCATTCTCATATCTGGTATGGTTAGTAATTCCTTCTTTATTTTATTCATTTGTGGAAGCCTTATTTCCATAAGAATGTTTGCTCATCAAGACTGAGAAACAACTGGAGGGAATTACCTCAGACTTGGCATGAAGATAGATCTTTACTCAGTGAGTGCCTGTGCTTGATATGTTGTTAATCCATTTAGTGGTTTTCCAGAAACACATTTTGAAAAAATCCCCTTGCGGAAGGGTTAATTGATAAGGGTACCTGAACTGTTTATTTGCAGAGTTCCAGGAAACAGGTTTTACACACCTCATGTAGCAAAAAAAAGACGTATATATTATTGCATGAAGTAGAGTTCTCTGACATGCCTCTTTCAGTTCTGGTTCTGGTTGGTCCGACAACACTGAAGTTTCCTGATTAGGTGATCGCAGCTTTAAAAAAAATGCTTTAGCTGTCAGTACAGGACACAAGCTCTCAGTCCCCAAGTCCTGGACTAAAACATGAAAGGCACATACGGGAGCAGAGTGGTTGCACCCTGACACCCAGGTCCATTAGGCAGGGCCAAGGACATCCTTGTGAATAGGCGATTAAAAAACATGTTGATTTTCCCTCAGGGTTTGTGGACACCATGAGTGATCCCCGAGATTCACAGGTCCTGGCTATGGGCCGCAAACTCCCAAAAGGCTTCCTGGGTTTGCTTCTGCTGGTGCTTTAAAGGGTTCTGTGAATTTTAAACCAGGTCTGGGATCTCATGAAGGCACAACACAGGCCCATGAAGGTGGTGGTGCGTTCGGGGTCCACGACCATGAAGCTTGCCATGTGTTCACAAACCCTAAAATAGGGTCCTCGAACCATAAAAGAATGAAAAGGGAGCATGTGGGCCTGGTCAAAGAGGGTTTGGTGTAGGGCCTGTAACCGTATCTCTCACATCAAGGGGGAGGTCATGAACAGTGCATTGATTGGTTTGCATGGCTATTTGGCAAGTTATTAATTGCAGTCCTAACTACAAGTTGTGTATTTCATTGTCGCTGTTTTAAATAGTACCCATAATCGAATACGCTCGGGAGGGCATACCATAAACAGCAAGAGTAAACATTGTAGATTGCATTTTGAATAACAAAAATATGCATTTTTATACCACGTATGTTAAGTGCAACGCATGCTTTTGTGACTACAAATTCTATTTAACGAGGGCGCTCCTAAACTCTGTCTTTTGCTACTGTTGTACAATGCTGTGTATATTGTTTCCAAGTATTTACTGTGCACGAATATGCTCATGTCTTCTGAAAGATGCCGTACATTACCATTACAAGCATCATGCGAAATGGTTGGTCTGAAAGTGGGTAAAAAATGTCAGCGGTTTCGTTGAATGTTATAACTTCCAGTGACAGATCTTAATAAAGCAAAATTATATGACATTCCTGCCATCTGCTAATTCATATCCTTCACAAGATTGAAATAGAAAAAAATAATTATACACATTTCTAAAAAGAAATTCTTCTAGTGACAGTGAATTATTCAGCGATGATATCTTATATGCAAAGGCATGCAAAGGTCTTTAATATGTGGAGTCAATCAAGTCCATTATTTTCGAATAATAAGGAAAAGGGATTTTTACAATCGTGGGAGGCCATGAGAAAGAATAAACCAAAAAGTGTTTTGGATAATATAAACTGACTACATGCATAAAAATTACTAAGAAATGTTACTAATCATGCTTTGAAAATGACAATATAAATTTTCTAGAATAGGATTTCAATGGTTTTCCCTCTCCACCCTACCAAAGAAGCACAGACAGGAAAATAAATCATGGATGTTAGAAATGGGGTTTTTGGTTGGCAGTCAGGTTACCCCCTGTCCAAGCAAGGACCCTCACTCTCGTCCGGGTAAAGGAGAATCCTACTCAGTTGTTGTTGTTGTCAACAGAAGCTTTATTCGATCAATGATCATCAAAGCAATACATAATCAATATCATCATAAATATAGTATAAAAATAGAAAATACAATTCCATCCCAAGAGCATAATACCACATGGTGACGCCACCTAAGAAAATAAAATACAATCTATCCTAAAATCATAATACTAAGTAAAAGGATCACCTCCACTGACCTGACTTAACAGGAAGAACTAGTTCATCACATCTTTTACTAATATAAGAGTTCCTTATGCGCCATGCTGACAGTAAATATTTACTAACAGAATATATTAGCATTTTGGTGGAATCACTTTTTAAAATCCTCAGTGCTAGTACGCATTCCCTTATTCCCATTTCTCGACATAGGTCACGGATCCATTTGGACCTAGGAATTATGTATGCAGGGCAAAAAAACATAAAGTGCACCACTGATCAGCATTATTACCACACACAGGACATGTATCATTAGTCACATTTGAATCCCATCTGTGCGCCACGGTCTTGAATGGTAAAGTCCCAAAGCGAAATCTAGCATATAGGCTTTTGCCTAGAATATCCGGTATAACGTCTAGATAGGGTTCGAACCTTGGGTACCATTTGATGTCAATAAATGAGTTGGTTAAACGACCGCGTGATTTGTAATTAATAACATTGTTCCTCAAATAAGACCAATAGACACGCTTCAGTTCTTTAAGATGGACTTTCTCAAGTTTGTGAGGGTTCTCCCAGTAATCTCCTAACCCCAATATCTTGAACCAAGTGGATACATGCTTGACCCACGGAATGGAAGCTGAATTGGCAGATATTAACAGATCTAGGAGTGAGGCTTTGTAGATGTCTTGTTCAGGGACGGTCCATAGCCTGACCCAGTACAACAAAGGTCTTAAGTTTATCTGGTCGGCTATCCGTTTTATACCCAGGTCTGAAAAACAAGGGGATCAGTGGGGTACTAGGGGGACAGGCACAAAGGGCCCTTGCAAAACTATTCTCCTCGAGGGTGAGCCTGTTGGTGTCAAAAGTTAACCCTTGCTCACCCCATTGGTAGCTTGGCACGACCAGGCAGGATTAACTTCAGAAGCAACGTGTAAAGTATTTGTACCAACACACACAGTAATACAATGAAAACACTCCAAAATGGACACCACACTAGTTTAGAAAAATAGGTAATATTGATCTAAATCAAACAAGAACAAAACGATAAAAATTCAACATACACGCCAAGATATGAATTTTCAAAACAATAAGGTCCAGAAGTATCAAAGTGTTTTGTGATGGCAAATGGGATTGTAAAAACTGCATTTCGGTATGTAACAAATCCAATTTGCGACTACATACCGTTTCGATATTAGGACGGGGCATGTCAAGGGCGTCCCTTCCTAATACTGAACCCCAGAGGTTGTTTTTTGACCGAGAATGCAGTCGCAAAACAATGGCAATTACCAACAATTTCAAATTGGTGGTAACCCATTCGCAAAGGGGAAGGGGTCCCTAGGGGACCCCTTCCCATTTGTGAATGCATGCAAATACATTTTTTAAGAGCAGGCATTGGTCCCACAGACCACTGCCTACTCTTAAAAAATGAAAAGAAAACTTTTCATTTTAAATTTTTCAACTTATTCCGTTTTCCTTTAAGGAAAACGGGCTGCATTTAAAAAAAAAAAGAAAATGCTTTATTGATAAGCAATCACAGGCATGGTGGTCTGCTGAGCCCAGCGGGCCACCATCTCAGTGATTGTAGCCATTTGCAATGGCTCGAAAATTGCGACTTACCTCATGAATATTAATGAGGTAGGTCCATATGTGAGCCGTTGCAAATCGCAGTATGAAACTCCTGGAGTTTCATACATTCCAATAGCGATTACTTAATTGCGACTCGCAAAAAATTGCAATCAGGTAATCGCTATTGGATAAAATGATACATCTGGCCCCATGAGCCTTAATCCTTAGAAAACAGTGAGAATGCTGTTGTTACACAAAGTACCTGGTTAGTGTAAAAAATAAAGCCACAAAGGCAAGCATGCATCAGAAATGGGTAGCAATGCATCAATTCCTTACTTGCAAGTGAAGCCGTGCATTGTTTTCTTCCCCGGTTGGGTCGACGATAAGTCATTTTTCTCCCTCGCAAGAAAGCTATCCGTCGACATCCAGACAGGGCACCTCGGATCCACGCAGAATCGGGCTGACTTGGACGCCAAGGGATGATGTGCAGAAAATCTGGTCGTATGGTATCAGAAAAGCACGCTGCGTGGGGTATGCATCGTTCTCAGCCTCCATAAGCGGGTGTTGTGCATCATTTCTCCAGCCGCAATGCGTTGATCTCTCAGCTGCAATGCACGTTGAGCGTTGATTTCAGCCGCAAAGCAGGTGGCACGTTGTTTATCAGCAGTGTTGCGGAAGGTGAATCGAAAATTTCCCCGCATGGCATTCTGTGCGTGGATTTTCAGTTCTTGCCTGCCAAATTCACCTTTCAAGGGCCCAGGGACTTGATAGGGCACGACTTGGCAGGGCAGGAGTCTCAGCAGAGAGGGCAGGTGCTGGCAGGGGGAGGCATTGATGGCCCTGAGACTTCAACAACAGGATGCAAGCTCAGTTCAAACCCTTGGAGGTTCTTCTCAAGCATGAATGCACAACAATGTCTAGTATTTGTCCCCTTTCACAGGCAGAAGCAGCAACTGCAGAATAGCCCAACAAAGCTCAGTCACAGGCAGGGGCAGCACTTCTCCTCAGCTCTTCAGCTCTTCTCCTTGGCAGGTCTTCCTCTTGATTCCAGAAGTGATATAATTTTCAGGGGTTTTGGGCCCACTACGTATACCCCTTTCTGCCTTTGAAGTAGGCAAACTTCAAAGGAAAGTTTCTCTTGTTTGTAAGATCCTGCCTTGCCCAGGAAAGGCCCTAGACACACACCAGGGGGTTGGAGACTGCATTTTGAAGGCAGGCACAGCCCTTTCAGGTGTAAGTGACTTCTCCTCTCCTCCCTCCCAGCACAGATGGCTCATCAGGATATGCAGGCTATACCCCAGCTCCCTTTGTGTATCTGTCTAAAGGAGAGGTGCAAACAGCCCAACAGTCAAACCGACCCAGAAAGGGAATCCATAAACAGGCAGAGTCACAGAATGGTTTAAAGAAGAAAATGCCTACTTTCTAAAACTGGCATTTTCAAACACACAATCTTTACCAAAAGATGTATTTTTAAATTGTGAGTTCAAAGACCCTAAACTCCACATTTCTCTCTGCTCCCAAAGGGAATCTACACTTGAATAATATTTAAAGGAGCGCCAATGTTAACCTATGAGAGAGATAGGCCTTGCACAGTGAAAACTGAATTTAGCAGTATTTCACTGTTAGGACATATAAAATTCATGAGTATGTGTCCTACCTTAAACATACATTGCGCCCTGCCCATGGGGCTACCAAAGGCCTACTTTAGTGGTGCCTTACATGTATGAGAAAGGAAGGTATAGGCCTGGCAAGTGGGTACACTTACACACACACCTGAGGGTTGAGAGGAGAAATCCTTGTCCAAGCTCGCAATCAATGAACCATTCACGCACAGAGGGCAAGGACTGGCCACACGACCTACATGGAATTGCGGTGGCTAGTGAGTAGGCACTGGTCCCTTGACAAGGTGAGCGGGGGTGGGCTGCAGGCAGTTCATTTTAACAGACAGACTCTAATTAAGGAGGTGAAGGATAATTTTAAGCAGATCTGTGATTTATATCAGCGTTTATATTCAGTGTGTGACTATAGGGAGGTGCTCCCATCGAACTCCAGTTTTGAAGCTTGACAATGATAACTCGGTAAGTGTTTTTTTTTTACGCATATCGAGTAATGTGATACCGAGGTCATGATATGGGGTGATGTGTCTGTGGAGGATGTTGTTCACATAAACTGCATTAATTATTCATGATTTGGCAAGGAACTGAACATGGAATGCATGCTTTTTGATGGGGCTAAGGGCACATGGGTGTAAATATATCAATACGAGGATGCAAGGGGCAAGGTGTGGATTTAGTAGACTCTGTACAAAATTTTAAATGAGTCTTTTTATTATCTCCTTGTAGGTAATCCTGGGAGTGTGTGTACTAAAGGAAAGGGGGACAATTGAACCCAGAGGCATATTTGGTCATACTTTGAAAGCACTACAGGTACGGTATCAAATATGAATTAAAGAGGATCGATGGTCCTGATGAAGGCTGAGTGACCCGTAGGGGCGACAAAAATGGCTGAAACATGTTGACCTTTAAACAACTATTTGGGGTGATCATGTCCCCATTTCACCACATAATATTGATTTTCTTGGAATAAAGATTGAGCATGGTATCACTCGAAATAGTTTTAACCATGTGAATGAGGTGCTTAGTAGTGTGTGTTTGATCCTCGTTTATCAATCTATGTTATTTGTTTCCCCTCCCTTTTGCTCGATTTCTTACGTTGGGTAGCGTGGGAATGTGTCAGCATTGCTCTATGATGAAGCATGCCACTATTGGTGAGTGAGGGCAGTTTTTCCAAAACTAATATGCTGTATCTCTAGCCGGAGGGACCACGGTCACTATTTGCGTCCTGACTCCAGTATCAATGATCAGTGCTCTAACCCATTCAATGCACTGTTGTTATCACTGTATTGCAATGTCATGCCCACTGCAGATTGTAAGGATTTGGTGTGTACTATATGGTATGGCTAGGTAGCCCTACGATGCAGTACACTCACAAATACCATCCTGGGTCCAGTCAAAAACACTTACTGAACCTATAGCTCAACCCTGGGTAACTGTGGCTGAGAGCAGTACGTTTTAGCAAAGGAACAATGTGTAAAGCATTTAACAACACCAAACAACAGAATAAGAAAGTCACCTGACAGAAAAGAGGCAAGACATTAAGTTTAAAAAAAAGATTCGATTTTTATGAACTTTTTAGAGCGCTTGATCATCAAAATCCACTGGAGGGTTCTGGAGATATAGATTTCTAAATTAATAAATAACTTTAGCATCAACCGCAAACAAAGATTGGTCAACAACAACTTTAGAAATTTTAAGAAAGTTTGGAAAACATAGTTTGGCAACTCTGGCCTGAGTTGGGCCACGAAGTCCGACAGGACAGAGGTCCAGGGGGCCAGACTGGATACTTTGGACAGTTACCTGGTCACCAGAGAGTTTTAGAGAATGATCCAAACTTTACAGGATGACATCCATTGATGATAATGGAGTGATCCTGATGCTGAGGGATTCAGGCTCAAAGATGCTCAAGGAAGTTCCAGGTGCTGTGAGGTCCAGGAGGGTGAAGTCGGCTTGATTCCTTGTTCCACAGGTGAGTGCGGGCGACTCTGTCCACTGATTTTGGGGATCATACGAAGTCCTTTGTGCAGGGTTTCAAGTGCTGTCAATGCTGTCCTTGCGCTTTTGTAACATAGCCGTCACAGTGCAAACCTTTGGTGGAGGCTGGTTTCCCTCTCGGTGAGGAATCCAGTCACAAACAACACTCACGGGTCCAGTATACATGGGTGCACCTTTTGGCTCTCTCTGAATTGTCCTTGGGGGTTCCCGACATCCAATAACGGCAATACTTCTGTGGAGGCTACCAGAGGTGCAACTTGGGCTCCTTCAGCTTTATTGTCCCCAGTGCTGTTCCCCAGTGACTGCAGGCAACTGACACTTGGAGTCTCTGCTTTCGACTGGGTGTAGGAGGCTGGTCTGGTTTGTAGTGGGTCCCAAAGGTACTTGTACTTTATACCAGTTCCAGTTATACCTTACTAGTGAAATGTAGTCAGTGTCTAGAAGCCAGGCTGTCTAGAGGTAGCTGCAGGCAGAACAGCCAAGCCTGAACTAGGAGACATGCAAAGCTATTGCAATACCACTGTAGTCACATAGTAGTCACATACATGAAAGACAATACTCAGTTTTACAAAACTAAAGGTAATTTATTTTAGTGACACAATGCCAAAAATACTTACTTTGGAGACTATACTCCCTTAGGAGGTAAGTAAATTACACAATGTATACACTAGTAACAAAAACAGGTAAGTACACAGTAGGAAAACCGTGCAATTAGTGAAAATCGCAATGGGTTGCAATGGGCCTAGGGGGAACACAAACCATATAATAAAATAGTGGAATGCGAAAGTCGGTTTCCCACCTAGGCAGGTGTAGTGTGTAGAGAGGTGCTGGTGTGAAAGAAAACGCCAAAGGTAAGCAATAGACCCCACCCCAGAGCCCAGGAAAGCAGGAGTAAAACACAGCAAGTTTCCTAAAACACACTAGAAGTCGTGATATAAGATAATGCAAGAACCAGAAGAGACTGCAAGACACCAGTGATGGATTCCTGGACCTGAAGACCTGTGGAAGAAGGGGAGCAAGTCCAAGAACTGATGAAGAGTCCAGGGAGAACAGGAGCACCTGCTAACCCAGATGAAGATGCAGAAGAAGAACCACCGGTGAGAAGACAACGTCTATATTGCACAAAAGAAGACAGATGCAGGTTCCTGGTTGGTGCAGAAGATGTCCCATGCCGGATTGATGAATGCAGTCTGGTTTGCGTTGCTGGATTCTGCCAACAAGCCTTGGCTCACGCAAAACACGCAGTTGGTGAAAAATGGCGCTGCCTGGGACCAGGAGAGACATGGTGGTCTCTACCCAGGAGGGGGAGACAGATGGGGTTCTCAGCAACTCAGAGAGCCCTCGAAAGACCAGGCAGTGTGCACAGGAGTCCCACAGCATGGGGACAAAGAAGGTGCAAATGGAGGCCCATGCAGCATGACACAAAGGATTCCCACGCCGCCGGAGAACCACTTAAGAAGCTGTGCGTCACAGGATGGAGTGCTGGGGGCCTAAGCTGTACTGTGCACAAAGAACTTCTTGGAAGGTTGCACACAAGCCTTGGTAACTGGAAGTCACACTGTGCACAGGGGCACTGTCTTGCGTGGGAAGGCAAGCTCTTACAGTCACCAAAGTTGGACAGCTGGATGTTGGAACTGTCGGAGTCACTTTAGTCCACACCCATGTTGCTTATCCATGCCTGTTGCCTGGAGATGGGACCCAAGCCACTGGTCGTCGCTGCAAAGAGGTGCCTGCTGAAGCAGGGAAGCAACTCAGTCACTCCACAGGAGATTCCTTCAGTTCTTCTGGTGCAAGCTGAAGATGGGCAGTCCTCGGAGGATGCACGACCCGGAAACTGTTGCAGTGCTGGCTGGAGCTGAAGATACAATGTTGCAGAAGTCGATTTTGCTTTGTTGCAGTTTTGTAGAGTACCTGGAGCAGTCAGCGTTTGATCTGTCGGTTGAAGATGAAGTAAAGGATGCAGAGGATTCTTGGTGGAATCTTGCAATCCGAATCTGAAGAAACACCCAGAGAAGAGACCCTAAATAGCCCTGAGAGGGGGATTAGTCACCTAACCAGGTAAGCACCTATCAGGAGGGGTCTCTGATGTCACCTGCTGGCACTGGCCACTCAGATGCTCTCAGAGTGCCCCACCACCTTGGAATCCAGATGCCAAAACCCAGGGACACTCTGGAGGACCTGTGGTGATGGACAGGGGAGTGGTCACTCCCCTTTCCTTTGTCCAGTTTTGTGCCAGAGCAGGGACTGGGGGTGCCTCACCAGTGTGGACTGGATTATGCAAGGAGGGCACCATCTGTGCCCTTCCAAGAATTTCCAGAAGCTCTCGGAGGACACCCTTCCCATGCCTGTAACACCTATTTCCAAAAGGAGAGGGTGTAACACCCCTCTCCTAAAGGAAATGCATTGTTCTGCCTTCCTGGGATTGATCTGCGCAAGCCGTAGAAGGGCAGAATCCTGTCTGTAAGGTGGCAGCAGCTGGGGCTGCCAGATAAAACATCAGAATGCAGGTATGGCAGTACTGGGGGTCCACTGTGGAACCCCCAGAGTGCATGGGATTGTGCAACCAATACTGGAGTCAGTATTGGGGTACAATTCCAAGTTGTTAGACACCTTACTTGGCCATATTTGGAGTTACCATTGTGAAGCTGGACATAGGTATTGACCTATGTCCAGTGTACACTTACCATGGTGTCCCACACTTATGAAGTCTGGGAAAATGGGCCTGGATGATGTGGGGGCATCTCTGCTAGTGCAGGGGTGTCCTCACACACAGGTACTTTGTACCCAGCCTTCGGGGTTGGAAGACCTGATCTATAGGTGACTTATGAGTGACCTGGTGCAGTGAAAATGGCTGTGAAATAGTGCATGCACTATTTCACACAGGCTGCAATGCTAGTTCTGTAGAAGCCTTTGCATGGGCTCCCTATGGGTGGCAAAAGAAATGCTGCAGCCCATAGGGATCCCCTGAAGCCCCAATGCCCTGGGTACCTAGGTGCCATGTACTAGGGACTTATAAGGGGCACCAGTATGCCAATTTGGGATGAATGTAAGGACAGATATGGAACCAGAGAGAGTATAAGCACTGTGGTCCTGGTTAGCAGGATCCCAGTGACACAGTCAAGCATACTGACAAAAACAGTGACACATGCTGACAAGTAGGCCACAAACCATAAGCACTTTGGTCCTGACTAGCAGGATCCCAGTGACACAGTCAAACACACTGACAAACAGGACACAAATGGGGGTAACCTTGCTAGAAAGAAGCAACTTTCTCACACTGGGGCTGGGCATCAGTGTTTCCCTGAGCTAGGCATGCAAAACAGGGTCCAAACTCCACTAGCCCAAAATGCAGCAGATGCAGTCGCTCTAGCCTCGCAGCCTCTCTTTGTGCACGTCCAACCGGTGCAAAGTGGTCTTCCTTCTCATCTTTTCAGGACCAGTGAGTATTGAGGTCAATGTGCCATGGGGGCTGTATTTATCCCAGGAAAGTGCCCTGAAGGGACCAAGCGGTCACTAATCAGTGGGCAACTGGTCCCCACCTACCTTGAGATGAAGTTCCTGTGATGTGTGGCATCTGGCTATCCATGAGTGCCACAATCTGCCCCCTTCCAAGATGGCACAAACCTTCCTCGATTGTGAGGATCAAGGTAGCCCACCCGAGTGGTATGGTTACCTAGGAAAGAAACGCCCATGGTAAAAGTGGTTTTGGGGTGAGTTTCTCACCTTTGACCCTGTCTCCATACTGTCTCAAAGAACAAAAGCAATCCTGATCAGGAGTGATGGGCCAGGTAGCCCATCAAAGGCGGCTTCTCCTTTGAAGCAAGCCTCCATGATAATCCCCTGAGTGACCATCATGACAGAGAAGGTGAAACCTTGCTACTGCTGCACTGCCTTTGACCTTGAGCCTGGGAGTCATTTACATGTCTTCCCAGGCAGTCAAAAAGATGTCTTTATGTGTGTGCCTTTGTGAGGACGCTCGACAAGCAGAGCACAGAGTGGTCACTTTTCCATATTTGAAAGACTTTATTCAGATACAAAGAATTAAGTTGTTTATTAGAACTATAAATCTAATACATGTGTAAAGACACTATATCAAATAACAAAGGCCTTTATGATTTGTAGAGGAAAAACAAGGGGAAGAAGAAATGAGCAAATAATTAAATGCACAAATCATCACTTATACATGGAAAAGTATTGTCCTCATACATTTTAAGAAAATACAGTATCTCAATAATAAGAAAGTATAACCTGTAAAAAATAAAACAGATAACAGAGTAATATTGCATTCAAGGGTGTTGGACATTTTCTGACAAGGTACACCTAGTAGATGATGTATGTTTCTCGGTATGTTTTAAAAATGAGGTCAATGATAACTATGACATTTGTGCACTTTGAAAGGTGGGACATCGAGCGAGGTAAGTACTACTTAATTTATGATGGAAACAAACATTATCCCACCAAAGTCTTATATGATCATTTAGGTGAGCACTTCCGGTTAAAAGTAATTTGTTAAAAGGCTATTGCCAGGAAAACGTATAATAATTTATAATCAGGGAAAGAAGGAAAAAATTGACTAGATAAAGCATCCCAAAAATATGGAGAATTTTAAAAGAATGCTGTATGCTAAAACATTTTCTAATCTGCAACCAAACTTTATGCCAAAAAGAAAGTGTGTTAGGGCAACTAAACAGCATGTGCATATTGTTAGTATTGGGAAAATCACAAGACCAACAACTAAACTATTTGATGAGAATTTGGTGCATTGTGTAGGGGCAAAGAGGAGCCTATGGTAAAGGAAAAAAATGGTTTGTGTAATGCTAGCTGTTCTAGAAATTGTATAAATATGTGACAAAATCTTGTTCCAAAAAAAACCTGCTAATGTACTCCAAAGTCATGTTCACATATCAGCTCAGGTTTGGACTTGGTTCGAGAATTATATGAAGGATGAGACACTTTTATGTATAGCAGAAGCTCTAGGGAAACTGTAAAGTACTTGGTTAAACCAGATGTGTGAGGAATAGTAATAGGAGAATGTTGCAAAAAGAAGTAGGCATCTAAAACAGCATTCATAAGAAAAGAAAAATGAGCTTGGAAAGATTGAGGACAGTGGAAAATATGTCTAAACTGAGGGAAGGAGATCGGATCTTTATTCTCAAATACCTGTTCAATTCACGTAATAACCTTATTTTCCAGGAATGCTAAAAAAAACAGTCTGTTCTTAATCTTAATAGGTATGTTATACCATATTGTATGGTAAGAAAAATAGTAGATGTTAATATCTTAGAAGTTACAGTGGTTTTGATCAGGGAAACAGTATGTTGAAAGAGGAGGAAAGTGAGGACAGATGATTTAGAGGAAAAGGATAGCACCTATTTTGGAGAAAAGGAATAAAGGAGAGCCCTCTCTACGTCTAACCATAAGGAAAGAAGGGTGAGGATGAATCTAGGATCCAAAAGGAAGCTTGACGTAAACCAAAAGCTTTATGATAGCAACAACAATCTGGGAAGTTTACTCTTTCTTCTAGCTTCGATTTTTATGAAAGAGATAGAGAAACTCTTGCTTTCTTATTTTCCATAGGAACTTAGTAAGTATAGAATTAATTCCTTTACACGTAGTCTTAGAAACATGACTCTGCATCATAGAAAGAAGATAGAGCAATAGAGGTGCTATCCTCATTTTAATAGAATCTCATCACCCCCTACTACAATAAAAATAGGGGATTCCAAGGAAGGAAGGGCATTGTTAGAAATGGGGTTTCTAGGTGGCAGAGGTGTATACCATTGTCCAAATAGGGACTACAAGCCTAGTCAGGGTAAGTCACACACAATCCAAATTAGCCTGTCCCCACCCTCTGGTAGTTTGGCAATGACCAGTCAGGTTTAACTTAGAAGGCAATGTGTAAAGTGTTTGTGTAATAAATCATACAGTAACACTGTGAAAACACCACAAAAATACACGAAACAGGTTCAGAAAAATAGATAATATTGATCTGAATAAAATAAGGTTGAAACAACAAAGATCCATTAAACACGTACGTAATCTATGATAAATCTATGATAAAACCACACACTGCTGCTTTAAATGCCTCCTACAAAATAGTTGTAGAAGTATTGGAAGTATTGCTAAATAAGAAAAATTCAGAAGCAAATGAAACAAAAGAGGAGGAAATTGTACATCCTTTAACAATGAATTGTTTAAGCTCCATCTATGGTTGTCAGATTGAAGGGGAACCAAATCCAAATCTGTGATAACCATGCCATGATCTGAGCCTGGTAAGGGGTTAATGCAGGACTGGACAACAAATTGTGACAGAGGTTTAGATAAAAAAAAGATGTGGTCTAGACTTGTGAGTGTGCCATGTGAAGCGGAATAGAAGGAAAAGTCTCTGGAAGTGGGTTAGAAAGTCTCCAAGAGTCAGCTAGTGCATTTTGAGAAATAGTGTAGTAAAATTTTTATACATTTTATTAGGCAAAAAATGTACTATGGATTGTCTATCTAAAAATTGATCCATGATTTGATTACAATCAACTCATAAAAGAAAATATGAATTGTGATATTGCAAATTATTTTTGCAATTGTGGGCCAAAATCTAAAATCTGGCTGTGTTAGTGCATAGATATTTAGAACAGCTATTGGTATCATATCTATTAAAAAGATAAGAAAAATCCATCATCCCATGTCATTTTTTTCTTGAGAGAGCACAGATATATTAAGACTTTTCTTACATAAGGCGATAACACAATTTTTTAAATCAGGAGTAGGACATACATATACTGAACCCACCCAATCTTGTTTGAATTTTAAAGCCTCAGATTCAGTAAGAGGAGGTTCCTGAAGTAAAACTAAATCAGGGTGACATTTGCCTAAATTAGATATTATTCTCTGTTGTTTAACTGAATTCATACAACCGTTAGTATTCTATGAACAGCTCTGAATGCTACACGATAAGTGATTACCAAAATTATGAGGACTAACCAATGTGAAACCAAAGTGTAATTAAAAGAAATCATGAAGGGTATCCAATATATAAAAGGATTATAATAAAATTCAAAAACAGAAGAAGGGAGAAGGAAAGACGAAGATAGATATAATATAATATAAGGGGGTGAAAGCATGAAAGGGAAAAGAGGTAAGGTAAATAAAGGCAAAGAAGAGATAATATAAAAAAGAGACAGTTAATGTCAAAAAGGAACGGCTGAAAAGACAAACCTGACTAACTGAGACAAGGAAGAAAGGGGTGGTGATAATACAAATGGCGATGGCACAGCTAATAAGGGGACTAGACACCAGAGCAGAACAATAAATAGGCAGGAGGGAGATGGATAGGGTACATATATTATGGATCGCAAGAGAAAATAATGTAATTAGAAGAACATGTTAGCACAAATATAGCAACATCAGGTTAAGCACTTTATACAAATGCCAAGTTAATAACAAATAGCAAGTTCAAATAACTTCAAGTCTAGAAGGGCCAGCGGTTTCCATGTTAATGACAACGTAAGTGTTGACAAAGTTCCAAAGTTCAGCTGGACCTTCATACCATATGGTATTATTTTGATAGGTGACCTTAAAGATGCAAGGATGAAAAAGTCTATAATGGGCTCCCAAGTTTCATAAAGCTGGACAAAGAATGAGAAAGTAATTTCGCCTACTGGCTGTTGCATTGGAGACATTTTCTGACAGAAAAAGCTTTCTGCCCAACCATAAAATTTGTTTCTTTCTTTTTGAGCATTGGCAACTTTTAAGAGATATGTAAATTATCTAAAATAGCATAATAACTCCTCTCAGGTTAGTATTTGACATGTGCAGAAGGACAAGACCCCAATCTTTGTGCTCTTTGTGTACTGAGAGCGGTGGAGGGAGGCATATCCAGTACTTGTAGAAGAAAAGGTGCAAAAAAAGAGACAGGATCACTACCCTCAGTACCTTCAGATAGCCCATATATGGGGAGATTATTATGTCTGTTCCTATTTTCCAAATCCTCTGAATCTTTCTTATACTGGAGAATCTCTTTTTCTAAATTTGCAATTTTAATGGTTCCAACCTGCAATTCAACTATCTGTTGCTCCATCAGGGATACACATGTTTCCATTAGAGATCATTTGTTGTCACTGTGTTGGGGTCATTTATTAGTTTCCTCTATAAAAGGATGTAAGGATTGAATTCCTTCTAGTAAGATTTCCATTGATATTTGAGATGGAGGATTTTCTGGTGAAGGATGATCCTGTTTTAATCATTTTTTGGCAGAAGAAGGTGATGGAGCCTTAACAGAGGAGATGGGCACAGATGAAGCCTGAGGAGTAGCTGAGTGTGCTTTACTGTCAGAAGATTGTAAATTGTCTATCAATAAACTGTTAGAGGAAGACACACAAGAGCAAGCAGTAGAATGAGACTTGGATGAATTTAAACTGCGTAGTTTCTTCAGTGTACCCATGTTCACTAAGAAGGCTGAATTAAATTCAATTTAAAACATGTTTGTAATGCTGTAGTAATATCACGTGGAATTGTGTTTGATTGATAGGTATATTATGTGGCTGAGGCCAGGTAATAAAAAAAGACAAAGGGAATTTTGGAGCCAAGAAAATAGATAATTACCTGGAGATCCTTTAGTTATCAGCGATACATTGTCAGTAATACTGGTCGCAGAGTCACATGGAAATAGCCCAGATGTGTAAAGCAGACAATTTTATCCTTGTATTTCGAATTAAGAGGTAAACAAGTTCATGGTGGCAGAAAAAAACGTTAAAAACAAAAAGCAGCATTCATGTGAGGTGAGAAGCATTATGAGACGATGCATAAGAAATCAAAACGGTGGCTGCTCATATTGCAGAGGCCGTGTCAGAGAGGGAAAGTCAGAATAGAGGCTTTACCTGTGTAAAAAACATGGTAATTTGTGTGTCTCTGACAATCTGCTGCAGGAAACAAGGGCCAGATGTATGAACAAACCCCTTTGTGAATCGCAACTAGCGATTTTTAAGAAATCGCTATTTCTGAGTCGCAATATGCAATGTAACATAATTGCGATTCAAAATTAGCAATTTCTTAAAAATCGCTATTTGCGAGGCCCAAATACCCGAATCGCAAAAAAATTGCAATTCGGTATTTGAAGAACGCAAAAAAATTGCGATTCGTTATTTGAAAACCGCAAGTTGCGAAAACGCACACCTGGCAGAGCCTGATGACATCACAAGCAGGAAGTGAGTCATCTCTGGCAGTTTGCAAGTGCCACACCCAAAGGAGCAGTGAGAGAGACACAGCCCAGCCACAGGGAGCAAGTCTGTGAATAAGGCAGGACTGCACATCAGCATGGACAACTCTGAAAATGGAAAGGAGACGGGAGAGAGGAAAAGAAAACTGAAGTTCAGTGAGCAGGAACTGGAGGTGCTCACTGAGGAGGTGGTGAGGAGCCATGAGTGGCTGTTCCGGAAGAGCTCACTCCAGGTCCCTGAGTGTGAGAAGCGCAAACTCTGGGCGGACATACAAACAAAAATCTGCGCTGTGGGGGTTGCGCAGCGCTCAGTGGGGGAGATTAGAAAGAGGTGGTACGACCTGCGTTCCCATGCCAAGGAGAGGTTGGCCAGAAGACTACAGGAGGCAAGGAGCACAGGAGGCGGCCCATCCACCCAGACACCCTCCACCCCCATGGAAGACCTGATGGAGTCGACACTCCTCCCAGAAGCTGTCAGTAGGGTCACAGACATAGACACATCCGGCACATCAAGCACCAGTAAAGGTAAGTGCAATATTGAAATGTAACCCCATATGTGTATGTACAAATGCCCCTTAGGAATTAGCAATTAGTGCAAAGCATTGTGATAAGTAGTCCATTCCACATCTTAGAAGCGGCACAACAAGGCCTTATGGGAGTGGTAGTCCACAACCCAGAGCAGGAAGTAGCACATAGAATGTAATTAAGTAGAGCAACACCCAGAAGAACACAACACCCACTACATAGTCATATGATGTAACTGTACATTTATTACCATTGTGTAACCTTTGGTGATACATACATAAATGGCATGCTGCACATTGTCGTTGCAGATGGCCCTGGCCCAGCAGCATCAGCATGTGCCATTGTGGGGGATGCTGAAACCCACATTCCATCAGACTCCAACACCAGTGAGTCAGTGAATTTTGCACCTATCAGACGCAGTGCAAAGGCTGTACTGCTCCCGGAATTGACCCAGGACTCAGATGACATGCGGGATGATGGCCACACTCCATCCCCAGAAGGCAGATTCACCGTAATGCAGGAGTCCCAGCCCCAGGGTAACTCAACACCCCACAGGAGGCCTCAGTATGCAGGCACACAGCACGTGGAAGCAGGAGAGGGCCCATCAGTCTTCAGTGGCCTGGAATCCTCTATGCTGAAACTGCAGTGCCTGCAAAATAAGAAGATAAGGGTAATGCATAGGCATATGCAGTGGAGAAGTGTGGCTCAGTGGAGAAGTGTGGCTCAATGGTTAGAGCGGCAGACCCTGAAGCAGAGATCTGGCTCAAGACCAGGGTTCAAGTCCCGCTTCGGCAGGTCTTGGGCTCAATTCCCCTTGACCAGATAATTCTCGCCTCAGTGCCTAATCTAATTCATGGGTGCAACTCTGGGCAATAGCTTGCTTAATCTCCACAATGGCCCCAACAGCGCTTGGATGCCTGGCTTCACCCTGGGGGTGCTCAGGAGTGGGTGCCTCACAGGGAAAAGCCAGGAGGGGTTCCATAGCGGTATGAGTACAGTGCCTTGAGACCCTAACGGGTGAGTAGTGCGCTATACAAGTGCTAATTTACATTTTTTACATTACAGATGCAGGCACACAATGCCAACATGGGGGGGCTGCATCGGCAGTTAGAGTGCCTTAATTCAAACATTTCAAAGCTGCATGAGGGACAGATCACAGCTTCTGAGAACACCAGGGAGCTGACCAATGCAGTGAGGGAACACTTCACAGAGCTAAGGCCTGACAGAGTCAGCCACCACAGGCATGAGAGGCGATTCATGGGCATATTTAGTGGATTCTGTAGATCGGTCAATCGCCTTGCAACATCTACGGCCCTCATATCGCGGCGTGCTGTGGCTACACAGGTGGAGGCAGTGCACAGCAGTAGGGATGTAGCCCAGGGACTGGTCCAGATAACAAATGTGCTGGATACTATGCTGGGTTACCACTCTGCTACACCCAGTGAACTTGGACTAGGGGAGACAGAGGACTCATCTAGCCTCAGCAGCATAGCAGTGCACACTACAGATCATAGGCGACGCAGTGCCAGGCACAGCACTGCCGCTGAGGCAGATACTAGAGGTGCCGGTGAGGCCACTGCGCACTCAAGCGGCTTGCGTGGCCGTAAAAAGTGACTGCAATGGCCACAGGGGACTGTCTGCTTTTTTTGCTTTACAGTGAACTATGAATAAATAGCGAGAAACTGTTAATGCTTATTTTATGACACATGTGTTTATTTTTTTTTGCTAGTGACACTTATGTTACCTGACGTTAATGTAATAAAGGTACTAACTAGCAGTACACATGTCAGTGAAGTTGTGTTGTTATTACTTACATCTGAAATGGTTGTGCGTGATTTCTGCACGCCTTTGCCTGCCCTCTGCTGCACTGGTCCTGTCTGCTGGCTGTAGGGGGGTATGGGATCATCATCCTCATCTGAGTCTGAATCAGGTATTTCCACTGGTATGCCCCTGGTGGTAGCTATATTGTGCAGCATTGCACATGTGGCCACTATTCTACAGGTCGTGTCTGGGCTGTACTGTAGTGCCCCTCCACTTTTGTGGATGCACTGGAAGCGACTCTTCAGCAAGCCAAAGGTGCACTCAACCACATTGCAGGTTGCACTGTGTGCTGAATTGTATCTCCGTTCTGCTGGTGTTGTAGGATTTAGGTAGGGCGTCGTCATGTAGGTGCACACTGCGTAGGCACTGTCTCCTGGAAGGAACAGAGAGTATAATATGTAAGAGAGCCATCTGACGTCACAACGCCATCAATGAACCAGTGTACAGAGGGACAATACCTAGTAGATATCCATCACCAAACTCCCCAGCTAGCAGTCGTGTGTGAATCCCACTGTGAAGAAAGATGTATGAATCATGTGTGCTCCCTGGGTACCTGGCCATGAGATCAATTATGATGTAGGAGGCATTGCAGATCACCTGTATATTCATTGAATGTTGGTATTTACAGTTGCGGTACACATACTCTGTGGCCGATGGCGGACAGATTGCAACATGTGTCCCATCTATGGCACCTAGGACGGGGGGAACTGTGCTATCTGGTAGAAATCTATTTTAGTCTGCCGTATTTCCTGTGGGGTGTGGGGGAATCTGATGTACTGGTGTATCCTACTCAGCATGGCGTTGAGAAATGCTTTGAAAAATCTAGAGAGAGCACTCTGTGATACTCCTCCAGCTGCTGCAATGACCCCTTGATAGCTCCCTGAGGCAAGTAGGTGCAGGGAGCATAATACCTGCACATGGGTGGGTATGCTATTTGTCCTATGTGTTGTGCACTGCAGTATGGGTTGTAGCTCAGCTATCAGGTCAAGTATCATAGCTGAGTTCAACCTGTACTTATCATACATCTCCTCCTCAGTCAGGTCAAAAAGGGTAATGCGCACTCTGAAAATGTGCTCCTGTCTCCTCCTCCCTCTCCTCAAACCTGTCAAGATACTCATTCTCCTCGCCATGATGTAGAGTGCAGCCATTGTGGAAAAGAGTCTGAGGCATTCTGGGCCTCTTTATATAGATTGCACCTGGTTACCACATGGTTTCACTCAGTGGTAATTTGCATGTGCAAAAGGCCATTCTGCGAAAATTCGCAATTTGCTAATTTTTGATGCATTGAATTGTGACATGGTTTTGCAAGTCGCATTTTGCGTCTCGCAATTTCCGACTTCAAATACCAAATCGGTATTTGCGATTCGCTATTCCGACTTGCAATTTGCGAAATGCTAATTGCGATTTGGTATTTCATGTCGCAAATTGTAAGACGCAAAATGCGACACGCAAAACCATGTTGCTTCACAAAAAAGGACAATTTTTGCGATTCCTTATTTTTGGTCTGCAAATGCCTTTCATGCATCGCAGACCACGTTTTTGCATTCGCAAACAGCCAAATTCTGCTATTTGCACTGTTTGCGAATGCAAAATGGTTTGATACATCTGGCCCCAAGTGTTTTCCTTCAAAAAGGATCCATGAATAACACCAAAAAACGTGATGAAAGTCTGGTGTGTGATGAAGCTCCAATATTAGGCGGTCATCTTAGGTGACGACTAAGCCACGCCCCTGATTGATCACTTTTCTAAAAGTTACCTACTATTAATAGAAACACTAATTTTGACCAGAGCATGAGATCACATTTAATGTCACAATGAATTTGATACCACACTTGACCCAGATGTCACCCCGTAACCCTGTTTTAGCCAATGGGGCTACCAACTTTACCCACAGCAAAACAACAATTTGGGAAGTGTTGCTGTTGATACATATCAAAATATATATGTCTCACTTAACAAAATACAGGTTCCTGCCTATGGGCTGGCTAGGTTTCATGGGGAGACTTACATATAAGGTTAGGGGACAAGGTAGCTTTGCCATTAGTTTAAATGGCAAAGTTGTATGCACCCTGCATGCCTTCCCCAGGGGCTCTTACACTGATCTGGACCTGGAGAAAGGGGGCTGATTCCTGTGAAATCCTAGTCCCTTCTGCTGACAATCTGAGCACCGGACGATGATGGCCCAGGCGAGACGAATCAGCACGGGCTGCACATCCTGGGATACTGAAAGGCCCCCAGGATGAGGGGGTGGGTTGAGGCGGGAGCCAGGTGCTGTGCAACCCCCCCCCCCGCACTGAGACTGAGGATCACTTCTGAGACTGACTGGACACAGCTGTTAAAGTCCCGGTGGCACTTTACCAGCTGCACCGTGTTTTCCCTTCTCTCTAGCTGCCCCCAACTAGACACGACATAGACTTCTCCTCGCTAGCCCAGTCACCCAGTCTGACACAGACATAGGGTCACCTGAGATAATGGAGAGAGCCCACTAAAGAACTCGGTCTTTGGACCAACCCAGCCTGCAACAGGCCCTAAGGGTTGGGAACCTGCCTTCTGCCAACAAAGCCAGGGAGGGTGACTGGAGACTGGGGGCCTCCTCCAGCTAGGATTGAAATCCTCCATGCATAACCCACTGTTTGGCCACCATGTCAGCAGCCTGCAGCAAGAAAGAGTGCTCTCTCAAGGATATGCTCATCAGGACGGCAACTCCCAATTGCTCCCTTCAGTCAAACCTTGACACTCAAATGGAACACAATGGGATGGAGGGATGGAGGGATGGAGGGTTGTTCACCTGCTCCTTCCTGGAGGCACTATTTGCATCGCTGAAAGAAGATCTACATACTGTATAGTCAAATGGGATCTGGTACTGAACTTGAAAGCGGTCTGGAAGGACCTGATGGAGATCTGAGACAGGGGCTCATATTTAAGAAAACTTTGCACCGGCTTTGCATCATTGTTTCTGATAGAAAAGTGGCGCTAACCTAGCACCATATTTATATTTTTCGCTAGACCATCTAGCGACAACATTTCAGAGTTAGCATCATTTTTTGGGAGTACCGCCCCACCTGGTGTCGTTTAGCGACAATGATATGGAAAATAAGCGTTCCCTTCCAAAACATGATGCTAGCCCTCTAGCACCATATTTACTGCCTGATGCAAAAACGACGCATGTTAAGTAACCTATCCAAAAAAATGGCACAACGTCTGATTAGCATCAAAGTTTAACGGCTGGTCAGACCAGGCTTTAGAATGAGGACCACAGACTACTACATAAGAAAAACACATAGAACAACTCCCTGGACAACATGGATCTGTTAATGCTCCAGCTTAGCATAGGCCGTAGATGACAGCGACGACAATATGTCCTACCAAGCACCACCGCAGCAACCCCAAACACCACCACAGCGGCCACAAAAGCAGCACATAAAGCAGGAGAGGATATTTTGACAGTGCACAACCATCTTTGTGGTCAGGGAACAAGCTGTCCTTAGAACCCCCCTTCTGAAGAGGGAGTGCATTGTACGTCTGCTGCACCACATTGCACCAGATTGCCTCATTCCCACATGTGCCTGGTGCAATGGACTTCATCCATGTCCAACTTGTGCCACCTGCTGCAATGGAACACCTCCACATGAAGCGCAAACACAGCTATTCTATAAATGTGGAGGCCATTGTGGACCACTGTGGGCTCTTTACAAACATCCTAGCCAAATATCTCAGGAGCGTCCATGATGCCTACATATTCTGGCATTCCACCATTAACAAGCGGTTCCAAGATGGGCAATATGGCAATGGGCTACTTGTAGGTAAGCCAACATATCAATCATTACACAGACAACACACCAACCTTGTAGGACAAACAATACATACACCACACCAAAAACACATGGACAGGGGAACAAAGATATACATACAACAACACATATGTCACATGCCACACTACAATGCATTAATTGTACATTACACACACATACACCCATATGTACATAATACAGGCACAACCTGACTGGCACACTGTGTGAAGGACAGGTGGTGCTATGTCCCCTTTGCATACAGAACCTGGGCTCAAACCACTACAAGTGTCCACTGGTTGACAACTAAATACAGATCCCACACACAGAACCCCTAGCAAGGAATAGCTCAGCTACGTGAATGGCATTGGCCATGTCAGCGTAAAGAAAGACACATATATGGCACTGCCCCACATTTGTCATGGTGTAGAAGCCTCCACTGTCACCAATATCAAATGCCATCCAAGTGTTGCCATCACTAACTACATATCACCTGCCTGGTGCATTGTGCCACACACATAGGTATTTGACATCACCAGCCATGAAAGACCATGTGTAGGGATGGACACCTCACAGTACACCTACAATCATACCTGGTAATTCCACAACTCCCTAACATGATACCGGAGTACCAACAGGGCACTGTGGCAGCTGAACTACTTACAAAGTACTGGGAGAGGCTTGAGATGCATGTGAATGCAGGATTGGTCATTCGATGCAGGGCCCTGCAGAAAAACACATCATTCCCTCTCCTGTAACACAGGTGTCTGAAAATGCAAGCATACATACTAAACATACCATACAACTGTGCCACATTGTGTCATGATCCACATGTGGATATATATGCCAGTCACTGTATGGCAACAACAAAACTTTATGCAATGAAGCTTTTCCAAAAGAGGTGGGAATCACATGCTATACAAAGGACACAGCACCTTTGTCATGGCACACAACACACAAAATAGGTTCAAAGTCCATCGCTCTTCTGCAGGTCTAAAGTGAAGGGACTGAGGGCCACATGTCAAGAAAGTGGTGCAGCATCAACAGCAGGACCACTGCTTTATGCAGGGGTTGAAAGTATCTGTGATAAATCATATCTAGGATCATTGGAGAATCCTCTGCACCATTCACAGTGCCACATGGAAACATGGTGGCCTGAGTTTAGCCTTGTAGGTCTACCATAATGTCAATATAAATTATGCTATTGTAGTACAAACAGGTGGTAGGTTCTACTAACTTTAGGACACAGCCTCAAATATAGAGAACACAACACATATTTTGCAAGGTCGAACTGTCAGTCCAGATTTAATTTGACAATCACCAGGTCCCTGAGACACAACCCATGAGAGTAATGTCCACCACCACATACCAATGCAACAATTCAACTAAACAGGAACATACACAATACCAAATGCAAGTCTGAGTCACCACTCCATATAAAACTAAGACCTGTCATGGCACATACTAAACCACAAATATGCATGACAGACACATGTTCTAACATTCCTTTGCAGCCGACCAACGGAGGAAGACCGGGCATACAATGAAGATCACAAAAGGACACAAAGGGGGTTATTCTAACTTTGGAGGAGTGTTAATCCGTCCCAAAAGTGACGGTAAAGTGACGGATATACCACCAGCCGTATTACGAGTTCCATAGGATATAATGGACTCGTAATACGGCTGGTGATAAATCCGTCACTTTTCCGTCACTTTTGGGACGGATTAACACCTCCTCCAAAGTTAGAATAACCCCCAAAATGTGGTGGAGAGGGCATTTGGGCTCCTGAAGTCAAGGTTCAGTTGCCTGGCCCAGACAGGAGGAAGCCTGTTGCATGTACCACCCCTGGTATGCAACAAGATCCTTGTATGTGCAATCTTGCATGACATATGTATTCGGACTAATATCCCCTAGGATGAACTGGTAGATGTCTCCAGTGAGAAGGAGGATGACAATGGTGCAGCACAGGTGGAGGTGGAACAACAAAACACTGCTGCAGGAGTTCTCAGGAGACAACAAATTTTACTGAACTTCTACACATAGACACTGTATAACAAAAATCACCCTGTAAATATCACCATTAAATTACTTTGCCCCAGATTGTCCATGTCGTACACATTCTCTACTTCATGTACCATTGGAAAGTTGCTCCTACCTCAGAGACCAGGAATAAACCACAACAGTTACAAAGAATGTTGGAACATAGGTTGTGATTTAAAGGGGTCTAGCGCCTCCATGCTGCACATCAGTTTCACGTTACTCACGCTCATTTAGCTCTCGAAGGCCTAGATCCATGCACCAGAAATACAAAGTGGCATAATGTATGCATTGCACCAATTCGACCCCTTGCACCACATCATGCCTATGCCATAGGCATATTGCATATGTGAATGCACATGTACTCACACGTAGCCATACCATACTGAAAAGATAAATGCATAGCCCCTGTAACAAGAAATGTGAATCTAGGTGCACTGTCAGCCTTTCCTTCACAATCCACACATTCCCATTATGCTTCAAAAAATTTCACGCAAACAGCAATTCTCCATACATGGCTAATCAATAAAATGACACCTGGCCCCTGCGCATCAATCGCAAGTCGACAGGCCTTGTCAGCCTTCATGGACAAAATACCAAACATGACTGCCATGCGAAAAAATAATGACGTATATCAGAAAACCCACATCCGCAGGAAGTGATGAAACACGACTTCCTTGCTGCAAATATGGTAGAGTGATTTCACTTTCACTTTTTTACTTACAGTCTTTTTGTCTGTGATTGTGAGAGGGTGTGTGGAGCTGGTGCTGGTCGAGGAGTGGTGTTTTTTTCAGAGTTTTCTGTGTCCTGTTGCTCTCCTGTCAATTTTGTGATTTTGCTCAGTCTTGTGTAGTGCTTTTGTCCTGTCATAGTAATTGTTTTGTCGGGTGTTTGTCTAAGGGTAGCGTAGTCTGTTGGGGTATTTGGGGTTAGGTGGGTTAGTGTTTGATTATTTTTGGGGCTATTTTATTTGCAGTGGGGGGAAACTGCAAAACATCTGAGAAGGGGAGAGAGCAAAGAATGTGTGGAGGTGACCTGGGAGGGTTTATCTGGTTGGTCAAGCACTACCTCCCCATGATGTTGAGTATGGGTGACTGGGCCATACAGAGCTACTCATTAGAGCCACAGAAGCTGCTGTGGGGCAAGGTGCTCCACCACCTACGGAGGATCGCTAAAGTTGTGCGGAAGGTTGGGTAGACCTCATTGCATGAGAGGTAGATCTACTGGATCACCTGGTGATTCAGATTGGTGGACCGGTTGGCAAGTACCCATTTTACATTGCAACATCCTCATTTGCATGTGCGTGACATGGGGACATAAGATTGACTGCAGCATGTTTTGTCAAGGGTCAATACAGGAAGTTTAGGGGCATATTTATATGTTTTGATACAAAACTGCACTAGCACAGTTTTGGGTCAAAAATATTAGCACCTCCTAGTGCCAATCCTGAGAGCAAGCCGGGTGCCATATTTATGGAATAGGGCTAGCCGGGGCAAATGAATGGTGAGCGTAAAAAAAAATTACGTTAACCTTTGCACCCTGTTGTGAAGAAAAATGACTTAAATGCTGCACAGTGGCACAAAACCGCTTTGCAGCACCTAAACATGTTGCAAAAGGGTTACCGCCATTTTTAGCCCGTATCAATGCCAATTTTAAACACACAAGCGGGAAAAAGTGCTGGTGCAACTGAAAATGGAAGAATCAGGCCAGGAGGGACCCAAGGGAGACCCCAATCGCCAAAGCACCAGCCAGGAGGATCCACATATGTCCCTGGAGAAGGAGAAGAAAAAGTGCAAGTGTCGCTTCAGTGAGGAAGAGCACAACATCATTGTCAGAGAGGTGACAGAGCACCAACACCAGCTCTTTGTCACCTCCAAATTGCCAATTGATGAGAGAGAGGCTATATGGAAGCAAATAATGGACAAAATCAACTGCGTGGCAGAGGTGAAAAGAACTGTCACTGAGTGCAAGACACACTGGCATGATTGCAAGCGTAGAACTAAGGAAGAACAGAAAGGCAGCACTGCAGACTGGATGTGGAAATCCTGCATCGTAGGAGTACCTGGATGAGCTGGAGGAGATGGTTGCAGTGGTCATCCTGGTAGAGCTGGTTACAGGAGTACAAGGATAGGACAGCACACACTACCAACCTCCACCACAAATGCATGGTAAGTTGCATGTGGGAATTAACAGGAATCTTACAAATGCCAGAAGGAGGAGGTAGATAGTACCCATCCAATGTATGCTAATGGAGTGCATGGGGACACATGCGCCTTGACTCCAGATGCCCCATTCCCATACAAGCAACACATGTACACATGCCATATACACAAAGTGGATATACACCAATGACCAGGGCTATACTCCACCACGTAAATATGCAGCACATAGGCTGGAAGGGAAGTGTATATACTGTACCATATACTGCAAATTATATTAGTTATCTCTGTTGTAAGGCTCTAGTTTTATTTTTCCACGCACATTATTATTCCCTGTCCACAATTTCTTAACTTCCTCAATTTAGCCTCCAATTGCTTTTCAGAATAAGAGTGATGGTAACTTTTGATTTGAGCTGTAATTGACATCTGTACAGTAGGTTTAAGTGACACTCATAGTAAACTCCTCCATCTGTCTTTTATCCTGCAAAACTATAATGGAAAAACACTAATTTTTAGTTGGGCCAAGGAGCACCCAAATCTCATCCATTTCTGTTGTACTGAATCATGACCATTGTCTTTACTGTAAACCAGTTACTGAAGTGAATCCTGATTACTTTAGTTAGTGATTATTTGGGAGGAATCAAACAAGATACTCATAAAGTAATCAACACAGCAGTGCTTATTTTCAGCCGGTGTTTGCCATTGTTTGGCATCGGCTCCTAATTCCTAAACTTACACTTATGACAATGCTCAACACACCATTTAAGGATACTCAATCTCTAAACTAACAATGAGCGATAATAAAAACATGTTTTCATCAGCTTCCATAAGTGTGTTTTAAAGTAAATGTTGCATTTTGAAAACCCAGGTATTTTCTGGCCTGAGTAGCAAACAACATACCTCTTTTTCATGCCCTAATCATTACAACCACATTAAGATGAAGCCTTTCTTTAGAGTTAAAATCTCTTGAAAGAAAGCAAATCGGTAACCATTTTTGGGTTACATGGACTAGGTTCGTAAATGGCTTTGTGCATTCTGCCTCTCAAAACGGATTCTGAAAGACTGGTAACCAATGAAGTATTAGGAGTCTGTATGATTCAATCGTATCACAGGTACACCTGTGCTGTTGACAGTATTTTTAAGTCCTTGGCAGTTCATAATGCTTCTTCTGGAATTTCTCATAGAAGAGGGTTGCAATATATCTTGATGTGGTTTTCTGAGGTGGTGGGTGGAAAGTGGAGGGGCTCCACCCACCATTCTCTAATGGGCTAGCAGTGTCTTGCAGGGATTTGGGATCACTAGCTGAGCTGATGGCCAATGTTGAGCTTAAATATTGTTTCCCTCAATAGAGACTCGAAGTCAGTCGGGTTCTAACCACACATTAAGCAGGCCAGGTGCCTCTTGTTATCTTTGCAAGAAGATCTCCTTAAGACAACCTATTTTTAAGACAAACTGATTTATGAAGATACATGGAAATTGATCAGGTGCTTTGCAGTCTCAAGTTCATCTGTGTGTAAGCCAGAGACTTGAAATGCTTTTTTGAAACATGAATCTATTCTTTGAATTCTATTTTCTCTGTGGTGGTTCTTATGAGGCCTTTAGCTTATTCTAGACTTGACTACGATTATACTTTTGATCCAATTTTAGGGAGGGTACAATCTTTTTAGGGTTTCCAAAGAATGGAAGGAGAAAAAAGTTGACAATAAAACTTGAATTATACCATCATCATCACAATCCTTTATTTCGATTCTTTAGAATCATAAATGGTACAATCACAGAAAAAAAAACTTTCATAAAAAGCTAAAAATGTTTAAAGTATGTTAAACATAAAATATGACATGTACTCTCCAATTCACACTAAGCAGTTATCATTAAATCATTTCCTTAGCACTTAATGTATTTGTTCTAATATGCCATACTACTGTTAAGAACGTTGCTACAGCTCACACAACAGAACCATAGGTGCTAGTTTTACATATCCTAAGGGCAGAATGATGGTCATTAGGTCCCGGCAGTTTGCAGAGCAGTCCAACCCAACGGGCCCTTTGATGATTCTTATAAACAGTGCAAAGAAAACAGAACATGGCTAATATTTTCTTGGGTCATACATCCCATGGGGCAAAGGTCCGATGATCCAAAGTTCTGCTATCCATCCGGTGGTGAAATCACGCAATGGTAAAGACCCACTTCTAAATCTAAAATGAAATGTGTGTGCAAAGAGCTGTAGGACAATGTCAAAGTAATGTTCCAGTTCATGAAAACTGTCAGTCAAACTGCCTGAAGGTATGGTTGCTAGTTCCTCCATTTGGACACTACCCCAGTATGCATCCTTAAGGATCTGTTGATCATTACTGGGAAGATGTAGGGGATCTAACCAATAAGAACCCAATCCTAACTTAAAAAAGCAGTTCTTCACTGTTGGACCTGGCTTTTTGACAGGGACATCCCCAAACTTTTTGCCTCCTTCCTCCTATTTTTTCTGACCTGTTGTTGTTGGCTTTTGACCTCTGGGCACTTTACCACTGCTAACCAGTGCTAAAGTGCATATGCTCTCTGTGTAAATTGTACTACTGATTGGTTTATCCATGATTGACTATTTAATTTACTTGTAAGTCCCTGGTAGAGTGCACTACATGTGCCTAGGGCAGGTAGATTAAATGCTACTAGTGGGCCTGCAGCACTGGTTGTGCCACCCACCTCAGTAGCCCCTTAACCTTGTCTCAGGCCTGCCATTGCAAGGCCTGTGTGTGCAGTTTCACTGCCACTTCGACTTGGCATTTAAAGGTACTTGCCAAGCCTAGAACTCCCCTTTTTCTACACATAAGTCACCCCTAATGTGTGCTCTCATACATTGTTGAAGTGGCAGCTGCTGATCTGAAAGGAGCAGGAAGGTCATATTTAGTATGGCCAGAATGGTAATATAAAATCCTGCTGACTGGTGAAGTCGGATTTAATATTACTATTCTAGAAATGCCACTTTTAGAAAGTGAGCATTTCTTTGCACTAAAACCTTGTTGTGCCCTTCAATCCACGTCTGGCTAGGTTTAGTTGACAGCTCCTTGTGCATTCACTCAGACACGCCCCAAACACAGGGTACTCAGCCTCACTTGCATACATCTGCATTTTGAATGGGTCTTCCTGGGCTGGGAGGGTGGAGGGCCTGCCCTCACACAAAGGACTGCCACACCCCCTATTGGGACTCTGGCAGACAGGATTGAGCTGAAAGGGGGCTTGGTGCATTTCTGAGACACTGTTTGAAGTCACCCCCACTTCAAAGGCACAACTTAGTATAAAACAGGGCCTCTGCCCTACCTCATCAGACACTTGCTGGAGAAGAAACCTGAACCAGAAACTACATCCTGCCAAGAGGAACTGCCTGGCTGCTCAAAGGACTCACCTGTCTGCTTTTCTACAAAGGACTGCTGCCTTGCTGTTGGCATGCTGCCTTGCTGAACTGCCTGGCTGCTCAAAGGACTCACCTGTCTGCTTTTCTACAAAGGACTGCTGCCTTGCTGTTGGCCTGCTGCCTTGCTGAACTCTTGTCTGGCTGTAAAAGTGCTCTCCAAGGGCTTGGATAGAGCTTGCCTCCTGTTCCCTGAAGTCTCAGGACCAAAAAGACTTCTCTCTTCCTCTTGGACGCTCCGTGCGCCGAACTTTTCGACGCACAGCTTGTTCTGCGGCAAGAAAAATGCCGCACACCGACGCTGATCGACGCAACGCCTTCGGGACGACCGAAACTTTGACGCACGGCCTCGCAAGGACAACACCGCCCGACTTCCCAGGAGAAATCGACGCGACGCCTGCCGTGAGATCAAAACTTTGACGGACGGCCTCGCAAGGACAACGCCGCCCGACTCCGCAGGAGAAATCGACGCGACGCCTGCTGTGAGATCAAAACTTTGACGCAGGGCCTCGCAAGGACAACGCCGCCCGACTCCCCAGGAGAAATCGACGCGACGCCTGCCGTGAGATCGAAACTTCGACGTGCAGCCCCGCAGAACGACGCACAGCCGGAAAACAAGCAGGAAAATCCACGCACAGACTCGGGACATCTGGTACTCCCCGCAAACCACAGAAAGAGACTGACCGCGCGCCGGAAAACGACGCACGACTCCCCGCGTGGAAAATAACGACGCAAGTCCGTGTGTGCTGAGGAGAAATCGACGCACACACCAGTTTTCCACGTACCTCTTCTCCTGTGGCCCTCTGAGGAGATTTTCCACCAGAAACCAGGTACTTTGTGTTTGAAAGAGACTCTGTTTACTTTCTAAAGACTTAAGACACTTTATATCACTTTTCAGTGATATCTTTACAAATTCGTATTGCAACTTTGATCGTTTTGACCTGAAGATACCCAGATAAATATTATATATTTTTCTAAGCACTGTGTGGTGTATTTTTGTGGTGTTATGCTATGGTGTTGTATGATTTATTGCACAAATGCTTTACACATTGTCTTCTAAGTTAAGCCTGACTGCTCATGCCAAGCTACCGGAGGGTGAGCACAGGCTGATTTTGGATTGTGTGTGACTTACCCTGTCTAGAGTGAGGGTTCTTGCTTGGACAGAGAGCAACCTGACTGCCAACCAAAAACCCCATTTCTAACATTGGTGATCAGCGGTGAGGATAGGACTTGTGTTTGTGCAGTGACATACAGTAGCTAAGTATTTCACTACCTACCCACGGTTGAAGGTCAACTTGATTTTTCATCTTTTTTTTGTGGCTTTTGGTTCTCTGATGTCCTCCTGGATATTCTATTGATATTTTGGACTTTGGATTTTGTTTTTTGCTGATTAGATCTTATCAGAATGGGATTGTGTACCTACTCATTCTTTGTTCGTACTGACCACCTCACTAAGGCTGACCTAAGGAAGCTTTGCAGAAAATGGGGCCTTCCTGTAGCAAGGAGATCTACTAAGGCGGAGATGCTACATAACTACATAGTCTGGGGGGAGGAAAGATGGGCAGAGAGAGAGGCAGCAAGAAACCAAATGACTAAGTACCCCTCAGATGAGGAGGAGGACTACGCACATGAGGAGGAAGACTGCTCACATGAGGAGGAAGACTAGTCAGATGAGGACAGTGACTCAGAAATAGATGAATGGCTCCGAAGTCAAAGGCGACAGGAGCAACAATTAGAGGATTATCTTGCCGAGGTTGAGGCAAAAAGACTCTTAGCCCTGGAAGAAGAAAAGATTGCAGCTCAAGAGCTGAGCTGTAAAGAGCTGAAACTGGAGGCCGGAAGGGCTGAGTCCAGTTCAGATGGTGGCAGCAAAAATCTTGCATCCGGTACTGCTGAAGAAGGGCACAAGCCCAGAGATGTGGTGCCCAACTTGAAGTAGGGAGTTGACACACCCCAGGCGGTTCAAGGGTATGAGGTAGTTCCCGTTATGCACAGGGTCCCTGAGAAGGATTGGGGAACTGGCACAGGGAGTCATATTCCTACTGGGGGGAGGGACACTTTACTGACTCTAGCAGAGAGTGACACAGAAAAGGGTTCCCCCCTGGTGGACGTCCTGGATATAGAGTGTAGAGACATCCCAGAAGAGTATGGGTTGAGTGTCAGGGACAGACAGATACTGTCTCACCAGTCTCAGGAGGGTGAGGTAGAGTGCTTTTCCAAGGTTGAGTTACTGGGTGGTTGGGTGAAGGGTACTGTGGTTAATACATGTGAAGGGCAGAGTGATGTAATTGCTGGAGAGCATATGTCTGGTCCTTATTTTCCAGAGCTACGCCAACACCAGGTGGAGTGTGAGTTCTCTGACCCCAGGGAACTTACAATGGAGGCAGACTTCTGGGTGAGTACCAGAGAGTCTGAAGAGGCATTTGGGGGTGCTCCTGAAGGGAGTGGTCTAGGTGGTTCCCAACCGAGTGAGGTGGGAAAGGATTGTAGTGTCCCAGGTAGGTCCCAGGTCCTAGAGGGTTCCATGAGGGAACACCAGGAGGGAAGCCTAGCCTGTACCGTAGGGCCACCTTTTGAGGGAAGCCCCGCAGTGTCAGAAGAACTTGGGGGGGTGACTGTAGCCAGCATCCCCACAGTTCTGGTGTCTGGCAGTACCCCTCCTAGTGAGGGGGTGCATAAGTCCAGACATAGGTTTGAGAGGGGGTTGCAGACCCCAGTGGAGGACCTTGAGAGTCAGGGGACAGCTCTGAGAGCAGAGCCCCCCAGGAATGACCCAGGTGAAACCGTTTCTGGTTTGGGGGAAACCCAGACTCTGCCGGATGGGCAGAGGTCGGGAGACCTGCGCCAACCAGACTCTTTTGTGGCCCTTGGGGACGGTGTGTCCCTTGTGGGGGGTGAGAGTGCCCCCCAGGAAGTCCTGGCATGCCAGGCAAAGATTCAACCTCAGGGTGGTGACCCTGGGTTGGGGAACCAGGCTCAGAGGTTAAACTCTGACCTGGTGGGAGGTAGGTGTGCCTCCCTGGAAGTCCTGGCCTGCCAGGCAATGGTTCAACCTCAGGGTGGTGACTCTGGGTTGGCTAAACAGGTTCAGGGGATAAACTCTGACCTGTTGGGGGGTAGGTGTGCCCCCCAGAAAGTCCTGGTATACCAGGCAGGTGGCCAACCTCAGAGTGCTGACTCTGGGTTGGATAACCGGGTTCAGAGGTTAAACTCTGACCTGGTGGGGGGTAGGTGTGCCCCCCATAAAGTCCTGGCGTGCCAGGCAATTGTTCAACCTCAGGGTGGTGACTCTAGGTTGGATACCCAGGGTCAGAGGTTAAACTCTGACCTGGTGGGAGGTAGGTGTGCCTCCCAAGAAGTCCTGCTGTGCCAGGCAATTGTCCAACCTCAGAGTGCTGACTCTGGATTGGATAACCAGGTTTAGAGGTTAAACTCTGACCTGGTGGGGGGTAGGTGTGCCCCCCAGAAAGTCCTGGTGTGCCAGGCAATTGTTCAACCTCAGGGTGGTGACTCTGGGTTGGATACCCAGGTTCAGAGGTTAAACTCTGACCTGGTGGGGGGTAGGTGTGCCCCCCAGAAAGTCCTGGAGTGCCAGGCAATTGTTCAACCTCAGGGTGGTGACCCTGGGTTGGAGAACCAGGTTCAGAGGTTGACCTCTGACCTGGTGGGAGGTAGGTGGGCCTCCCAGAAAGTCCTGGTGCGCCAGGTAATTGTTCAACTTCAGGGTGGTGACTCTAAGTTGAATGGCCAAGTTCAGAGGTTAAACTCTGACCTGGTGGAGGGTCAGTGTGCCCTCCAGGAAGTCCTGGCGTGCCAGGCAATTGTTCAGCTTCAGGGTGGTGACTCTGAGTTGAATGGTCAGGTGCAGAGGTTAAACTCTGACCTGGTGGGGGGTAGGTGTGCCTCCCAGAAAGTCCTGGTTTGCCAGGCAGTGATCCAGTCTGAGGGTACAGACCCTGGGCTGGAAGACCAGGTTCAGGGTGTCCCCCCAGACCTGGAGGGAGGGGCTACTGATAACAGTGCCCCTACCATGTTGTCTTCTGAGGAGGCTACTCCTAGTTGGAGGGTGCTGGACCCCAGAAGAGAGGGCAGGGGGAGGGAAGCCTCACCCCAGGCCCTAGTCCAACCTGAAGGTACAGACCCCAGGTTGAAGGGCCAGTTGCAGGTTAACAGCCCTGCACTGGTGGAGGAATGGTACAAGGCGACTTCTGTAAGCACCCTGACCATGTTGGACTATGGGGGTACCGCTCCAGGAGGGAGGGTACAGAGCCCCAGAGGGGAGGACCAGGTTCAGGCTGTCATCCCTGACCTGGTGGAAGGGAGAGTGGTTAAAGGGTGCCCAGCACCTGGGGCTACCGACCCCCACTCTCCACAGCCACAGTGGTTGGAGAGCTTTGAGAGGCCTGGGGCCTGGCTCTCATCCCTGGCAGCTGTCAGTAATCACTGTGGCTTGCTGTCCGGGTGGACAGAGTTATCCCTGGGGAGGGGACAAGTGTCACACCCCAGGAGTAGAGTGGGCAACACCACTGTGTTGGTCATGGTGGTACTATCCTGCTCCTGGGATACATCTGTGAGCAAAGTAAGGTTAGGTGCTGCACAGATGGGATCCGCAGGTAAGGAGAAAGGTTCCCCATGGGTTGGCTTAGTGGGCCCTGAGAGTATGGACAGAGGGATCCAATTGGAGTCAGGAAGGCGAAGAACTGGAGCATGCCCCTGCTGTTGTGGGCCTGGGTCCTTGTTCTGTCGCCTCAAACAGGGAAGTACATCAGGATAGTGATTGTTCTCCCCTGGCTTTAGGCTGGTAGGGGGTAATGTTGGACCTGGCTTTTTGACAGGGACATCCCCAAACTTTTTGCCTCCTTCATCCTATTTTTTCTGACCTGTTGTTGTTGGCTTTTGACCTCTGGGCACTTTACCACTGTAACCAGTGCTAAAGTGCATATGCTCTCTGTGTAAATTGTACTACTGATTGGTTTATCCATGATTGACTATTTAATTTACTTGTAAGCCCCTGGTAGAGTGCACTACATGTGCCTAGGGCAGGTAGATTAAATGCTAATAGTGGGCCTGCAGCACTGGTTGTGCCACCCACCTCAGTAGCCCCTTAACCTTGTCTCAGGCCTGCCGTTGCAAGGCCTGTGTGTGCAGTTTCACTGCCACTTCGACTTGGCATTTAAAGGTACTTGCCAAGCCTAGAACTCCCCTTTTTCTATACATAGGTCACCCCTAATGTGTGCCCTAGGTAACCCCTAGAGCAGGGTGCTGTGTGGGTAAAAGGCAGGACATGTACTTGTGTGGTTATATGTCCTGGTAGTGTAAAACTCCTAAATACGTTTTTACACTACTGTGAGGGCTGCTCCCTTCATAGGCTAACATTGGGGCTGCTCTCATACATTGTTGAAGTGGCAGCTGCTGATCTGAAAGGAGCAGGAAGGTCATATTTAGTATGGCCAGAATGGTAATATAAAATCCTGCTGACTGGTGAAGTCGGATTTAATATTACTATTCTAGAAATGCCACTTTTAGAAAGTGAGCATTTCTTTGCACTAAAACCTTGTTGTGCCCTTCAATCCACGTCTGGCTAGGTTTAGTTGACAGCTCCTTGTGCATTCACTCAGACACGCCCCAAACACAGGGTACTCAGCCTCACTTGCATACATCTGCATTTTGAATGGGTCTTCCTGGGCTGGGAGGGTGGAGGGCCTGCCCTCACACAAAGGACTGCCACACCCCCTACTGGGACTCCGGCGGACAGGATTGAGCTGAAAGGGGGCTTGGTGCATTTCTGAGACACTCTTTGAAGTCACCCCCACTTCAAAGGCACAACTTAGTATAAAACAGGGCCTCTGCCCTACCTCATCAGACACTTGCTGGAGAAGAAACCTGAACCAGAAACTACATCCTGCCAAGAGGAACTGCCTGGCTGCTCAAAGGACTCACCTGTCTGCTTTTCTACAAAGGACTGCTGCCTTGCTGTTGGCCTGCTGCCTTGCTGAACTCCCTGGCTGCTCAAAGGACTCACCTGTCTGCTTTTCTACAAAGGACTGCTGCCTTGCTGTTGGCCTGCTGCCTTGCTGAACTCTTGTCTGGCTGTAAAAGTGCTCTCCAAGGGCTTGGATAGAGCTTGCCTCCTGTTCCCTGAAGTCTCAGGACCAAAAAGACTTCTCTCTTCCTCTTGGACGCTCCGTGCGCTGAACTTTTCGACGCACAGCTTGTTCTGCGGCAAGAAAAATGCCGCACACCGACGCTGATCGACGCAACGCCTTCGGGACGACCGAAACTTTGACGCACGGCCTCGCAAGGACAACACCGCCCGACTTCCCAGGAGAAATCGACGCGACGCCTGCCGTGAGATCAAAACTTTGACGCACGGCCTCGCAAGGACAACGCCGCCCGACTCCGCAGGAGAAATCGACGCGACGCCTGCCGTGAGATCAAAACTTTGACGCAGGGCCTCGCAAGGACAACGCCGCCCGACTCCCAAGGAGAAATCGACGCGACGCCTGCCGTGAGATCGAAACTTCGACGTGCAGCCCTGCAGAACGACGCACAGACGGAAAACAAGCAGGAAAATCCACGCACAGACTCGGGACATCTGGTACTCCCAGCGAACCACAGAAAGAGACTGTCCGCGCGCCGGAAAACGACGCACGACTCCCCGCGTGGAAAATAATGACGCAAGTCCGTGTGTGCTGAGGAGAAATCGACGCACACACCAGTTTTCCACATACCTCTTCTCCTGTGGCCCTCTGAGGAGATTTTCCACCAGAAACCAGGTACTTTGTGTTTGAAAGAGACTCTGTTTACTTTCTAAAGACGTAAGACACTTTATATCACTTTTCAGTGATATCTTTACAAATTCGTATTGCAACTTTGATCGTTTTGACCTGAAGATACCCAGATAAATATTATATATTTTTCTAAGCACTGTGTGGTGTATTTTTGTGGTGTTATGCTATGGTGTTGTATGATTTATTGCACAAATGCTTTACACATTGTCTTCTAAGTTAAGCCTGACTGCTCATGCCAAGCTACCGGAGGGTGAGCACAGGCTGATTTTGGATTGTGTGTGACTTACCCTGACTAGAGTGAGGGTTCTTGCTTGGACAGAGAGCAACCTGACTGCCAACCAAAAACCCCATTTCTAACATTGGTGATCAGCGGTGAGGATAGGACTTGTGTTTGTGCAGTGACATACAGTAGCTAAGTATTTCACTACCTACCCACAGTTGAAGGTCAACTTGATTTTTCATCTTTTTTTTGTGGCTTTTGGTTCTCTGATGTCCTCCTGGATATACTATTGATATTTTGGACTTTGGATTTTGGTTTTTGCTGATTAGATCTTATCAGAATGGGATTGTGTACCTACTCATTCTTTGTTCGTACTGACCACCTCACTAAGGCTGACCTAAGGAAGCTTTGCAGAAAATGGGGCCTTCCTGTAGCAAGGAGATCTACTAAGGCGGAGATGCTACATAACTACATAGCCTGGGGGGAGGAAAGATGGGCAGAGAGAGAGGCAGCAAGAAACCAAATGACTAAGTACCCCTCAGATGAGGAGGAGGACTACGCACATGAGGAGGAAGACTGCTCACATGAGGAGGAAGACTACTCAGATGAGGACAGTGACCCAGAAATAGATGAATGGCTCCGAAGTCAAAGGCGACAGGAGCAACAATTAGAGGAGTATCTTGCAGAGGTTGAGGCAAAAAGACTCTTAGCCCTGGAAGAAGAAAAGATTGCAGCTCAAGAGCTGAGCTGTAAAGAGCTGAAACTGGAGGCCGGAAGGGCTGAGTCCAGTTCAGATGGTGGCAGCAAAAATCTTGCATCCGGTACTGCTGAAGAAGGGCACAAGCCCAGAGATGTGGTGCCCAACTTGAAGAAGGAGTTGACACACCCCAGGCGGTTCAAGGGTATGAGGTAGTTCCCGTTATGCACAGGGTCCCTTAGAAGGATTGGGGAACGGGCACAGGGAGTCATATTCCTACTGGGGGGAGGGACACTTTACTGACTCTAGCAGAGAGTGACAGAGAAAAGGGTTCCCCCCTGGTGGACGTCCTGGATATAGAGTGTAGAGACATCCCAGAAGAGTATGGGTTGAGTGTCAGGGACAGACAGATACTGTCTCACCAGTCTCAGGAGGGTGAGGTAGAGTGCTTTTCCAAGGTTGAGTTACTGGGTGGTTGGGTGAAGGGTACTGTGGTTAATACATGTGAAGGGCAGAGTGATGTAATTGCTGGAGAGCATATGTCTGGTCCTTATTTTCCAGAGCTACGCCAACACCAGGTGGAGTGTGAGTTCTCTGACCCCAGGGAACTTACAATGGAGGCAGACTTCTGGGTGAGTACCAGAGAGTCTGAAGAGGCATTTGGGGGTGCTCCTGAAGGGAGTGGTCTAGGTGGTTCCCAACCGAGTGAGGTGGGAAAGGATTGTAGTGTCCCAGGTAGGTCCCAGGTCCTAGAGGGTTCCATGAGGGAACACGAGGAGGGAAGCCTAGCCTGTACCGTAGGGCCACCTTTTGAGGGAAGCCCCGCAGTGTCAGAAGAACTTGGGGGGGTGACTGTAGCCAGCATCCCCACAGTTCTGGTGTCTGGCAGTACCCCTCCTAGTGAGGGGGTGCATAAGTCCAGACATAGGTTTGAGAGGGGGTCGCAGACCCCAGTGGAGGACCTTGATAGTCAGGGGACAGCTCTGAGAGCAGAGCCCCCCAGGAATGACCCAGGTGAAACCGTTTCTGGTTTGGGGGAAACCCAGACTCTGCCGGATGGGCAGAGGTCGGGAGACCTGCGCCAACCAGACTCTTTTGTGGCCCTTGGGAACGGTGTGTCCCTTGTGGGGGGAGAGAGTGCCCCCCAGGAAGTCCTGGCATGCCAGGCAAAGATTCAACCTCAGGGTGGTGACCCTGGGTTGGGGAACCAGGCTCAGAGGTTAAACTCTGACCTGGTGGGAGGTAGGTGTGCCTCCCTGGAAGTCCTGGCCTGCCAGGCAATGGTTCAACCTCAGGGTGGTGACTCTGGGTTGGCTAACCAGGTTCAGGGGATAAACTCTGACCTGTTGGGGGGTCGGTGTGCCCCCCAGAGAGTCCTGGTATACCAGGCAGGTGGCCAACCTCAGAGTGCTGACTCTGGGTTGGATAACCGGGTTCAGAGGTTAAACTCTGACCTGGTGGGGGGTAGGTGTGCCCCCCATAAAGTCCTGGCGTGCCAGGCAATTGTTCAACCTCAGGGTGGTGACTCTAGGTTGGATACCAGGGTCAGAGGTTAAACTCTGACCTGGTGGGAGGTAGGTGTGCCTCCCAAGAAGTCCTGCTGTGCCAGGCAAATGTCCAACCTCAGAGTGCTGACTCTGGATTGGATAACCGGGTTTAGAGGTTAAACTCTGACCTGGTGGGGGGTAGGTGTGCCCCCCAGAAAGTCCTGGCGTGCCAGGCAATTGTTCAACCTCGGGGTGGTGACTCTGGGTTGGATACCCAGGTTCAGAGGTTAAACTCTGACCTGGTGGGGGGTAGGTGTGCCCCCCAGAAAGTCCTGGAGTGCCAGGCAATTGTTCAACCTCAGGGTGGTGACCCTGGGTTGGAGAACCAGGTTCAGAGGTTGACCTCTGACCTGGTGGGAGGTAGGTGTGCCTCCCAGAAAGTCCTGGTGCGCCAGGTAATTGTTCAACTTCAGGGTGGTGACTCTAAGTTGAATGGCCAAGTTCAGAGGTTAAACTCTGACCTGGTGGAGGGTCAGTGTGCCCTCCAGGAAGTCCTGGCGTGCCAGGCAATTGTTCAGCTTCAGGGTGGTGACTCTGAGTTAAATGGTCAGGTGCAGAGGTTAAACTCTGACCTGGTGGGGGATAGGTGTGCCTCCCAGAAAGTCCTGGTTTGCCAGGCAGTGATCCAGTCTGAGGGTACAGACCCTGGGCTGGAAGACCAGGTTCAGGGTGTCCCCCCAGACCTGGAGGGAGGGGCTACTGATAACAGTGCCCCTACCATGTTGTCTTCTGAGGAGGCCACTCCTAGTTGGAGGGTGCTGGACCCCAGAAGAGAGGGCAGGGGGAGGGAAGCCTCACCCCAGGCCCTAGTCCAACCTGAAGGTACAGACCCCAGGTTGGAGGGCCAGTTGCAGGTTAACAGCCCTGCACTGGTGGAGGAATGGTACAAGGCGACTTCTGTAAGCACCCTGACCATGTTGGACTATGGGGGTACCGCTCCAGGAGGGAGGGTACAGAGCCCCAGAGGGGAGGACCAGGTTCAGGCTATCATCCCTGACCTGGTGGAAGGGAGAGTGGTTAAAGGGTGCCCAGCACCTGGGGCTACCGCCCCCCACTCTCCACAGCCACAGTGGTTGGAGAGCTTTGAGAGGCCTGGGGCCTGGCTCTCATCCCTGGCAGCTGTCAGTAATCACTGTGGCTTGCTGTCCGGGTGGACAGAGTTATCCCTGGGGAGGGGACAAGTGTCACACCCCGGGAGTAGAGTGGGCAACACCACTGTGTTGGTCATGGTGGTACTATCCTGCTCCTGGGATACATCTGTGAGCAAAGTAAGGTTAGGTGCTGCACAGATGGGATCCGCAGGTAAGGAGAAAGGTTCCCCATGGGTTGGCTTAGTGGGCCCTGAGAGTATGGACAGAGGGATCCAATTAGAGTCAGGAAGGCGAAGAACTGGAGCATGCCCCTGCTGTTGTGGGCCTGGGTCCTTGTTCTGTCGCCTCAAACAGGGAAGTACATCAGGATAGTGATTGTTCTCCCCTAGCTTTAGGCTGGTAGGGGGTCATGTTGGACCTGGCTTTTTCACAGGGACATCCCCAAACTTTTTGCCTCCTTCATCCTATTTTTTCTGACCTGTTGTTGTTGGCTTTTGACCTCTGGGCACTTTACCACTGCTAACCAGTGCTAAAGTGCATATGCTCTCTGTGTAAATTGTACTACTGATTGGTTTATCCATGATTGACTATTTAATTTACTTGTACGTCCCTGGTAGAGTGCACTACATGTGCCTAGGGCAGGTAGATTAAATGCTACTAGTGGGCCTGCAGCACTGGTTGTGCCACCCACCTCAGTAGCCCCTTAACCTTGTCTCAGGCCTGCCGTTGCAAGGCCTGTGTGTGCAGTTTCACTGCCACATCGACTTGGCATTTAAAGGTACTTGCCAAGCCTAGAACTCCCCTTTTTCTATACATAAGTCACCCCTAATGTGTGCCCTAGGTAACCCCTAGAGCAGGGTGCTGTGTGGGTAAAAGGCAGGACATGTACTTGTGTGGTTATATGTCCTGGTAGTGTAAAACTCCTAAATACGTTTTTACACTACTGTGAGGGCTGCTCCCTTCATAGGCTAACATTGGGGCTGCTCTCATACATTGTTGAAGTGGCAGCTGCTGATCTGAAAGGAGCAGGAAGGTCATATTTAGTATGGCCAGAATGGTAATATAAAATCCTGCTGACTGGTGAAGTCGGATTTAATATTACTATTCTAGAAATGCCACTTTTAGAAAGTGAGCATTTCTTTGCACTAAAACCTTGTTGTGCCCTTCAATCCACGTCTGGCTACGTTTAGTTGACAGCTCCTTGTGCATTCACGCAGACACACCCCAAACACAGGGTACTCAGCCTCACTTGCATACATCTGCATTTTGAATGGGTCTTCCTGGGCTGGGAGGGTGGAGGGCCTGCCCTCACACAAAGGACTGCCACACCCCCTACTGGGACTCCGGCGGACAGGATTGAGCTGAAAGGGGGCTTGGTGCATTTCAGAGACACTCTTTGAAGTCACCCCCACTTCAAAGGCACAACTTAGTATAAAACAGGGCCTCTGCCCTACCTCATCAGACACTTGCTGGTGAAGAAACCTGAACCAGAAACTACATCCTGCCAAGAGGAACTGCCTGGCTGCTCAAAGGACTCACCTGTCTGCTTTTCTACAAAGGACTGCTGCCTTGCTGTTGGCCTGCTGCCTTGCTGAACTGCCTGGCTGCTCAAAGGTCTCACCTGTCTGCTTTTCTACAAAGGACTGCTGCCTTGCTGTTGGCCTGCTGCCTTGCTGAACTCTTGTCTGGCTGTAAAAGTGCTCTCCAAGGGCTTGGATAGAGCTTGCCTCCTGTTCCCTGAAGTCTCAGGACCAAAAAGACTTCTCTCTTCCTCTTGGACGCTCCGTGCGCTGAACTTTTCAACGCACAGCTTGTTCCGCGGCAAGAAAAACGCCGCACACCGACGCTGATCGACGCAACGCCTTCGGGACGACCGAAACTTTGACGCACGGCCTCGCAAGGACAACACCGCCCGACTTCCCAGGAGAAATCGACGCGACGCCTGCCGTGAGATCAAAACTTTGACGGACGGCCTCGCAAGGACAACGCCGCCCGACTCCGCAGGAGAAACCGACGCGACGCCTGCCGTGAGATCAAAACTTTGACGCAGGGCCTCGCAAGGACAACGCCGCCCGACTCCCCAGGAGAAATCGATGCGACGCCTGCCGTGAGATCGAAACTTCGACGTGCAGCCCCGCAGAACGACGCACAGCCGGAAAACAAGCAGGAAAATCCACGCACAGACTCGGGACATCTGGTACTCCCCGCAAACCACAGAAAGAGACTGACCGCGCGCCGGAAAACGACGCACGACTCCCCGCGTGGAAAATAACGACGCAAGTCCGTGTGTGCTGAGGAGAAATCGACGCACACACCAGTTTTCCACGTACCTCTTCTCCTGTGGCCCTCTGAGGAGATTTTCCACCAGAAACCAGGTACTTTGTGTTTGAAAGAGACTCTGTTTACTTTCTAAAGACTTAAGACACTTTATATCACTTTTCAGTGATATCTTTACAAATTCGTATTGCAACTTTGATCGTTTTGACCTGAAGATACCCAGATAAATATTATATATTTTTCTAAGCACTGTGTGGTGTATTTTTGTGGTGTTATGCTATGGTGTTGTATGATTTATTGCACAAATGCTTTACACATTGTCTTCTAAGTTAAGCCTGACTGCTCATGCCAAGCTACCGGAGGGTGAGCACAGGCTGATTTTGGATTGTGTGTGACTTACCCTGTCTAGAGTGAGGGTTCTTGCTTGGACAGAGAGCAACCTGACTGCCAACCAAAAACCCCATTTCTAACATTGGTGATCAGCGGTGAGGATAGGACTTGTGTTTGTGCAGTGACATACAGTAGCTAAGTATTTCACTACCTACCCACGGTTGAAGGTCAACTTGATTTTTCATCTTTTTTTTGTGGCTTTTGGTTCTCTGATGTCCTCCTGGATATACTATTGATATTTTGGACTTTGGATTTTGTTTTTTGCTGATTAGATCTTATCAGAATGGGATTGTGTACCTACTCATTCTTTGTTCGTACTGACCACCTCACTAAGGCTGACCTAAGGAAGCTTTGCAGAAAATGGGGCCTTCCTGTAGCAAGGAGATCTACTAAGGCGGAGATGCTACATAACTACATAGTCTGGGGGGAGGAAAGATGGGCAGAGAGAGAGGCAGCAAGAAACCAAATGACTAAGTACCCCTCAGATGAGGAGAAGGACTACGCACATGAGGAGGAAGACTGCTCACATGAGGAGGAAGACTACTCAGATGAGGACAGTGACCCAGAAATAGATGAATGGCTCCGAAGTCAAAGGCGACAGGAGCAACAATTAGAGGATTATCTTGCCGAGGTTGAGGCAAAAAGACTCTTAGCCCTGGAAGAAGAAAAGATTGCAGCTCAAGAGCTGAGCTGTAAAGAGCTGAAACTGGAGGCCGGAAGGGCTGAGTCCAGTTCAGATGGTGGCAGCAAAAATCTTGCATCCGGTACTGCTGAAGAAGGGCACAAGCCCAGAGATGTGGTGCCCAACTTGAAGAAGGGAGTTGACACACCCCAGGCGGTTCAAGGGTATGAGGTAGTTCCCGTTATGCACAGGGTCCCTGAGAAGGATTGGGGAACTGGCACAGGGAGTCATATTCCTACTGGGGGGAGGGACACTTTACTGACTCTAGCAGAGAGTGACACAGAAAAGGGTTCCCCCCTGGTGGACGTCCTGGATATAGAGTGTAGAGACATCCCAGAAGAGTATGGGTTGAGTGTCAGGGACAGACAGATACTGTCTCACCAGTCTCAGGAGGGTGAGGTAGAGTGCTTTTCCAAGGTTGAGTTACTGGGTGGTTGGGTGAAGGGTACTGTGGTTAATACATGTGAAGGGCAGAGTGATGTAATTGCTGGAGAGCATATGTCTGGTCCTTATTTTCCAGAGCTACGCCAACACCAGGTGGAGTGTGAGTTCTCTGACCCCAGGGAACTTACAATGGAGGCAGACTTCTGGGTGAGTACCAGAGAGTCTGAAGAGGCATTTGGGGGTGCTCCTGAAGGGAGTGGTCTAGGTGGTTCCCAACCGAGTGAGGTGGGAAAGGATTGTAGTGTCCCAGGTAGGTCCCAGGTCCTAGAGGGTTCCATGAGGGAACACCAGGAGGGAAGCCTAGCCTGTACCGTAGGGCCACCTTTTGAGGGAAGCCCCGCAGTGTCAGAAGAACTTGGGGGGGTGACTGTAGCCAGCATCCCCACAGTTCTGGTGTCTGGCAGTACCCCTCCTAGTGAGGGGGTGCATAAGTCCAGACATAGGTTTGAGAGGGGGTTGCAGACCCCAGTGGAGGACCTTGAGAGTCAGGGGACAGCTCTGAGAGCAGAGCCCCCCAGGAATGACCCAGGTGAAACCGTTTCTGGTTTGGGGGAAACCCAGACTCTGCCGGATGGGCAGAGGTCGGGAGACCTGCGCCAACCAGACTCTTTTGTGGCCCTTGGGGACGGTGTGTCCCTTGTGGGGGGTGAGAGTGCCCCCCAGGAAGTCCTGGCATGCCAGGCAAAGATTCAACCTCAGGGTGGTGACCCTGGGTTGGGGAACCAGGCTCAGAGGTTAAACTCTGACCTGGTGGGAGGTAGGTGTGCCTCCCTGGAAGTCCTGGCCTGCCAGGCAATGGTTCAACCTCAGGGTGGTGACTCTGGGTTGGCTAAACAGGTTCAGGGGATAAACTCTGACCTGTTGGGGGGTAGGTGTGCCCCCCAGAAAGTCCTGGTATACCAGGCAGGTGGCCAACCTCAGAGTGCTGACTCTGGGTTGGATAACCGGGTTCAGAGGTTAAACTCTGACCTGGTGGGGGGTAGGTGTGCCCCCCATAAAGTCCTGGCGTGCCAGGCAATTGTTCAACCTCAGGGTGGTGACTCTAGGTTGGATACCCAGGGTCAGAGGTTAAACTCTGACCTGGTGGGAGGTAGGTGTGCCTCCCAAGAAGTCCTGCTGTGCCAGGCAATTGTCCAACCTCAGAGTGCTGACTCTGGATTGGATAACCAGGTTTAGAGGTTAAACTCTGACCTGGTGGGGGGTAGGTGTGCCCCCCAGAAAGTCCTGGAGTGCCAGGCAATTGTTCAACCTCAGGGTGGTGACCCTGGATTGGAGAACCAGGTTCAGAGGTTGACCTCTGACCTGGTGGGAGGTAGGTGGGCCTCCCAGAAAGTCCTGGTGCGCCAGGTAATTGTTCAACTTCAGGGTGGTGACTCTAAGTTGAATGGCCAAGTTCAGAGGTTAAACTCTGACCTGGTGGAGGGTCAGTGTGCCCTCCAGGAAGTCCTGGCGTGCCAGGCAATTGTTCAGCTTCAGGGTGGTGACTCTGAGTTGAATGGTCAGGTGCAGAGGTTAAACTCTGACCTGGTGGGGGGTAGGTGTGCCTCCCAGAAAGTCCTGGTTTGCCAGGCAGTGATCCAGTCTGAGGGTACAGACCCTGGGCTGGAAGACCAGGTTCAGGGTGTCCCCCCAGACCTGGAGGGAGGGGCTACTGATAACAGTGCCCCTACCATGTTGTCTTCTGTGGAGGCCACTCCTAGTTGGAGGGTGCTGGACCCCAGAAGAGAGGGCAGGGGGAGGGAAGCCTCACCCCAGGCCCTAGTCCAACCTGAAGGTACAGACCCCAGGTTGAAGGGCCAGTTGCAGGTTAACAGCCCTGCACTGGTGGAGGAATGGTACAAGGCGACTTCTGTAAGCACCCTGACCATGTTGGACTATGGGGGTACCGCTCCAGGAGGGAGGGTACAGAGCCCCAGAGGGGAGGACCAGGTTCAGGCTGTCATCCCTGACCTGGTGGAAGGGAGAGTGGTTAAAGGGTGCCCAGCACCTGGGACTACCGCCCCCCACTCTCCACAGCCACAGTGGTTGGAGAGCTTTGAGAGGCCTGGGGCCTGGCTCTCATCCCTGGCAGCTGTCAGTAATCACTGTGGCTTGCTGTCCGGGTGGACAGAGTTATCCCTGGGGAGGGGACAAGTGTCACACCCCAGGAGTAGAGTGGGCAACACCACTGTGTTGGTCATGGTGGTACTATCCTGCTCCTGGGATACATCTGTGAGCAAAGTAAGGTTAGGTGCTGCACAGATGGGATCCGCAGGTAAGGAGAAAGGTTCCCCATGGGTTGGCTTAGTGGGCCCTGAGAGTATGGACAGAGGGATCCAATTGGAGTCAGGAAGGCGAAGAACTGGAGCATGCCCCTGCTGTTGTGGGCCTGGGTCCTTGTTCTATCGCCTCAAACAGGGAAGTACATCAGGATAGTGATTGTTCTCCCCTGGCTTTAGGCTGGTAGGGGGTCATGTTGGACCTGGCTTTTTGACAGGGACATCCCCAAACTTTTTGCCTCCTTCATCCTATTTTTTCTGACCTGTTGTTGTTGGCTTTTGACCTCTGGGCACTTTACCACTGCTAACCAGTGCTAAAGTGCATATGCTCTCTGTGTAAATTGTACTACTGATTGGTTTATCCATGATTGACTATTTAATTTACTTGTAAGCCCCTGGTAGAGTGCACTACATGTGCCTAGGGCAGGTAGATTAAATGCTAATAGAGGGCCTGCAGCACTGGTTGTGCCACCCACCTCAGTAGCCCCTTAACCTTGTCTCAGGCCTGCCGTTGCAAGGCCTGTGTGTGCAGTTTCACTGCCACTTCGACTTGGCATTTAAAGGTACTTGCCAAGCCTAGAACTCCCCTTTTTCTATACATAGGTCACCCCTAATGTGTGCCCTAGGTAACCCCTAGAGCAGGGTGCTGTGTGGGTAAAAGGCAGGACATGTACTTGTGTGGTTATAAGTCCTGGTAGTGTAAAACTCCTAAATACGTTTTTACACTACTGTGAGGGCTGCTCCCTTCATAGGCTAACATTGGGGCTGCTCTCATACATTGTTGAAGTGGCAGCTGCTGATCTGAAAGGAGCAGGAAGGTCATATTTAGTATGGCCAGAATGGTAATATAAAATCCTGCTGACTGGTGAAGTCGGATTTAATATTACTATTCTAGAAATGCCACTTTTAGAAAGTGAGCATTTCTTTGCACTAAAACCTTGTTGTGCCCTTCAATCCACGTCTGGCTAGGTTTAGTTGACAGCTCCTTGTGCATTCACTCAGACACACCCCAAACACAGGGTACTCAGCCTCACTTGCATACATCTGCATTTTGAATGGGTCTTCCTGGGCTGGGAGGGTGGAGGGCCTGCCCTCACACAAAGGACTGCCACACCCCCTACTGGGACTCCGGCGGACAGGATTGAGCTGAAAGGGGGCTTGGTGCATTTCTGAGACACTCTTTGAAGTCACCCCCACTTCAAAGGCACAACTTAGTATAAAACAGGGCCTCTGCCCTACCTCATCAGACACTTGCTGGAGAAGAAACCTGAACCAGAAACTACATCCTGCCAAGAGGAACTGCCTGGCTGCTCAAAGGACTCACCTGTCTGCTTTTCTACAAAGGACTGCTGCCTTGCTGTTGGCCTGCTGCCTTGCTGAACTGCCTGGCTGCTCAAAGGACTCACCTGTCTGCTTTTCTACAAAGGACTGCTGCCTTGCTGTTGGCCTGCTGCCTTGCTGAACTCTTGTCTGGCTGTAAAAGTGCTCTCCAAGGGCTTGGATAGAGCTTGCCTCCTGTTCCCTGAAGTCTCAGGACCAAAAAGACTTCTCTCTTCCTCTTGGACGCTCCGTGCGCTGAACTTTTCGACGCACAGCTTGTTCTGCGGCAAGAAAAATGCCGCACACCGACGCTGATCGACGCAACGCCTTCGGGACGACCGAAACTTTGACGCACGGCCTCGCAAGGACAACACCGCCCGACTTCCCAGGAGAAATCGACGCGACGCCTGCCGTGAGATCAAAACTTTGACGCACGGCCTCGCAAGGACAACGCCGCCCGACTCCGCAGGAGAAATCGACGCGACGCCTGCCGTGAGATCAAAACTTTGACGCAGGGCCTCGCAAGGACAACGCCGCCCGACTCCCAAGGAGAAATCGACGCGACGCCTGCCGTGAGATCGAAACTTCGACGTGCAGCCCCGCAGAACGACGCACAGACGGAAAACAAGCAGGAAAATCCACGCACAGACTCGGGACATCTGGTACTCCCAGCGAACCACAGAAAGAGACTGTCCGCGCGCCGGAAAACGACGCACGACTCCCCGCGTGGAAAATAATGACGCAAGTCCGTGTGTGCTGAGGAGAAATCGACGCACACACCAGTTTTCCACATACCTCTTCTCCTGTGGCCCTCTGAGGAGATTTTCCACCAGAAACCAGGTACTTTGTGTTTGAAAGAGACTCTGTTTACTTTCTAAAGACGTAAGACACTTTATATCACTTTTCAGTGATATCTTTACAAATTCGTATTGCAACTTTGATCGTTTTGACCTGAAGATACCCAGATAAATATTATATATTTTTCTAAGCACTGTGTGGTGTATTTTTGTGGTGTTATGCTATGGTGTTGTATGATTTATTGCACAAATGCTTTACACATTGTCTTCTAAGTTAAGCCTGACTGCTCATGCCAAGCTACCGGAGGGTGAGCACAGGCTGATTTTGGATTGTGTGTGACTTACCCTGACTAGAGTGAGGGTTCTTGCTTGGACAGAGAGCAACCTGACTGCCAACCAAAAACCCCATTTCTAACATTGGTGATCAGCGGTGAGGATAGGACTTGTGTTTGTGCAGTGACATACAGTAGCTAAGTATTTCACTACCTACCCACAGTTGAAGGTCAACTTGATTTTTTATCTTTTTTTTGTGGCTTTTGGTTCTCTGATGTCCTCCTGGATATACTATTGATATTTTGGACTTTGGATTTTGGTTTTTGCTGATTAGATCTTATCAGAATGGGATTGTGTACCTACTCATTCTTTGTTCGTACTGACCACCTCACTAAGGCTGACCTAAGGAAGCTTTGCAGAAAATGGGGCCTTCCTGTAGCAAGGAGATCTACTAAGGCGGAGATGCTACATAACTACATAGTCTGGGGGGAGGAAAGATGGGCAGAGAGAGAGGCAGCAAGAAACCAAATGACTAAGTACCCCTCAGATGAGGAGGAGGACTACGCACATGAGGAGGAAGACTGCTCACATGAGGAGGAAGACTACTCAGATGAGGACAGTGACCCAGAAATAGATGAATGGCTCCGAAGTCAAAGGCGACAGGAGCAACAATTAGAGGAGTATCTTGCAGAGGTTGAGGCAAAAAGACTCTTAGCCCTGGAAGAAGAAAAGATTGCAGCTCAAGAGCTGAGCTGTAAAGAGCTGAAACTGGAGGCCGGAAGGGCTGAGTCCAGTTCAGATGGTGGCAGCAAAAATCTTGCATCCGGTACTGCTGAAGAAGGGCACAAGCCCAGAGATGTGGTGCCCAACTTGAAGAAGGAGTTGACACACCCCAGGCGGTTCAAGGGTATGAGGTAGTTCCCGTTATGCACAGGGTCCCTTAGAAGGATTGGGGAACGGGCACAGGGAGTCATATTCCTACTGGGGGGAGGGACACTTTACTGACTCTAGCAGAGAGTGACAGAGAAAAGGGTTCCCCCCTGGTGGACGTCCTGGATATAGAGTGTAGAGACATCCCAGAAGAGTATGAGTTGAGTGTCAGGGACAGACAGATACTGTCTCACCAGTCTCAGGAGGGTGAGGTAGAGTGCTTTTCCAAGGTTGAGTTACTGGGTGGTTGGGTGAAGGGTAGTGTGGTTAATACATGTGAAGGGCAGAGTGATGTAATTGCTGGAGAGCATATGTCTGGTCCTTATTTTCCAGAGCTACGCCAACACCAGGTGGAGTGTGAGTTCTCTGACCCCAGGGAACTTACAATGGAGGCAGACTTCTGGGTGAGTACCAGAGAGTCTGAAGAGGCATTTGGGGGTGCTCCTGAAGGGAGTGGTCTAGGTGGTTCCCAACCGAGTGAGGTGGGAAAGGATTGTAGTGTCCCAGGTAGGTCCCAGGTCCTAGAGGGTTCCATGAGGGAACACGAGGAGGGAAGCCTAGCCTGTACCGTAGGGCCACCTTTTGAGGGAAGCCCCGCAGTGTCAGAAGAACTTGGGGGGGTGACTGTAGCCAGCATCCCCACAGTTCTGGTGTCTGGCAGTACCCCTCCTAGTGAGGGGGTGCATAAGTCCAGACATAGGTTTGAGAGGGGGTCGCAGACCCCAGTGGAGGACCTTGATAGTCAGGGGACAGCTCTGAGAGCAGAGCCCCCCAGGAATGACCCAGGTGAAACCGTTTCTGGTTTGGGGGAAACCCAGACTCTGCCGGATGGGCAGAGGTCGGGAGACCTGCGCCAACCAGACTCTTTTGTGGCCCTTGGGAACGGTGTGTCCCTTGTGGGGGGTGAGAGTGCCCCCCAGGAAGTCCTGGCATGCCAGGCAAAGATTCAACCTCAGGGTGGTGACCCTGGGTTGGGGAACCAGGCTCAGAGGTTAAACTCTGACCTGGTGGGAGGTAGGTGTGCCTCCCTGGAAGTCCTGGCCTGCCAGGCAATGGTTCAACCTCAGGGTGGTGACTCTGAGTTGGCTAACCAGGTTCAGGGGATAAACTCTGACCTGTTGGGGGGTAGGTGTGCCCCCCAGAGAGTCCTGGTATACCAGGCAGGTGGCCAACCTCAGAGTGCTGACTCTGGGTTGGATAACCGGGTTCAGAGGTTAAACTCTGACCTGGTGGGGGGTAGGTGTGCCCCCCATAAAGTCCTGGCGTGCCAGGCAATTGTTCAACCTCAGGGTGGTGACTCTAGGTTGGATACCCAGGGTCAGAGGTTAAACTCTGACCTGGTGGGAGGTAGGTGTGCCTCCCAAGAAGTCCTGCTGTGCCAGGCAAATGTCCAACCTCAGAGTGCTGACTCTGGATTGGATAACCGGGTTTAGAGGTTAAACTCTGACCTGGTGGGGGGTAGGTGTGCCCCCCAGAAAGTCCTGGCGTGCCAGGCAATTGTTCAACCTCGGGGTGGTGACTCTGGGTTGGATACCCAGGTTCAGAGGTTAAACTCTGACCTGGTGGGGGGTAGGTGTGCCCCCCAGAAAGTCCTGGAGTGCCAGGCAATTGTTCAACCTCAGGGTGGTGACCCTGGGTTGGAGAACCAGGTTCAGAGGTTGACCTCTGACCTGGTGGGAGGTAGGTGTGCCTCCCAGAAAGTCCTGGTGCGCCAGGTAATTGTTCAACTTCAGGGTGGTGACTCTAAGTTGAATGGCCAAGTTCAGAGGTTAAACTCTGACCTGGTGGAGGGTCAGTGTGCCCTCCAGGAAGTCCTGGCGTGCCAGGCAATTGTTCAGCTTCAGGGTGGTGACTCTGAGTTGAATGGTCAGGTGCAGAGGTTAAACTCTGACCTGGTGGGGGATAGGTGTGCCTCCCAGAAAGTCCTGGTTTGCCAGGCAGTGATCCAGTCTGAGGGTACAGACCCTGGGCTGGAAGACCAGGTTCAGGGTGTCCCCCCAGACCTGGAGGGAGGGGCTACTGATAACAGTGCCCCTACCATGTTGTCTTCTGAGGAGGCCACTCCTAGTTGGAGGGTGCTGGACCCCAGAAGAGAGGGCAGGGGGAGGGAAGCCTCACCCCAGGCCCTAGTCCAACCTGAAGGTACAGACCCCAGGTTGGAGGGCCAGTTGCAGGTTAACAGCCCTGCACTGGTGGAGGAATGGTACAAGGCGACTTCTGTAAGCACCCTGACCATGTTGGACTATGGGGGTACCGCTCCAGGAGGGAGGGTACAGAGCCCCAGAGGGGAGGACCAGGTTCAGGCTGTCATCCCTGACCTGGTGGAAGGGAGAGTGGTTAAAGGGTGCCCAGCACCTGGGGCTACCGCCCCCCACTCTCCACAGCCACAGTGGTTGGAGAGCTTTGAGAGGCCTGGGGCCTGGCTCTCATCCCTGGCAGCTGTCAGTAATCACTGTGGCTTGCTGTCCGGGTGGACAGAGTTATCCCTGGGGAGGGGACAAGTGTCACACCCCGGGAGTAGAGTGGGCAACACCACTGTGTTGGTCATGGTGGTACTATCCTGCTCCTGGGATACATCTGTGAGCAAAGTAAGGTTAGGTGCTGCACAGATGGGATCCGCAGGTAAGGAGAAAGGTTCCCCATGGGTTGGCTTAGTGGGCCCTGAGAGTATGGACAGAGGGATCCAATTAGAGTCAGGAAGGCGAAGAACTGGAGCATGCCCCTGCTGTTGTGGGCCTGGGTCCTTGTTCTGTCGCCTCAAACAGGGAAGTACATCAGGATAGTGATTGTTCTCCCCTAGCTTTAGGCTGGTAGGGGGTCATGTTGGACCTGGCTTTTTCACAGGGACATCCCCAAACTTTTTGCCTCCTTCATCCTATTTTTTCTGACCTGTTGTTGTTGGCTTTTGACCTCTGGGCACTTTACCACTGCTAACCAGTGCTAAAGTGCATATGCTCTCTGTGTAAATTGTACTACTGATTGGTTTATCCATGATTGACTATTTAATTTACTTGTACGTCCCTGGTAGAGTGCACTACATGTGCCTAGGGCAGGTAGATTAAATGCTACTAGTGGGCCTGCAGCACTGGTTGTGCCACCCACCTCAGTAGCCCCTTAACCTTGTCTCAGGCCTGCCGTTGCAAGGCCTGTGTGTGCAGTTTCACTGCCACATCGACTTGGCATTTAAAGGTACTTGCCAAGCCTAGAACTCCCCTTTTTCTATACATAAGTCACCCCTAATGTGTGCCCTAGGTAACCCCTAGAGCAGGGTGCTGTGTGGGTAAAAGGCAGGACATGTACTTGTGTGGTTATATGTCCTGGTAGTGTAAAACTCCTAAATACGTTTTTACACTACTGTGAGGGCTGCTCCCTTCATAGGCTAACATTGGGGCTGCTCTCATACATTGTTGAAGTGGCAGCTGCTGATCTGAAAGGAGCAGGAAGGTCATATTTAGTATGGCGAGAATGGTAATATAAGATCCTGCTGACTGGTGAAGTCGGATTTAATATTACTATTCTAGAAATGCCACTTTTAGAAAGTGAGCATTTCTTTGCACTAAAACCTTGTTGTGCCCTTCAATCCACGTCTGGCTACGTTTAGTTGACAGCTCCTTGTGCATTCACGCAGACACACCCCAAACACAGGGTACTCAGCCTCACTTGCATACATCTGCATTTTGAATGGGTCTTCCTGGGCTGGGAGGGTGGAGGGCCTGCCCTCACACAAAGGACTGCCACACCCCCTACTGGGACTCCGGCGGACAGGATTGAGCTGAAAGGGGGCTTGGTGCATTTCAGAGACACTCTTTGAAGTCACCCCCACTTCAAAGGCACAACTTAGTATAAAACAGGGCCTCTGCCCTACCTCATCAGACACTTGCTGGTGAAGAAACCTGAACCAGAAACTACATCCTGCCAAGAGGAACTGCCTGGCTGCTCAAAGGACTCACCTGTCTGCTTTTCTACAAAGGACTGCTGCCTTGCTGTTGGCCTGCTGCCTTGCTGAACTGCCTGGCTGCTCAAAGGTCTCACCTGTCTGCTTTTCTACAAAGGACTGCTGCCTTGCTGTTGGCCTGCTGCCTTGCTGAACTCTTGTCTGGCTGTAAAAGTGCTCTCCAAGGGCTTGGATAGAGCTTGCCTCCTGTTCCCTGAAGTCTCAGGACCAAAAAGACTTCTCTCTTCCTCTTGGACGCTCCGTGCGCTGAACTTTTCAACGCACAGCTTGTTCCGCGGCAAGAAAAACGCCGCACACCGACGCAGATCGACGCGACGCCTTCGGGACGACCGAAACTTTGACGCACGGCCTCGCAAGGACAACGCCGCCCGACTCCCCAGGAGAAATCAACGCGACGCCTGCCGTGAGATCGAAACTTCGACGCGCAGCCCCGCAGAACAACGCACAGCCGGAAAACAAGCAGGAAAATCCACACACAGACCCGGGACATCTGGTACTCCCCGCGAACCACAGAAAGAGACTGTCCACGCGCCGGAAAACGACGCACGACTCCCCGCGGGGAAAATAACGACGCAAGTCCGTGTGTGCTGAGGAGAAATCGACGCACACACCAGTTTTCCACGTACCTCTTCTCCTGTGGCCCTCTGAGGAGATTTTCCACCAGAAACCAGGTACTTTGTGTTTGAAAGAGACTCTGTTTACTTTCTAAAGACTTAAGACACTTTATATCACTTTTCAGTGATATCTTTACAAATTCGTATTGCAAATTTGATCGTTTTGACCTGAAGATACCCAGATAAATATTATATATTTTTCTAAGCACTGTGTGGTGTATTTTTGTGGTGTTATGCTATGGTGTTGTATGATTTATTGCACAAATGCTTTACACATTGCCTTCTAAGTTAAGCCTGACTGCTTGTGCCAAGCTACCGGAGGGTAAGCACAGGCTGATTTTGGATTGTGTGTGACTTACCCTGACTAGAGTGAGGGTTCTTGCTTGGACAGAGGGCAACCTGACTGCCAACCAAAAACCCCATTTCTAACATTCACATAGTGGTACCAAGCAATTTTCTCAACATGAGGGCCACCCCAAAAGCCTCTATTCCATGCCCTGTATGATTGTAGTTCACCTACGGACCACACCCTTATCGAATCCTGCAGTGGCCAGAGTGTGGCAATGTCCTCAATAGATGACAGATTTAGATCCATACAGATAGGGAGAGTTGGTGAACTCTGTGGAATCTTTAATAACATTTTGAGAAAAAAGTTTTCCACCTTTTTCACAACATCCTATTTACCAGACCCCAAGAGTTTAGCACAATACAAAGCTGCCCCTCTAGCTTGGCTTTTATATATCCCCATAGATATATACAAGGCCAACATCCACCTATGGGGCCCTGTATTAACGCAGTCACTAAGGGCCATCTGCATACAAGGTCCCCTACCATCTTGGCGAGATTCTAATATAATTCCCATATACAAAAAAGGTGACAGTCTTAACCCAGCCTGTTATAGACCCATCTCTCTGCTGGACTCAACAGCTAAACTAGCAGGGAGAATTATCTTGAATAGATTGCAAACATGGGCAGAAGAAAATAGAGTTTTATCCCCTGTCCAATATGGATTTCGGAAAGGCATTGGGACAGTGGAACAAAGTCTGAATCTAAGTATTATTATGGGAAAATATACAAGGATCAAAGAAGGCAACCTGCACCTGGCTTTTATTGATCTATCATCAGCATTTGACTGTGTACTACACGACAAGTTATGGGACATTTTAACCAGCTTGGGGGTAGAACCAGCTATAATCCAGTTTATACGAGACATGTATTCAGGGTGCAGAGCAAGAGTGAGGTATGGCCTAAAGGGGGAGAGTACTCGCCCTTTTGGCATATTTAGAGGTGTGCGCCAGGGCTGTGTTCTCGCCCCATTCCTATTCTCGATGTATATAAACAACCTAGAAAATGTGTTGGCCACTAACTGCAACGATCTACCCCAAATAGGCAACCGCGCTGTCCCGGTCCTACTCTACGCAGATGATGCAGTTTTAATGGCCAGGACCCCGCTAGCCTTATAAAAATTACTAACCACTTGTATCACATTCATGTCACAACTGGGTCTTACTGTCAACCACTCAAAAACATTCATTATGAACTGTGGTGGGAAATGCGGCAAATCCTATAACATTACAATAGCGGAGGGGAGAGTAGAAACTGCGCGTTCCTTTTCCTATCTGGGCTTAATGTTTGACAACCAGGGTTCTTGGGCCAACTGTAGGAAGACAAAAAAAGCCCAGCTTATAAAAACAACAATGGCCTTAAGGTCTTTTTCTAAAAGAATAGGGGGGATTACCCCGCCAAACATGATAAAAATTTACAAAGCAAAGTGCATCCCAGCAGCCACGTACGGGTCCGGTATCTGGGGACATACCGATTGTAACCTGGTACAGACGGTTGAAAACTACTTTTTAAAATATTTACTGATGGTTCCAAAAGGTACATCATCATACATAATTCATTCAGAACTGGGATCCCCTTTTATTACTGATTTGATAAAGATTCAACCCTTATTGTTATGGCACAAAATCTGGACCTCGGAACATACTGAACTAAATAAGGCCATTTTGACCGACTGTATGGAATCTATATACGCAACAAGGGTGCCTTGGCAAAAATACATCATGACTTTTTTCTTAAACATGGGCAATAAAGCTTATTACACAAATCCAGCTCTCCTGGAAACAATTTCTAGGAAGGACCTGAGCGCTTTGGCATTAAAATATTTAGAAGATTTACGATGGGAGGCTGAATCAAAAAAGCCCACAGTCATTCATAATCAAATAATCTTGTCAACGGAGGCTATCCAGCCTTACCTGATGAACGTGACAAACCCCTGCCACCGTTTTGTGCTCACCAGATTGAGGCTGGATACATTCCACCGACTAGTAACCTTCCCAACCATGAATGATTGGAGCACCACCTTGAAGGCCTGCCCCTGTGACGCAAAGGCACTACAAACCACAATCCACGTGGTTTTATTTTGCAAACTGTACGCCAAGCAAAGAAGGCGCCTAGTAGCCCCTCTCTTAAGGCTAATCAACCTCCCTCAGTGTCGTACTGCGTATGCTAGCCTCCAGGTTCTATCATCGATAGAAATGTGTGGAACCTTGGCCAATTTTTTATGCTCCGTACTAAGCACAAGAAAGCGCATGGGGGTAGCAACATAACTTGAACTATTTTAGACCTTTTATTATTGTAAATCATCAAGATTTTAGCCTATTTATTGTATATTAAAATGTAAAATATCGTTACTTTTATGACTTGTTGAAAGTCGAATAAAGTCTTTGTACTACTACTACAATATATCCCCAAAGCACAGGTGATAGGAAAATTGGGCGCTCTTCCAGCAAACCTTAAGATTCCTCCTGTCCTCTGTTTTAAAGACATAGTACAGTTTAGTACTTGCCCTGTCCATCTTTAAGAATCTTCTAGTCGAATACCCAAAGTGTCAAATTCCAAAAGTGCTATTTATTTGCAGACCATAATCTCTGCATAGCCCCCAAAAATTCCCTAAACGCTTAGACAACCCGGATGCTGTTTTCGATAGTAATAGAGTAACAGCAGCAAATAATAAACAAGGTGTTTTGGACCCACCTATTTTTGGAGCATCATTTTCACAATCACACAGATAAGGAATGCAGGAATGAATGTATAAAAGAAAAAGTGTGGGGGCCAATACACATCTTTGCCTAGCTCCTTTCTGGATAGGTATCACGTCTGATAGTTCCCCATCCATGTCCCGCCTACCTCTCGCAAAATTCCCAGAATACAATTCCTGGATCAAACCTAACAAGACTCTAGGAATACCTGTTCTGAAAAAGGTCTTCCATAGTTTAGGAGAGGGACTAAATTAAAAGCAGACTTAAGGTCTATAAAAGCAGCAAACAGTCTCCCAGCGTCCAAATCAACAGAGTTCCACTTTATCGTGAGAAACCGGAAAATTTGATCCATTGTGGTTATCTTTTGTCCATATCTAGTTTGCAGGTGACATAGTCCCTTTCCATAATCCAGGCACAAAATCTGAAATTATCTATCTGACCTAAATTATAAAAAAAAATCCTTTACACCAGTTCTAAACTGCAATACATGTGTGACAAGTGTTTATTTGAAAGAAGCAAAATAAATTCCTTTTCTATATGTTACACCCCTCCGCTGGTCACGGTAGAAAATTAGATATGAAAGGGTGTTTGGAACAGTGGGAAAATAACCTGTGCAGCCATCCTTTCATCTTTTTGGATAGACATTCACCTGCTAGCATCCGCGCATTCCCGGAATGGAAACCTGATATTAGGCGAGTTAGTTGGCGATATATTGAGTTCTGTTTGCATTGCAATTTGCTTGCACGCTTCATTACATACCCAACAAAGCAATACGGAAGCATTATTGAATTGCACAGCATTCACCCTGTTCCTTTCCCCTCCATTGTTTTTTTTTCAGAATATGATTTATGTTTCAGGCAGCTTTTCTGAGGAAAGATATATGTATTGTATTCTCTTGGAAAATTATTCCCAAGTGTGCTGGGGTGTGTACAGACCCTCCACTTTAAAATGAAAATACATAAAATATAAATGTTTCAACTGAAAAATCTGCAAGCCAAGCAAGGAACGTATTGGTCCAAAACAGATTCTTACATTAAGGAGTTATATAATGAAAGAGTTTCAGAAATACTCGTTTTATGCATTTTTTAGATTTAAAACTCAGAATTTGAAGATAACACAAAGGGGAAGACATTTACGTCAATTACCTCTGGCATTGAAGATGTGGGAGAAATTAATAATGACAGTGAGAGCTTGATTAGGTGGGCTGTTATCGTCCTTAACTATAAGCCTTGAATGCTATCGTCAATTATGAAAAACGATAAGTATACATTCATTAAACGTGAATACATCCGGTCTGGTTAAAAAAAAACTACACTGGCTCCCCGTTAAGCAAAGAATTGAATTTAAAACTTCAACATTGACATTATGGGTCCTCAATCAGGGAGGGCCTGTGTACATCAATGACAGAATCAAACGATTGCTTCCGTGCAGAGCCCTTCATTGAGCCAATTGCAACTTGCTCTGCATCCCAAAAATTAGAAGGCGGGCGTTTCTTTTCCTTACGGTCTCGAAACTTTGGAGCCTCCTACTGGACCACGTCAGAGAAGCAATCCCCGAAACTCAATTTAAGAGCCTTTAAAAAACGTATCTCTTTAGAAAAATGCATTTTTAATCCATTCCTTCTCCGCTGGTGATTTTTATTTACAAGGTGCTTGTCTTCCTTCGTTTGGTTACATTTATGTTGCGTTTGCTCGTTGCCAAGGGTCGGGACGCTCCTTATTGGAGGAGCTGTTTGCGCTACATACGTTTCATTTCATTCCTTCATTGCATTCATTCATTTTAACATAACATACTTGCCATGTAGATTGTGACAAAACCGAACTTTCTATTGGCCACTGCTTTTACTTCTAATCACTTAATTCCCAAAACGCGGTTTCTCAAGTAAACCTGAAATGACAAAAAGATTAAACAGCGGCACCAGTCAAAGAAGGAGTGGTTACTGTTTTCACTCGAAGAGCCGGCAGTTACCCTTTGTACTCCAAGATCGAGAAGTCACCCTTTTCACTGCAATATAGGACAGTTTCTCCTGTCTCAGTCCCACAGTCTAAGGAGTTCCCGGAAGGGACAGCTTAGCTGAGCTTCGGCACTTAGGGCCATATTTATACTTTTTGACGCAAAACTGCGCTAACGCAGTTTTGCGTCAAAAAAATTAGCGCCATCTAACGCCATTCTGAAGCACCATGTGGGCGCCGTATTTAATCAATGACGTTAGCCGGCGTTAGCCGCCGGCGCAGCCTGGTGTGCGTGGAAAAAAACGACGTACACCAGGCAGCGCCGGCGTAGGGGGATATGGGGCTTGGGCGTCAAAAAATGGGGCAAGATAGGTTGAGGCAAATTTTTCGCCTCAACCCGATTTGCGCCATTTTTTTCGACTCCCAACCCCCATAGAAATGACTCCTGTCTTACCAAAGACAGGAGTCATGCCCCCTTGCCCAATGGCCATGCCCAGGGGACTTCTGTCCCCTGGGCATGGTCATTGGGCATAGTGGCATGTAGGGGGGCACAAATCAGGCCCCCCTATGCCACAAAAAAAGAAAAAAAAAATGACTTACATGAACTTACCTTAATGTCCCTGGGATGGGTCCCTCCAGCCTTGGGTGTCCTCCTGGGGTGGGCAAGGGTGACAGGGGGTGTCCCTGGGGGCTTGGGAGGGCACCTCTGGGCTCCTTCAGAGCCCACAGGTCCCTTAACACCTGCCTTTTCCAGGCGCTAAAAAACGGCGCAAAAGCGGCCGTACGTCATTTTTTTTGACCCACCCACTCCCGGGCGTGAATTTTGCCCAGGAGTGTAAATACGGCGCACATGCCTCGGAGTAAATTTTTTAGACGTGAACGCCTACCTTGCATATCATTAACGCAAAGTAGGTGTCCACGCTAAAAAATGACGCAAACTCCATGGACTTTGCCGCTAGACGTGTCTAACGCCAAAGTATAAATATGGAGTTAGTTTTGCGTCGGAAATGCGTAAAAAAAAAACGACGCAATTCCGGCGCGAACGGAGTATAAATATGCCCCTTAAAGCGGTCATTTACACGTACAGCTCACTTTTTTTTTCAGTTAAGAAATGCGACTTATTTTCAGGTTTAGTAGAAAATAAATAATGCCAAAAGTATAATACAGAGTGTACTGTTGTACCTGAAAAGGACATACTCTTAATAAATGTTAATCGGCCATTGACTGAATAAACAATTTGCAACAAAAATTAGAGTTGATGCGGTATGGGACGCATGCGAGAGTGAAAAATAACTGAAAATTGCTACGCACTTGCAGACCTGTTGTGTCCTTTATTATTTCCTGTATTTATATGTCGACGTGATTCATAACTCGCTCGCTCTACCTGTTCTGCACAGAACGTTAGATGTTCTAGCTGTCCTATGTTTCGTAGTGATCTGTTGAAAGTCAATGACTAACCAGGGAGATTATACTGCCACTGGGGCAGTTCTTAATTTTCACAAAAAAAGTGATTCAAAGATTTTGATAGGAGCCCACCATCAGACTGTGGAATTCCAGGGTTGTTGATCACTCATAACTTTCCCATCAACCGCTATACACTTCCTGTTTATTTAGCTCACTCTAAGTTTATTTTTCATCTCTGCTTTTTCCCATTGTCTCCCTTTTCCTATTTTTGTCTTCCTCTTTTGCGTCCTTTCTTTATGTTCCACACTCTTGCTGTTAGCTAATGTTGAATAGTGAAACATAAGCTGTAGACCGCCCCCACAAACGAGTGCAAGTGTTGCACATTGGAAATCGCTAGCACAAAATGAAACACTGCATGATGGAGTCTGTAAGTAGTGGATACATACAACCCTGAGAGTAACTGCAGTTAAGAATGAATGGGTATCCTTGACAATGTCTTTCCAAATACACACAGCTCTGCAGAGATGAATCATAATATGAATGTATACAGCCCAAAGGGAGGATATCTGGAACTCCCTTCTAAAGTCCAGGGCAAATGGAAAGAGATTGCGCCCAAGAATTCCTTGATGCCCAATGAAACGGTGCTCTGGTCCTCATCGGCACAATTAAAGGTAATGCTTGATCTTGACTGATTCAATTTATTTTCATGCACAGAACATTTGTCACCCCAGCGATGTTACATAAAATAGACCCCACTAGACTGCGAGTGTCCTAAATGCTGCGAGATGGAGGCCACGCATTTCCGTCTGACGTAGTCTGCCCCCGGATGCTGACATTTTGGACAGTTGTAGCTGACTGACCAGACGGAGTTCCAGTTAGATTTACATACTAACCCACAAGCCTCTTATTCGGCCTTGGAGCAAGTAGCTCAACAAATAAAATGAAACATATGTTTATCCACTTCACACCGTTACTGGCACATAGGCGACTGGTGATACACTGGCCGAGCCTGCAGGCACCAGTGGTCACTAGTTAGAGAAACAATATTGGGGAATGGTGTATAGCAGATTAAATCAGGGTGAGACAGATGAAAAGCTGGAGGAAGACCTCAAACTCTAGCAGTTGTTGACCAAACTGAAATTTTTCCCAGATGAGCACACTCCTTGAATGGGACTTGACACCCTTTCTTTTATAGTTCAACGAGAGTGGGGTCCAAAAAAGTGATACAACCTGTGGGCTCCCTTGGATGCCTGACTGCACATGTCAAACTACAATAGGACTGAGCATATTATGAGTGCGAGTCGCAGTGTGACTAGGTGGCAATAGCGTTAGTTGGGTGCATCATTAGGGGTTTTTAGAGATCTCTTGGTATTGAGGCTCCACACACCAATGAATATACCAGTGGTAAAGTGTGTAGGGTGAAGATCCAAATGGGGTGGCTCTCTCTATTTGACAGTTAGTTCTGAACATGCTATATCCTCACTAGAATTTTTTGCCAACTGGAGATAATTTCATGTATGGACTTCCGGACAAACGTCACTCCGAAACTCTAGTTGCACCCCTCCGCCGTATTATTAATGAGTGGTCTGCACACTGTTTTAATCTATAATAATGATTTCCCAATTTGTGTCATAATCTCAAAAGTAAAAATTGTTGTATTATGTGGCATGAGTTATGCTGTATGCATAAAATCAATAGAGATAATTTAGAAAAAACTCTGCAGGTCTTTGTTCACAGATGATGAGGAAAAAATGATTGTCGAGTAAAAGTGACACCCAAGAATCCTTGAAGTTGGATATATGCCATGCTTGATTACAAATTCACCTATTTGCGCCATTACCAGACTGTCGGGAAGAAGCTTAGGGAAGAGGAGACTTTATGAGATGCTTGGTAGTCAAGTCTTTATTTCCAGATTTATTTTGAGTGTATTATGGTTTAGCCGTTTTGTAGTGCTTAATATGCATTCTGATTTACGTTCAGTTTTTGGGCTTTCTTTCAGAGCAGATTTTGAGAAGAGTGTTGATTGTAGCTTATCCTATATTGGAGGAGTTAGGTGAAGGGTGTCTGATTTGGAGGCAACCTGGTGCTGCAGAGTCACTGCACATAAAGACGAAAAGCTTATAAGACTGTCAGCACAGACACGCAAGTATACTTACCATATGGCCATATAAATTTGCAAAAATGTAATCTGTCTACACTCAATTTTCTGGGGTAAGAACAATAATAGAACATTGAGCATAGTGCACAGCATTTCAATTTTTAGCATGTGTTCATCAAGACACTAGTGCAGTATAATTTACCTTATGTAAGCAATCGGGTTACTGGTTGAGGAGAGTGAAACTACTTAAGCAGAAAGCACAATAATTGACAGGGGTGAAGTGACAAGCAAACCCCAAATTAACCTGTGGTCAACCCCTTGGCAGTCTTTCACAGAGCAGTCAGGCTTAACGTAGTGGCAATGTGTAAAGTATTTCTGCAGCACTCTGACCAGTAACAAAGTGAAACACAACCCAAGGAAAATGCCACACTAATGTAGAAAAATAGGGTACATTTAAATAAATATGTTAGGACCAAAAGGACAAAACTTCAGTCAGTAGAACCAGAGATATGCAATTTGAATTTCAAAGATTTCTGCAGCAATAGTGGCAAAAAACACAAAACACCAACTGTGGATATTGCGGTCATATAACAATGTGTTAGAGTAGGACAAAGATGGCGCATTAGAACATGGTCTGGCTGCAGGGATCCAGTAAGACTGCTGAACAAGCGTACTTTAAAGGAGTTGGGGTGTCCTGCGTTGAGGACGCATTGTGGAACTGAGGTGATGCGTCAGTTCCAAGGAGCTGCAAGGCTGAGGTGAGAGATCCTGTGTTGTTGTCGAGGATTCCTCGTGGATTCCATCTATGAGGACTTGCGATACAAGGGCCTGTGTTGAGGGTATGTTCTGCAGTGGTAATTCTGATGGGGCTGTGAGCTGTGATGCAAAGTCGCTCCATCGGGAAAGACCAAATAGCAGAGGCGATGCATCATTTCTCCTTGGGGTTGTGCTGTGTAGCACAGAAGTTGAGTCAGCTCTGCTGGTTCTACAGATGGGCTGGCAGAGTGCCTTCAGGTCCAGTTCCAAGGGTCCAGTACTGGGATGGCACCACTTGGTAGGGTAGGGCTCACAGATGGCAAAGTCAAGGCGCTGGGTTTGAGTTTGTTAGAGCCTTCTGTCATTGAGGCTGTAGCCTAGAGATTAGCCAACTAGCCCTTGGAATAACTCTGGGGTCCTTGGTTCAACAGATGTAGGTACAGTCTTTATCACCCAGGCAAGTGGGCAGCAGTGCTTTGAAGCAGCAGTCCAAGACAGTGGCAGTCCATTCAGCAGCACCTCAGTTCTTCTTCCTGACAGAGGCCACAGGTGCAGAAGTGCCCTAAAGAGCTGAAATCCAATATTGATACCGGGTTCCTCCTTTGAAGTGGAGAGAAGCTTCTAGAGGTTTCCCTTTGAATTGCATATGGTTCCTGCCTTCCCTGTCCTGGCTCCAGACTGACTACATGGGTATGCAGCCCTTTATGTGGTGGCAGGATACAGCTTATTTAAGTGTAAGTAGGGATGTGACTTTCCTGCCAGTGATGGCCCATCCAGACACTTCTAAGCTCTCTATTGTGTGTGGTGTTATGAGATGAATATGCAAAGCCCAACCATCACTTTTGTGACCCAAAGCCAAGCCGCAAGCAGTACATGGCTGTAATGGCCAAGGCAGGAAAATACTTATTTTCTAAAAGTATATAACCCACAATTCCTCCTGAAATAGTAACTTAAGAGATCAGTCTTCTGTTCTCAAGATAAAGTAAAAATATCTGCTTTACACCATTCAATGAAGCCTTGGGCCTGGAACAAGTAGATGCTATCCCCCTGGATATGCAATCTTGACAGTAGACAGGGTAGGCAGACCAGGAGGAGATCTGGCTATTGTACACAAGTTAGAGCACGAATGCTAGCATACAGTTTATTAGTCCCTTGGAGGTGCTATACCTTACTATAATAATAACAGTTACCATTTCCTTAGTGGGAGTGCTAGTTTGTAGGCCCCCGAACCTAAAATGAAGTTTGTGATCGAAGTGGCAAATTATTTTAACCTTACCAAGTGAAAAACTATTTCACGGTGATGGGTGATATTACTTTCCAGCTGGAGGACACCAACAATAGAGAGTCTATTACACTTAAGGAAACTTTGGCCTATCATGAGCTGACAAAGCTGGTCATGGACCCCACCCATGTATCCTGCCGTACCCTAGATATGAATATGGGTATGTCATTCCCATGTCAGTACAAGAGGTACTTCCCCTCACTTGGTCAGATCTCAGGGCAGTGTCCTTTTCCTTCACTCTTCCCCCCTTCTGGAAGAAGGATAATCACACAAGGAACACAAGGATGTGAATAGAGGGATGGTAGACTTTTCAGCCTGGCTGTCTTTGGCAGCTGACATTGTCACTCCCATACGGGAAACAAAACTTCAGAGAAAATGGCATACTGCCCTTTGGTTTACAGAGCACCTAACGATTATTAGACAAGCTTGTTGTCATCAGGAAAAGACCTGTAGAAAACAATATGGGGAGCAGGAGAGGTCTTTATATGAGACAGTTCTTAGAGGCTACAAACTTGCCATAAAAGAAGAAAAATCACTCTATTCTAATAACAAATTTGAGAACTAGCTCCCCAAAAGAGCTCTTTAAAGTCATTCATCAGCCATCTGTGCCTCAGTCCCTTTCAGAAATGGAGTCTTCACAAGAATTCTGTGACAAGGTAGCAGATTTCTTTCAGCAAAAAATATCAAACATCTATAAGGAGCTTGACACCCTTAATACAGAAGATGAGTGTCCCCTGCATCCTAGTAGGGAGGTGCATCTGAGTCAGTCAGTATTCACGGAGGATAATGAGAATGACTAGCTGATGTTTAAGAGTTGCCCTCCTCTGACACCAGAACTGATTGAGTAACATCTCCTAAATATTAAATCAGAATCCCTTCTCAAACTATGTGTTCCAAAAAGTCTGCAATTGGTAGATAGCATGGTATCTCGACCTCTAACATCAGTCATGAACCCAGCCAGTCAGGGTGCTATCCACATCTGTGGAAGGAGGCTAAGATAAGGCCATTACTCAAGAAGCCAAATCTGGATCCAATTTACCTCAAGAACTATTGCCTTATCTCTTTGCTTTCAGCCCCACTGAGGCCTTGGGGAAACATCTCAGTCATAACCTGATGGGGTATGTGGAGGATCTGGTTCTGTTAGATGCATAGCAGTATGGTTTCCAAAGAACTCCTGGAACAGAAGCAGCTTTGGTATCTGCTAGGATAGCACTAGACAGTTAGTTGATGCAGGGCAGGCCCAGCTTTTATCCCTTGGGATCTTTCCATGGCCTTTGACACCATTTCCCCATCCCTGCCGACCAAGCATTTGGAGAAATTGGAAATTAAAGATAGAGTGCTGAGACTGCTGACCTCTTTTCTTACTGACAGATCTCAGAGGATGACCATTAAACAGTTTAAATCAGACCCTTTTTCTTTACCATGTGGGGTGCCACAGGGTTCACACTGGAGCCCAAGATTATTAAATCTCTATTTCACTCCTTTTGTCAAGCTCATACGCTCCTTTGGACTGAAGGCTGTGTCATACCCTGATGACACTTAGATAATTGTGTTGATTTCTAAAGACACAGAGGACATCACAGCCACTTTAATCACTGTATGAAGGCAGTGCCTATGTGGGTGAGCAAGAATGATTTGAAACTAAAAAGAAAAAAGGTGGAAGTGCTGTTCTTTGGATGTCAACCCACTCTCTGGACCAGCAACTGGTGACCAGATATGTTGGGTAGTCCTCCAATGGACCCAGCAAATAATCTAGGGGTCATTCTGCATTGTGAGTTGTTATTGGACCAGCAGGTCACTCGTATGGTGTCAACCTGCTTTTGGATTTGGAATGTTGAGGGAAATCTTCCTGTATATGGCACTCCCTGCATGTAAACATGTAGCTCTTGCACTGGTCTCTTTAAGGATAGACTACTGCAGTGATCTCAGAAGCACATTATGCTCAATGCATTCTGCATTGTACATAAGGCTCTCTACACGAGTAGTCCAGTTGAAATTAAAGGCATGTTCAAATGGTATGTTCCTACAAGAAATCTGCACTCAGTACATCATCACTGGGTGGTGGTTCCCAGAGTTCGGAAGAAGACGTGGGGCGGCAGAGCTTTCTCAGTCACAGTGGCAAGGTTATGGAATGCTCTTACCCGTCACCTTAAGTGTCTGAAGCTGCACTCCCCTTTCTGGAAGCCCCTAAAAACCTGGCTGTTTACTCTGTAGGGAGTTACAGGATCACTGGGATCCTATCCTACCAGGGTCTTACCAAGTGGTATAGCCGGACTACGGTGCCTAGACGCCAAAGGTCATCTGTTTGCACTTTTATACATTTTGGTCACATCATATCATATCACACAGCAGATAACAAATAATCATGTTTATAATTCAAAATATTGACAAAATAACAAAAAGTTAAAGTTTATTTACTACACAATGCATTAAAGTCTTTAAGATAGGGTCAAATAAGTCGCACTATCCCGCTGCCAAATATGGAACACCAAAATATTGTTGACCTACCAATAGTGATCCAAGACAGACAGGGGATCACCCAATTGTTATATCCTCCTTGGTTTTATTCAGTAGATTTACACTAAGGAGAAGTTTATGGGTCCATATAGTAAGCAATTGTGCTAGTCAAAATTACTGGTCTCCAGTTGTCTAACACATGAGACCATCATCTGGACAAATTGTCCAGCCTAGTAACTGTATATAAGACCCTTTGAATACACTGAAATCTAAAAATGAAAATACATAGACGTACACAAATAAAACAAAACAAGTAAGCAATAAAAAGAAGTGCGCCACTGGTGAAGCCAAGATCTGAATCAAACAAATGTGCAAAAAACAAAAATGCTTTTGAAAGAACCATAAATAGAATTAAAACAACTAGTCAGTCAAACCAAAAGCCAATAATCAAAAATGTCCAACACCTTATTGGTAAAGTACATGCTTCAGAAGAAACCATTCAAACCACTCATCATTAGTGTGACCACAGTCTTAAAAGAATAAAGGACCAACACAAGAAGAAAAAATCCTAATTGGAGATAGTAAAAGAAGTAATTCAAACTTAAGGACTTTGGGAATGCCAAATCTGCGAAAATCACAAGGATAATACTCACAAGAATCTCAATAATATGGACAGCATATGAAGAAATACTATAAATTAAATGTGAATTTAAACCAAACACATATACATAAGCTAATATGTGTCTTAAGGAGTAACTAGTAGCAATTACCAAGCTTTTTCAAAAAATGTCCCCTGTATACTCTAAACACACGGGGAGCCAAAAAAAGTCTGCTGATTGAATCCAGCTCAGTATGTGCTCATCCATCACAAAAGTAACAGCGTTCATTTTGGCCACCATGACACTCAAACCACAGTGAAAAACAGATGCAAAGCAATCTGCCATATTGGAATGGTTAATAGGCCTATTGGATTGAATGGAATGAAAAACAGAATCTAAAATCCTAATTTTACGGCCCAACCACAGAGGTTAGATAACAAAGACTGATAGAGGGAGTGAAAAACAGAGCTATTTAACAAAATTTGAGAGAAACATACCGAACCCAAAAAAGTAACTGTTAACCATATGAATTTGCATACAATCCTCATGGGTTGAGCTACATGGAATATTAGACACAACACAGGATGAATGTAAGAAATCTCCAGAAAGACCAGAGGCAGAGTCTTAACTTATCAATGCAGATTGTATACAAAAGTCATACCAGGAACTGGGTGTAAAAGACGCCTTATCGAATTCTCTATACACATAAAGTGGATTAAAATGAAAATGTACAAATGAATCAGGCTCACACCGGAAACCACAGTATATAAATTACAATAGTCTAATCTTGACATTCAATCTGATGATTAAGCCCATTGTGTGCAGAGTCCAGACGCCAAATCAAATACATCTATTTTATTTTTGCATAAGCAGTTGATCTACATCAAGGCATGTGGCTGTACCAGTGACGACCGCAAGGGCAACCCATCGCATATCAGTTTGGTCTTGTTCAACTAAAAGTGCATTCTGCACATCACAACAAATTGTCGATTAGTATAGTATGATTCAGCATTGCACTTCTTGTGTGGTTTTGACAATGTATTTAGAACCGCAAGGACATTCAATACAGTACACAACAGTTTTTGAGGTACAATTAGAAAAATGTTTAAAGAACCATTCTTTTTGAATTCTATAAATTGTTGATTGTTAATTGCTGCATTGAATTGTGTAGTTATATGGCACCTTGAGAACAGAAAACTAAGAGTCAGAATTAAGAGGGCCTTGCGCCTCCTTTTGCCACATTAGTGTCATTTTTTTATGCTAATGTGGCCCAATGAGGCCAAAATCGCCATGCCAGATTTACAAAGTGTGCCACTTTGAAACCCCTTGCTCCATATTATGCCTTTGCTAGACATAATGTATACAAGGGGGAGGTCCCCCATTCTAAAATATTTATTTGCTTGATTTTTTTAGCATTTTTGGCACACCATTGGTTACACTAGGCCTCTATGTACTGTTCTGATTTAGCACCAACATTTTGGCACTAACCCTGAACTGTACATCAATAGAGTCAACAATTATTATGCTATTTCCCCCTACCCAGTGCCATGGTGCGGTGTATTATAAATACAGCGCACACATGATGGCGATAGTGGGGCCCTAAGTGGAATAAGAAAAGTGGCACTGCACTGGGTACGGAACCACTTTTCTTAAATCCGCCCCTAAATCCTAACTTACTCTTTCAAGAGGCAATGAGTGTTGCATACTTTTAGAAAGGTGTCATTTTCCTACCTTTGCCATTTAGCACCATTTAGTGTCTGCAGCCTGTCTTTGGGTCACAAGGCTGATGGTTGAGTTTGTGTATTCATCTTCTACACCTACACACAAAAGAGAGCTTAGATGTGCCTGGATGGGCCATCGCTGGTAATGTGGTCACATGCCTACTCTTAGTGGTACAGGTGTAATTGCATGCCATGCATGTGCCACATTTATAAGGTCCTAACACCTGACTCAATATCCACATCTGTATTAGAGACTTTTTTTAGGTTCTTTGTAAGCTTTGACAGGTTTATGTCTTAGATTCTGTCCTCTAGAAAAATCTTCTTCATGTAATTTTTTTGATGTGACAGCAAAACAGGCACGGTGATTCATTTCTATAACAGAAGGACTTCTTCAGGGCTGTCATAATATATGACATATATTATGGCATCCAGAAGAAGTCCTGATGTTAAAGAATTTGTTGCTAACTACGAATTGTCTTCGTAATTGTGGATAACAATTCTTCAATTCATCCAACCTGTGGAATTTCAACTTCTTGGTTACATAGCTGTCTTTTTAACTTGTGATTTTCCTACTCTTTGTGGTGTGCCGCTTTCACTTACGTGTGAATTACAATATTTTAGCAAATAGTTTGACCAGCAAAAAGCTCAAAAACAAATCTGGATAGGGTGTCAATTTGAAAACCTCAAACCCTTTAGGTGTTTAAAAAGATCATAATGGAAAATATACCTCTAGCAAGTACCAAAGTCTACTGATTGATGCACTTGAAGTAAAGCTACTGTTTCTTCCAACAATAGAAAGTTTCCTTAGAAATACTATTGTATTTGAGGCAAAAAAGTAAGACATCAGAAAAAGGCCTATAGACTTCCAACTGTGGGCAGCTTTTTGATGCATACTCACACCAAATAATTGTCTTCCCATGTCCTGAGCAAAGTTATAAAAGGAAATTAGAAGTGAAAAAACTGAAGTCGAAAACAAATGCTAAAATGAAAGTGATTTAATATATCTACATAATGTTGAAACTTATGCACTGTTAAGGAACAATGCTGAAAATGACAATGATACCAACAAGGGCATTAGTAAAACATGGTTTACTGCAAATAAGTAAGGCGATATATAAACCCAGGAAAGATAAATAAATAAATGAATACATTTATATTATCACGCAGTCATGAGGTGTGTCAGTTTGCTGAAATACGTTTTAACATTCTGGGTTTTGTCGGATTAACAATTTTGATAAGATTTGGCACTGAATAGTACTTGTGTATTTCACTTGCCCAGTTTTCCTCTAAGTCTTTGATCAGTTTTTATTTCCCATTGAGGCAGTTAACTATTAGTCCGGACAGCGAAAAATGTGCATTTCCCTGAAATGCACATTTTCCACTGTCCTGCACTAATAAGTAATTTTTGTTATCATAAAGGAACAAGCGTGGTAGATGAGGATCAATATTGAAATGGAGGTGAATTAGTGTCTCCTTATGCCAGCCTCTCTGGTTCAGCATTTTGAAGAGAGCAGACCTCCAAACAGGTGAGCTTGTTTCACACTCTTCAAAATATAAGTTTATAAAGTAGGGCAGTAGGGTAACTCATCCCAGATGACGCTGTTTGTTCCACCCTGCCAAAGTTCTGGCTGTCTGCGCTCGACTCCTGGCTAACTTGATTCCAAGCTCGTCCATTTGCCATTTTGCTGGATTTTCAGCAAAGGATGTGCTGCGCTTGGAGCTGCGATGTGCTCCTCCCCACCATTTGGGAGCTGGCAATGGCCAGTAGAGTGCAGGGAGTGGCCATGGACAGCAGAGTGCTGGAAGTGGCGATGGACAGTGGAGTAGAAGGAGTGGTGAGCAAGAACTGACAAGGCGGCTGGGCCGAGTGGAACAGAGGTTGGGAGCAACAGGAAGAGAGTCTTCCCCACAGTTCCAGTCAGTGTACCCTTCTGGGCAGTGCTGGGTTGTCTGGGGCTCCTACCAGGCTCTGGGGCTCTATTAGGGACAAATGGGCTCAGTTGATGGGATTGTGCTGATGGGAAGCCTTTGAATTGATGAGGAACTAGGAAATCAATATTGATTGATTTACTAGTACCGCGTTGGAATGAAAGAGTATATATATATATATATATATATATACATGTGTATATATATATATATATATATATATATATATATATATATATGTGTATATATATATATATATATATAGAGAGAGAACATAATAACCTACTGGCAGTCGCCAGTAGGTTGTTATAGTTAGGACCTTGTTTCCATAGAAAAAGCATTTTTTGACTTGCCTCTGTCATTGGCCCTGTGTTTGACAAATCTTAACAAAATTGTCAAAAAATAGGATGCTGGTGATTTTTACTGCACATGGGAAGTTTTGGAGTGATCTTTGAAACAGTGGCTGAGGAAAAGACGGGGGTTCAAAACACGACTACAGCACAAACTACCAGATGGAATTACACCAAATTTGGCAGAAAGGTAGGTTTTGGTATGCAAATTAAATTTTTGTTATATAGTGTAAATCTGTTCAATAGTTTTTGAGATACACATCTAGGGCCACGGATCGATCGCAACATTTTCACCACAATCACGGTGTATATGCAAATGCGTGTGCTAGCAGGAATGCTGTGATTAGTTGGCTGCAACCTGACCACAAAGGTGCAGCCCCCATTTTATGTAAAGGGACACAGTCCCCGGGTTGAAAAATGAAATGAAAAGTTGCATAAGGTGTCAGGGTGGAGGTACCCTGACCCCAGGGCTGTGATATAGTGGTCTTTGAGGGTGAAATAATGTCCTAAAAAAATATTTTTTTTCATGCCATGCAATATTCCTGAATATGTTGCAACGCTCAGTACGTACCCCCGTGTACCGTTGCAACAAATTTGTGAATCAAGCCGAATAAATACAAAAAAACATTCACAGATTCATCCATACACTAAATCATTCACTCATAGAAGCACTCACACACTCATGCACCGACTCACAGACCCACTCAGAGACTCATACACCCACTCAAAGACCCACTTTGATAATCACACAACCACTCACAGCCCCAGTCACACCCTCATGCACCGACTCACAGACCCACTCTGACAGTTATGCACCCACTCACAGACCCAATCAGACTCTCACACACCCACTCACAGATCCACTGACTGCCTCATGAACCCACTCACAGAGCAGCCCCCACACTGACACACCCACTAAAACTCTAATATATGCACTCTCACACCCATACAGACATTCTCACAGCCACTCCCACACCCAGATACACCCTCTCACACCTATTCTGACACCCAGAGAGGCAGCGGGCAACTTGTGCAGCACTCAGCGAAAGGGCTGTGCATAGCATGGGGTTGGATGGTTAGGGGGGTTGGCCACAGGGTCTGGCTGCTGGCCAGGTCTTTCAGGCAACCTCCACTGCACACGGGCAAAAGCCGTGCCTGGTGCAAGGTTGGGTGCTTATAGAGGGTTGGCCTCAGGGCCTAGCCACAGGCAATGTCCTGTGGCCAAGCGCCGCCACACGACTAAGGCCAAAGGTTGTTCACAACAATGATTGGATTAATGTTTAGTAAAAAAAAAAAATTACTATATTTTTAAAAAACATAGCAATTCACTGAAAAAAACAAAGGTTACATAGGCTTTATAATTAGGAAACAGAATTTTAAAAACCATACAAATTCACTTAAGAAACAAAGGTTACAGGGACATTAGTCTCACGTTCTAAACGTTTGAAACCATAGAAATTCACCAGTTATAGTTAGAGTTACCTCAAGTAACTATCAGTCGTGCCCTAAGGTAACTATAACTCACGCCCTCACCATGCACTGCTAATTATCCCAAAATTAGGCAATCATGGAATCTTTGATAACATCATTGATAGTGTAAATGTAAAATTTGCAGTAAAGCTTTTGATGAAAAACTGTGCATGGCGGGCGCAAATTATAGTTATCTTAGGTTGCAACCTACACAATGTTGAAACCACAGAGGTATCTAAGTAAACCTTTCACAGGCTGGACCCAGGCACAGTTTATGAAATGTAGGTTGGGTCCATTTCTCATCTTAAACCACCTGCCTGTTTGGAAAAGACCATGGGCACGTGCGTGTGTAGGCTATGCCTTTAGAGCCAGGAGGATATTGTTCAAGAACTCTGCCTTTGCCGTTCTCTAATGGGGGATCGGCGCAAACTGCTCCTGTGCCTATGGAATGCATGTGACATCAGGTCCTGTAGGGAGGCAATGATGGCCTGTTTTGACACATCTGATTCAAGGCTGAACAGCGCTCTGGTGCAATTTTTCTCGAGACTTAAGAAAAGATTTGGGCTTAGTCTTATAAGGTGGAAAGGACTAGGGTGATAATGCTGGGAGAGCCCTATGCACATTGTTATTTACCTCTTCTCCCCAATCACCTTGCAATTGTTGGTAAACCCCTTTAGATGCCTAGGCCATACCATTGTCACCACCTTGTGACAGCTACTTCTAGTCTTTTATTATATTTTGCATTTCTTGCACTAATGCCTCTGCACTTTACAACATTGTTCTTGGAAGCAGGGTCAATCTGTGTTTTTTTTAGCTAATTTTAAATATGATGTTTTACTGGCCATTTTCTAATGACTTATTGACTGCATCCTGATTGGGCAACACCCCAGTCATTTTATACAAATCATGAAATAAAGACTATTATTATTATTATTGAAAAATTAAATTAAATATGCCAATTGTGGAGAAGCCAATGTTACAATGTTTAGTACAATGGACCTGAACTTAAGCAATGGTCAGCAGTGGTAAAATGGCTAGAATCCTTAAAGCCAGCAAAAAATAATTCAGATAAAAGGAGGTCAGAGAGACAAAAGTTAGGGGAAACCACGCCAAGGATGCCAGGTCTAATAAAGCACTTAACCTGCAATCAGACAAATTAGATGTTCAAGGTGGTTTATTGCATACTCTTCCTACTCATGTGGTGTGAGTCAACAAATATCAAAGCATCTGAAAAGGGCCCATGACTTGTGCATGCTCACCATCCATCAATAAATTAGCATCTTTGACAAATGCTTTGCGTGTACTGGGTCAGGAGGTTATAATACTGAGAAAGAATCAAAAAGTAGTCTGGCATCTAAATCAAAAATACCCACTTTCACACCCACAGACAATTTCTCATAGCAAGTTTTAATCTCATACAGCACAACCTCATCAAATGTTCATACTGTGCTTTTAAATTCTCCGGAGGATAATATTGTAGACCAACTTTTAAAATCTCCATCAGAAAACCCTCTAGAACCGGAACACAAAGAGGTTTTAGAGAAGTCACATTGTCTGGTCCCTAAAAAAATTAACAAAGAGGGAACAGAAGCACCTGCGAACAGCATGTAATAAAAAGGAGAAGAAACATACAACAAATCATGAGGCCACAGGAACAGATAATCTATTTCTTAAATGTAAAACCTGTGGGGAAAACACCCAACAGTGTATCTAGGAACAACTACAACTAAATTAGTAGAGGTTTTGGTCTTCACAGAAATAAAATCTCATACTCCTACAAATGTGGTACCTCAAAATAAAAATCCTGCAGACTATATTCCAGATACAACAAACAAATAAGCATTAAAAATTAAAAGGAATAATTTGAAATTGAATATTAGGCAGGATTGGAGAAGTTCTGTACTAACAGATTCACTACAGCTTAATACCTCACTACAACTAATTCAAGGAGGAATTCGAGGAAATTATAGAAATGGCAATTAACAACAAATATATGCCTGGTAAATTTACAAAATAAACCTGCTAAAAACCTCATGAACAATTATTCCTAAATATAGAAGCTAATTCGTTGATGACTAAACAGCAAAATCAACAGCATGACAGTTATACAGCCTGGGCATTATCTTCCCCCTCTTAAAGGATGAAAACAAAAGTATATTAAACAGTGATTTCATCCAGAATACAAATCAAAAGGGTATTTTGATGTATTCTATAGAGGTAACATCCTAAAGTTATTTGGATCAATAAAAGAGCTGTTATATCTAAAATCAGAGCTCTTAAACTTGACTGCATTTCAGCCCCCAATGTTTCTACATCAGAATGAAGCAACAACAATTATGTGGTCCTTGATAGAAATTGCTGATGAGGTATACAAATCTAAAAAAGTTTTTTTTAAGTTGGGGAATTGCAGTAGATAGATTTTCCAAAACTTAATGTTACAAAATTGTAATGAATCTCCAAAAAATCAAATAAGGTAATCGCCAAGAAACAAAAATGAGAAGGTCAAATGACCAGTTCCCTTAACTAAAGTAAAGGTTTTAAAAGGTGCATTTGGCTCTGAAGATCATAATGTACTGAGAAAATCTTATTTGAAAGTCTATTTAGGTTTGCAATTAGGGCAAAAGTGTACTATAGATGAAACATCTGACCAAGTTGATGATAACTGGTCCTGGATACCTACAGCACTGAAACAAAATAAAACAATCTAGAATAATAATCAAATTAATATGAATGTGTTTATGTGTTCTTGGAATGTGGGCGCCCTTTCACATATTGCAGAAGATGAGGAAGTATCAACCTTTTAGAAACCATTGAACATCCTCGCGTTTCAATTAACATGGTGCAATACATCTTTTCCATTAATTGGATATGTTAAATATCAAACACAATCTTTCAAACAATATAAACAAGGTTGTGCCAAGGGTAGGAATCTTTGTATTTGTTGCATGCCAATTTGGATTTGAGAATATCCTAGTTGGAAATATCAGAACTATGGTTAATGTGAATAATGGTTCACAATTAGGAATAAAAATAACACATTATATTGGTAAATGTACATTTTAATCCTCAAAGAAACAAGAAAAAAAATCCTGGAAAACCATTGAAAAAATTATAGAATATCTTGAAGGATCCTGCATCAATGCACTGTGGCTCTTAAATTGGGAACTCCCATTGAAGTGTGCTAAATGGTACAGAGGTATGTAATTTTACTGGCCTACAGAATTATTTGTGGAAAATTCCTGTTCAAGGAAAGTCAACCCTGATATGGAACAAAAAGGAAGAACAATTGTTTATGTGCTGAACTCAGCAGGTTTAGGGGCACTAAATGTTTCAGGGTCTACTCAATCGATCCATTTCACATTACATATTTGTGAGTCGGAATTTATTTTTTAACATTAATCAATTTTATTTTGAGAATGATTAAAGAGTGATCACTTTCCTCCAATATTTTTTGGAGCTTAATAAGCACCTTTTTCCAAGGACAACAATTTTAACAGCTCAACCTGATATATATATATATGAATTGTCGTAAAAGGTCAGATGATATTACAGACCAAATGTCACCAAAGATGTGATCAAGACCTTGCAAGATTGGGATAATATAAAAGCTTCAGTTGCATTGCCAAATGCTGTCAACCCCCTCTCAGAATTTCTTAAATGTATAATGGATTTGGCATCTGAATTTGAAATTAGTGACTGCTTAGCTTAAGGGAAATATATGCAAATTATGCCACACAAAACATGGGTCACAAAAAATCGATGAGAAGAATAAATGACTTAATAAATTACTCCTGTATCAAAAAAAGACTTAAAAACTAAAAAAATATTTGGTTAAAAAAAAGAATTGGATTGTTCAGTTTAAGCTAAGGAATTCTGCAATTTTTTCAACACCTCATTTTATGGGTACAATAGAAGTAACAATTCAAATATTAGTGTAATAATTTGGAGCATTGGATCAAACCAGACCCTCAAAACAAATATAATCAATAATATAATCAATGCATTTCTTGGGATGTTCATAAGTGTTTTACATGTTCTACAGAACAGTTGCAGCTGATTATGAAAATGAAATCTGATAGTGCCCCAGGCCCCAGAAGTATTCCAACTAGACTATTTCAATCAGATCATTAACACTGATCGAAAATGGTATCATTATACACTTTTAGCCTGTTTGGAGAGGGTCCATACTTCAACCTACATATGATATGATTCAACAAATTATAGATTACTGTATAAATAGATGTAGAGACATGGGGGCATATATACATGCCCTGTGTGTCACTGGTGCATCACTTTTTGTGATGCACTGGTGGTGCATAGTGCAGGCCCATATCTACAAGGCCACACAAAGTCACTTTGCATCACTTTTCATGGCCTTGAAGATTTTGAATAAGGCAATGCAGTGGAAGTCACTGTGTTGCCTTCCACAGTGTCAGGGAGGCATTCCATAGGCATTATAGTGGGTTTCCCCACGCAACACCCATGGGATTTGACACATTCTCAGATTTACAAAAATCTGTAAACCTGGGAATGCATCAAAATCTTATGAAATGGTTGTCTAAAATTATATAAGGGGCAGAAATCTTATATGGTAAAGAAGTCAGTACATTAAATATTATTCAAGCTAACGTATATAGATCCTCGTTCAAGCTGCATAAAAACACCTCTCAGTCACAAATTTCCTCAGAATTTGGCTTGATCAAACAGAAATTTAACCTACAATGTGTGTTTATTAAACTTAGTAGGAAACTGAAAGATGCCCCAAAGGGATTCACTAGGTGACATAGCCTGGCAATCACTTACCAGATCTAACTCCAAAAACAAATGGTATAAACATTTGAAAATAGCTTTTGAAAGTCTCCAATTATATATTTCATGGGCTTCTGCAGCAACATCACCTAAATTCAAGTGAGTACTGAATAAGGCAGTTCAGTTCATCTCATATAAACAAGATAAAGAGGAATTTGCTAAAACAGTGCATGCCTGGATGGTGATTAATGCTTATAATCGGAAGAGGCAACAGGGATAATTGGGACCTCATTGTTCTCAACATCTCAATATGACATTTTTAAATTATATAAAGCATGGTACTCACAAATTTTTTCCCAGGGGCTGCACTATTTGGTCTTTGATGTGCCCGAGGGCTGCATTGCTGCCAGCATGGTGGAGGTTGGAGGGCTGGGGGTAGGGCGTGGAGGGGTAGTGGTAAAGTGTGTGCTGGGGAAGTGAAACATATACATCTAGGGTCTGAATTACCCAATGTGAAACCAGAAACTTGGGTATAAATCCCAGCTTCTCTACTTAACCATATTGTGTGATCCTAGGCAAATGTTTTATTTCAATTTACCTCCTTTTTTCCTTTTTCTTCATCATCACACATAAGAACATTGAAATATGTCTTCAGGATGTATGCTGTATAAAAACTTCTGTGTCTGATTTAAGAAACTATAATGTTGTTCATGTTTTATAGAAACCCAGCCCTCTCAAAGAGTTCACATAACAACCGACTTGTCTTTTAGTTAACAGTTCACATTGTTGTCAGGGTGTGTAGGATGGAAGGGGATGAAGGTTTCTAAATTCATTTTTGAAAACTATCACTTTAAAAAATACTTCTGTTATAATGTTGTGTACTAAGGTGAAATGGTTCTGCAGGTTAATGAAATGTACTGTTTGAATTTCACACAGATCATACTTTTATATTTTTGCTGCAAGATGTCTTTAGTAATGAAGGTGTTTCTAAAGTTAAGAGTTCCAGAACACCCTAGTTACTCCTTTTCTTTAATTTCAGTTAGACTCCAAATAAATAAATGCCCATTTATTTTTTTTTTTTTAGTGCCAGTGCTAAGTTCAACAAACAGCAGCACAGTGCTGCTGTTGACCTGGGGCAACATGTAAATGTCAGGAGGGTGGCATGCAGCCCCCGGGTCGTACTTTGAGTATCACTGATATAAAGCGTTCCTTCCTTACTAAAGATTTAATCCCAAAGTGGGAACAGACATGGCCAAACCTATTGGATGCTTAGAAATCATTGCTACGAACATGCTTTTTAGCTTTAAAGGTCCGTACATCTCCACAAGCATTATTACAGTGTCTGAATAGCAAAAATACTGATTAAAGTTTTCGATTTGTAAAATGAATGCGCCTTACGGCAGCCAAGCTGGTTGTAATGCATCAATTGGTAAGAGATGTAGGACCTTTTGAAGAATATTTTTCCATTTTTTGAATTGGCTCATATTTTACAGCAAAGTCTATTTATTATCCCTACTGACAGGGTAAATTGTGTAGAATGTTTTAATTACAATTTATGATTATTAATGTTATGATTAGCCTATTATTACATTACAGGAGTGCACAAATGATGAGAAGGTGTAATGATTTTAAAAATTCAAACGAAGTTTTGCTTTATTTAATGTAGGGAAGTCTTCTCAAAACTAGATTTACTTCATATTGGGAACCATAAAAGGGATACTAAAGAACAGATTGTGTCTTTGGTTATGCATGATTGCTATTTTTAACTTTAGTGCTTACAGTTTGTTAGCCTTGGTAATTTCATTTTATTGAGTTATTAGGCACACTAAAACTATATTTAGGTATGTTTCCTCTTTTTTTATAAACTGCCAGCACAGCTGAAAGACAGCCAGTATAGATAATATGTGTTGCTTACCACATTGCTTTAATTTGCAAAATATAGTGTTGTCCGTGTGCTGGCTGAATTGTACTGTCGATTGTGGTTAATAAATCAGCGGCTCTGGGGTTCTTTGTTAATTTTGACATCAAATCATTTCAGAAATCTCTGAAATTTCTAAAGTATAAATGTAATACTTTTCAAAGCAAATGCTCTCATTCACAGTTTCAATATGCACCTGTGAGCCAGATAGCTCATCAAAAGTCCAGTATGGTCACCCAAGACTTCTAGTTCAAAGACCCGTTCTGCACCTCCGAGTGACCACGCCACGTTTTATACATAACTTATATTTCATGGCTCTGAATAATTGACTGGCTTCACCTGTTCTTCACCTACAAACGCAGAGCTAAAAGCTTTTGATCTAGTTCATACTTTATAATTCCTGCCTGGAGGAAAACCATCTATATTCCTAATGACCCATTAGGGCCTTCTTCAAATCAAGAAATTATAAATTAAAACATTATTTAGTTTTCAATTCCAAGAAAGTTGTCACTTATTACACGTGCCAACGTTATTATTATATTTAATCAGCTTGTATAATTAGGTCGACTGAGTGATGGAACACTGCACCGTCCAGTTCTTATGAACATTTAATTTCTATTTGATAGACTACTTACCATGAATTGAAATCTGAGTTTATTTTGTCATAATTTAAGTGCATTTGTGGTTTTATAGACTCCCATTTCACATTCCTTTGAAAGTGAATTTGTGTACGTTATGTTGACAAATCATCAATAATGTTTCTCATGCATGACTGTAGCATCTAAACAGAAATCTAACTACTGTGCTTCCTGTAGATCAAATTTTACAATGGAATAACAAGTCACAGGATTACGCCAACAAGCTACGCCATCCAAAGAAGTAACAATTACGACTTGCTTATTTTCTCCTGTGTGATATTTCCCTCATAATATGAATTATGCATTATGCAGGTCAGAATGGGGATACTATTGTAATAATGCACATTTTCCCCAGTTTCGAGATGCAAAATTCACAATCTAGAGATTAGTCCCTGCACAGGTTGCCAGGTGTTACCTGCAAAGTTTGTGGTGTGAAAAACAATCAGGATGATGACACATTGTGCAATAATTCTAATGTCGAGGTGGGCCCAAAACCACGCTTGTGCTCACATCAGTATTACCTCACAGTTTGGTAGGAGGGCTTGTATGTTGTCCTTTGTGTTGGCCAATATAATGCGATTATACACTATGAGCAAGGCACCCAGTTGTATGTTTTTACTGATTCTTCCTTACAGATAAGTACAGAGAGAAACCCGTAGAAACCCGTCTATTTTCCTGTCATTATTTATTTTTAATTACTGATAAAAACAGAAATGAAGTTGTTTTTTGAGTAATTCTGCATGCTGTCAGTCAAGATTACCAGGACAAAGGCTGTGCAGCTTGAAACATAAGGGATTTAAAAGTGAGTACTTTTCTCAGTGAGGCGTAATCATCTGTAGCTGTGGGCAAGTCTGATGCTAAGATGTGCATGTTTTCATTTGATTGTGTTGAGTTATAATGGGTGGGTATTGATATCATTGAAAACCATCAGGTATTGAAGTATGATCGTCTATCACTTGGTGTATAATTTTGGGAAAAAAACCATTTCATCTACATTTTTTCACAAAACCCAAAATATACATAAGGAACTGTCTAAAAAATTAAATGCCATAACACCGGAAACCCTACCAATATAAGATAGCTTGTTGGGCAGTTACGTTTGTTCTGTGATATTTTTGTCAAAAGAATGTGTGACTTTGAACTTAACTGGAGTATCTTAACACCAGTTATCTGCACCGAAACGGGGTAATAGCAAAATGATATTTGACAAATTAATTCGGTGACCATACTCTTTTTTATGTAAACTTTACAGATGTCTCTTGGCTTCTCTCTATTACTGGAAGAGTAAGCAGGAATTTGATGAGCAATTATTTGTGGTGCCAGGAGGAAAGCAGGGCAGTTGCACACAGAGACTGTCTTACCTTTGGTATTTTGTAACATATTTTACAACATTAAAACTATTTTACCTTACACTGAAATCATAAAATCTCAAGTTTCTTAAGAGTGGTTCTCAGTCTTAACAGATTTAGGATCTGCGTAGTGCTCGCATCAAAGGGAACCATGAATATTTCCCTTTAATACATCAAGCTAAATTGCAATTTGGGCCAGCTGTTTGAAAGCCTTTTCCCGGTCGCAAATGGCCCAAGGCTTTTACCCTTGTAACAATCCTATTCTGCGAGTTGGTAACTTGTTACCGACTGGCAAAATAGGTTTGCGAGTTGCTATTAGGAAGAGGCATGTCAAGGGCGTCCCTTCCTCCTAGTGAGTCGCAAAGGGATGTAAGATTGTTTTGCAGTCGTGAAAGCAGTTGCAAAACAATTGCAGTAACTACCAACTTCAAGTTGGTGGTAACCCATTCGCAAAGGAGAAGGGGTCCCCACGGGACCCGTTCCCCTTGGTGAATGGAAGCAAAAATAATTTTTCAAAGCAGGTAGTGGTTCCATGGACCACTGCTTACTCTGAAAAAATGGAAAGAAAACTTTTGATTTTTTTGTTTGAAATACATTTCATTTTCATTGACGGAAAACTGGCTGCATTTAAAAAAAAAAAAAAAAAAAACAGTCACAAACACGGTGGTCTGCTGTTCCCAGCAGGCCATCATCCCTGGGAGTGCGGCCATTCCCAATGTGGTCGGGAACTGCGATCTACCTAGTGTAGTCTGATGAGGTAGGTCATCTGCAATCCCATTGGGAATTCTAAGCAGTGTAAAACACAGTGTTATACATCCAAGTGTGTGATTTTCTAATAGCAAATCGCTCAAATTTGCTATTAGGAATCAAAAACCCAAACCTACATACATCTGGCCCTATGTCCTTATATAGTATGGCCTTCTTGGCTGTTCAAAGGTGTTTTCTTAAGATCCACTGGGAGGTACTTTAGCTAAACTCTAAGGAAATAATCTGGGCACTCGTAGATACCCTATTTACATAGGTCATCTTATTGCAGTTGCTTAAGCTGTGCCAATTATTATTGCCAGTTTAGAAAAAAATTGCTTCGTGGATATTGTTTCACTCCTGTAGTCCATTAATTGTGAAAAAGGAAGTGTTGGTCCCGGCCAACCCGCAGGGTTGCTGGTAAATGGACTGTGCTATGAATTAAGGTAAATTACTTGGAGGGATTTAAAAGACGGCGATGAAAATTAGAATGCGTATAATTATTCCATATTTTCTAGACCACCTGCCAAAATCTGTTACCATTGTGCGCGCTCTGTGTGTAGGCTTCTCTGCCTGAGGAGTTTCGTGCCTCCACAGTGCAGATACACATCTAACTCAGTCTGAAAAAAAATCGCCTGAGAGACAGAGCATCTTTCAAATCCAGTTGTGAGCTGCACACTGTTCTCTCTCTCTCCCATCACACCAGGATGAGAAGCAATTCTTGGTTTGCCTTGAAAGAGGAGCTAAGGGCTACTGATGGATGCCAGGAGGAAGAGGGAGATATTTGTGTCTCTGAAAAAAAGTCTTCAGTGTTGGAACACATTGTTTTTCACTAGAGGTGCATTCTTGCCAGAACAGTAGCATCCACCCCAGTCACTGTAGTGTCTCACTTCAACACCTACTCGTTTTGGGCCACCCGTTTTACTTAGTCAGCTGGGGCCCTTACACAATTTAATTTAGTGCATTTTTTACGCTCTGCAATTAAATTAAACCAGAAAGCATTTTTTGCTCAGAAATTCTCACACTATTGAAAAACAAGTCTCAATATAAAGTATATCATTTTTGTGAAAGAAAGTCCCATGTACGGCTCTGAAGAGCTGTGCTCCTGTGCCTGTTTTCACTATTGTCTCAGTCAATTTCCCACAGCAATCACAATTATTACCCCAAGCCTTGTAATGCTACTCCTGTGTTACTGGGCTTGAGACCATCAGTACTGGAATGTGTGAGAGAAGGGACCCACTCCTTTTAAGAGAGTGGCTAGTGCCCTCTCCACTCAGGGTAAGAGAGACAGACTGTGGTGGTAGCATCTTGTATACTGAGGAGTTAGGCCTTTTAACCTGCATTTTTTTTTTTTTTTTTGGGGGGGGGGGATTGACTACAGGCTTTGCTGCGTAAACGATCTACCCAGACCTCTCTGAGTCCCTTCCTTCCATAATGTCGGGGTCATGCTTGGATATTGCCTGTTCATATGTGTTCTGTGACGTACATGTGAGTTATGGGCCCAAATGCAGGCAAGGAAATCGGAGCCCATTACCTTGTGAGTAGTAAAAAACACTAATTAGAATGGAACATGCTCCTTATACATACTCATAATTGAAGCCCACTAATCTCTGGGTATTCTGGGATGCCTTCAAAAAAGGTCAGTGCAAAACGAAAGCATTATTTATTAGATTCACTAGTTTGTATAACCCAAGTATATAATACATGGTAATACAAGAAATTCTACAAAAACTACAAATATTCAAATGCTCACATGCAAATAACTCATCCGAGGATGGCTTTTTCAAAGTCATACGACTTAAAGTAGTCTTGAATCATACCCTTGCCAGCGTGTGTATATCAAAATGAACATCGATGAAGCGTGAGTTTCTTATAGACACTCACATCTTTCTTTTTATTGTGACATAACTGTTCTGTTCTTAATCAGAAAGCTATTTATTCAGTCCTTCGTCCCTTCAGCTTTTCCCCTCCTTCATACTCTCATTTGTAGTAACCGCTTACATGATTAGAAAGATACCACAAGAGGTACTTTACTATTTGGTTACATTCATAAATCTAAGGTCTTTGTCACTATTGGTACTCGCTTAACCTCGTTCTCCTCCTAAAGAGTATGAATTATGTTTAGTTAATTGCTGGCTCTGAAAACAGGATTCAACATTCTAATCACGTCTTCATTGAGCCCCAGCTTGTGATCCTGTACATATTTACCTCCTTGTCCCCAAGTTGTGGTTTTTCGTGAAGTGAAGACATAGTGAGAGCGTTTGTGTTCTAAAACGTGCATTGTCAAAATCTTTGTTTGGCTACCTGGGTTTACCATGAAGGGAAAGCTGAAAATATTAATTGCTCAAAGTCGTTAACACATGAGGTGGACCATGCTCAGAGCATTAATTCGAGAATTGGAACATCCGACTAGTTAAGCTCTTCTTCAAATATACTCGGTTATTAGCTTCAAGTCACTTTCTATGTCTTGATAAAGACAGTTTCGGCTGTCTGCAAGATCTCATGCCAATGCAACAGAGAACATAAACAATATATAGAAAGATATTTATGTTGGCCTTATTGCACCATTAAATTGTTTGGTTGAGCTCTATTAGGCTTTGGCTTGATGGAGTGAACGTGATTTCAGACCAGTTTGCAGAATTTCATGATGTTTACACGTGCAATCTGAATTATTATGTGTTCAAAAAGTGTTTTCTCTATGATAGTAGGTTCATAAACACACAAGCAATGATATCACGTATTAAGCTTTGCTTCAACTGCAACACTGAGAAAGGGCCTTGCAATGTACATTTGTGGTTCGCAAGACATTTGTGCCTCTTGCCATTCACAAAATGGTGTCCACCGAATTTATCAGAAGACGTTGGCCCTCTGTTATCTAAGTTACCACACAATCAGTCGGGAACCCAATGTTCCTTGCTGCTGCTCTTCATCTGCTCCTTGTATTTGTCACTTCCTGTGGCTGACTCCACTACTTGCAGCGTGGAGTTCTTGCTTCCAGGATGCCACCATTTGCCTCACAATCAGGTCAGATAAAGTCTAATGATGTGGAGGTTTAAAATTTAAAATCTCACCAGACTCTACTCTTTTCTTCACTTTAATGAGTGTTTTTTTAGAAAGGATCATTTTTTAGAGTCTACTTTAGTGAGCCCAGACTATGTCCAACTCATTTATATTAAATATGCCAGGTAGCCCGGCCTGCCAGTTATGTAGAGGCCAGTGCGAGGAGGTTTTAGAAGTGGTGCTCTCTTGTGCAAGCCCCTTATTTCAGCTTCATGTTTATACTCATGCATCTCTTCATAAACAGGTTGGCAGGCTTGGGGTCTGTGGCTATTGAATAGTTAAGGCACTGCCAATCTCCTGCCCTGAATTCTGTCACTCACACAGGTGTAGCAGTTGTTGTCTCTCCTTCCCCTATTCTCCAGTCACCACTTTACTGCCCACCAGTATAGAGTCTGCTGCAGTGGCCCTGTTGTGTAAAAGGATATCAGCTTCATGCAGGGTGCATGCACCAGAGTTAGTTCTGTGATAACTTCCCACTGACTCTCCATCTCATGTTGCAGTTATTCTATGGGCACCATTCGTTCTTTAGTAATCACTTACGTAGCTGGCATCCTGAACTGACACTCTCTTATGCAGTGTTTTAAGACATAATGAGATTCCTCCCAATGTGTTTGTGTTATTCAAATGTGGGGGGGGGCGGCTTATAAAAGGAATATGAATGTGTTTCCTTAAGACTACAGCTAGCTTTAGCGCTGGTGGGGCCAAGTGTGACAATTTTTGTTGGTGCCACCCCTCCCCTAACCTTCTCCATGGATTTCCTCACTACCACCCTTGAACAGTGTCCCTCATCTCTCTACAGCCCCTCTCTCACATGTATGTCATTTCTTTTCCCCAGCTACTCATACCAGTGTAGAGTGTCTGAGTTGCCTGAATATAGGCAGATACACAAGAAACTCTCCAGAAAGTGTTCCTAAACCCATAGGAAATTTCAGAACACCACACACCCCTCAGCTCAGCACCTGGTGGCGTGGCATTGCGCCGTACCACCCTAAAGTCTGCCCTGCTTGAAAAGTAAGAGAGAATGCAATGTTGTCTTCTGGGCACTACCTACGCTAAGTGACAAATTTAAAATGAAAGGAAAGTTATAACTATTAAGTAGTTTAGCATCCCAGCAAATCACAAAGTTCATACATTATTCTCAACCATAGAAATGTGTTGCTGGTGGTGGCCAGAACTTAAACTTGCATCTCACAATGTGTTTTGAAAGGGACTCACTGTTCATGCATTTTTTCACTACCTATTAACACTGCACTTTAAGAGGAACAGAGTGGTGTTATGGGCACCTGCGCTGAAATCTCCTTCAAGTATTCTAGTCATGTCATTGCTAGAATATTTATTTCTGTTTATATATCATCAAAACACTTTGCTGTAAACCCAGCTCACCCAGCACATTCTTCATCTATCCTGTTTGTGTAAGATGAATCCTCCCCACGTCATAGCTCATTGAAAGTTCTACACAACACCGTAAGGCGTCCCCACAACTACAGTAACAAAAATAAAATACTGACAAAAAATACATATAATGAAAATAAAAAAAAACGACATAACACCGTAACACATCCCCTCAACTACAATAACAAAAATAAAATACTTACAATAGATAATATAATGAAAATAAAAAAAATACACAACACCGTAACACATCCCCTCAAATACAATAACAAAAATACAATACTGACAATAGATACCGTACATATGATAAAGATAGAAACAAATCACATTAAATTATTCAGATTAACCTACAACAAAATCTATTAACCAACCTGGTAATATCTGTTTGCGTTGAATAATACTAGAACCACCACCCTGAGTTATTTCACAGTTTCCTCTGGATTCTCTTCTGTCGTCTCCTGTAGCCCTGTTACCCCTGTCGCTATCTGGTGCTTTATTCCATTTTTGCGACAAGTCACATATATCTTCTGACCAAGAGGATCCATCATGTTCCTCCTTTCTATGGTTTCGTTACCACCCTGTCTTCCCAACATACACGAAGCAACACGTTTCAGATTCCATACTTTACCATTTACCGTAGAATTTTCACCACTTTTTCTGGTCCAAAAAATGGGCTCTCACCGTTGGGCACCATAAAAGGTTTCTTAATTCTCTCCCAATCTCCAACCTTAACTTGAATATTTTTACCCTTATTACTGGCATCATAGTGTTCTTTGCTCCTGTTATGTTTCTCCACCAGTTTTTCCTTGATCAAATCAGGTGACAGCACCTCAACTGTCCTTTCAAACAACCATCCTAATGTAAATTTACACCTGGGAATCCTCCCTCTCATCATTAGAAATGGAGACATGCCAGTTACTTAACATCTAGTTACTCTATAAGCCCATACAACATTTTTTACTGCCATTCTCCAATCATCTCCACTACCATTTACACTCTGAACAATCCCCTTGATCACTTGATTGAACCTCTCCACAGTTCCATTACCACCAGGATTGTAAAGAGCAGTAGTCTTATGTTTTATGCCTACTCATTCAAAATATCTTTTGGCAGCATTAGAAACAAACTGCACCCCATTGTCACTTAAAAGTGCAGCTGCAATTCCTTCTGACCAAAATGTTCTATCTAAAAATTCTAGCACAGTGGCAGTATCAGTTTTTTCCAAAATCTCTACAACTGGCCATTTCTTGAAAACTTCAATTAATGCAATCACATATTCCTGTGCTTCTCCTAAAAGGTCCACTGCCACACATTCCCATGGTTGTTCAGGAATCAATTCCACAGTCTTGTGCACTCCAGGCCAACAGAATGACCTCTTTACCACTGCCTTAGTTCTTGATATACCAAAATGGCCTTCATGACAAAGTTCCAAAATAATGTCCCTTACCCCAACCGGAGGAACAACTTTGGAAGCCCTAAATATTATCTCTCTATCTGTAGATAAATCAGATCTAACTTCCCAAAATGGTTTACATTCTTCAGATATTTGTTCTTTCTTAGGCCACCCTTTCAACATGTACTCCAATACTTTCTGCAAACTTCCATCCTCTTTCTGTTCAGCTTCCCATTCATTCTGTTTAATAGCTGATACTCCTGAGTCATGAATTAAGGCAACCTTAAAGTCATCCCACATATCATCCTCACACACTTCCAAAGGGCATGGCATTCTGGATAGACAATCAGCAACTAAGTTGTCTTTACTCAGAATATATTCAATGTTGTAAATATAACCCTTCACCTGTATAGATAACCTGGCTATTCTAGCTGATGCCACCGCACTTCCTTCCGTAGTTATTAATTTAATCCAAGGCTTGTGATCACAACGAATCACAATTGGTCGACCCCATACCACAGCATGAAAATAATCAAGTGCCCATGCACAGACCAAAGCCTCTTTTTCAATTGCTGGATACTTTCCTCCGTAGGAGACAGGGATCTTGAAGCAAATAAAACTATTTTTCCATACCTTCCTCGTCCTTCTGAGTGAGAGCTGCACCCAACCCTTTATTGCTGGCATCGGTTGTTACATAACAATCCAACCTAGGGTCAAGGCTACTTAAACTGGGAAACCTTTCTAGTTAACAGAGTTCTTCTTCACACAGATGGTCCCAATCAAATGTTATATTTTTATTTAGTAATTGTGTAATATTGAACACTTTCCCAGCAAAATTTGAAACAAACTTGGCACAATACTCAGCCATCCCTAGAAAAGATCTAACTTTGTCTTTATTAGTTGGAGCAGGTGCTCCAGTAATTGCATTGATCAAGGATCATACAGGTCACATTCTTCTCTGCAAACTTACATTTTGTCAGTTCCACAGTCAACACATTGCACTCCAAAGTATTCAACACTCTATCTAGCCTTTCATCATGCAGCGTTCTGTTCTCCCCAAAAATTAGAATATCATCTTGAATAAATAACACACCACATTCCAAATAAATTGTGCATGAGTCTTTGAAAAACTGCAGTGGCAAATGCTAGCCCAAATGGCAGGGGCTTAAATTGGAAACAGCCAAATAGTGTAATAAACACAATTATCTTCCTGGATCTAGGTATAAGCGACACCTGATGGTATGCACTGGAAAGGTCAATAGTAGAAAACCATGTGACTCCCTTTAGACTTGACACCATCTCAGTAATTTTTGGGGAAGGAAACCGATCCACAAGTATGTTATTGTTCACATGCCTTAGATCCACACACAACCGGACTTTACCATTACTCCGACGTGCAATAACCACCGGAGAAATCCAATCTGAACATTCCACTGGTTCAATGATATCCAAATCCTTACA